>NC_064811.1:172819329-172864067 GCF_023721935.1 Panthera uncia
CTCACTCACTCTCTCACTCACTCTCTCACTCACTCTCTCACTCACTCACTCACTCACTCACTCACTCACTCTCTCACTCACTCTCTCACCACCATGTGAGAATACAGCAAGAAGGCATGCCTCTGCAAAACAGGATGAAGGTCCTCACCAGGAATTGAATCTGCTGGCACCTTGGTGTTGGGCTTTCCAACCTTCAGAATTGTGAGGAAGCAGTTTGTGTTGTTGAAGCCATCTAGTCTGTGGTATTTGTTGTAGGAGCCTGAACTAAGGCAGCTGAGAAGTAGAGTCTTTGAGCTGGGAGCATGGCTACCTTGACTATAATTAGTTTAATTATGGAGAAGGAAGGGGAGACTAGTTATTGAGGTTAAGCAGTCTTTGCCTTAAATCACATTACATTTTGTTAGCTACTGTCCATTGTTTTCCAAAGAAGATGTATAAATGTTCATTCCTACCAGTAGGGTATGAGAATAGGCTTGCTAACAGTAAGTGAATGTCTTTTTTGCCAATCTTATGAATGGAAAAGAAGCATTTTTAAAAAATTTTTTTATGTTTATTTTTGAGAGAGGGGAGGGGGGCACAGAGAGGGAGACACAGAATCTGAAGCAGGCTCCAGGCTCTAAGCTGTCAGCACAGAGCCCGACATGGGGCTCGAACCCACAAACCATGGGTTCAGATCATGACCTGAGCCAAAGTTGGATGCTTAACCAACTGAGCCACCCAGGAGCCCCCAAAGAAGCATATTTTTTTCAATGTTTTATTTATTTTTGAGACACACACACACACACACACACACACACCCCATGAGCAGGGGAGGGGCAGAGAGAGAGGGAGACAGAATCCAAAGCAGGCTTCAGGCTGTGAGCTGTCAGCACACAATTCTAGAATTGAAATTAACTACCTCAACATTAAACCTGTGGTTCAGGGGCACCTGGCTGGCTCAGCTGGAAGAGTGTGCAACTCAATCTCACAGTCATGAGTTCGAGCCCCACGTTGGGCGTCAAGATTATTTAAATAATTTTTTTAGACAACCACAAAGTGAGAACAGCGTGGCAAGCAAATTACAGCAAGCAAGAATGGAACATAGCTTGGGAAATACTGTACAAAAGACCCAAAGTAAAAATAAAAGCAAACCTTATCCCGAGGAACAGGAAGAAATTACCCAGATGTGCTCAAATTATAAAACAGCTGACAGTGATGTGGACTAAATAAAAGAAGCTTGAAAAACGATAGCATAGGAGGAGATGAATAGAGATTTAGGAAACATTGAGGGCAAAATCAGTATTAATACAAAAGCAGAATAGATGTAGCAGGAAAAAAATCTATCTCCAGAAAGTTAAGGTAATCACAAGGAATGCAAGTGACAACAACAAAAAAACAAACATAATTAAAAATAATTCAGGTAATTAAAATTTCTTTTTAATTTTAAATTCCAGTCTAACACAGTGTTATATTAATTTCAGGTGTACAATATAATGATTCACCAATTCCATACATCACCTCGTGCTTCTCACAAGTGTACTCCTTAATCTCCCATTGCCTTTTAACTTCTGAAATAGGAAATTCAAATAGAGCAGATTCCATGTCATGACAAGAGAATTTCCTCTAACTTAAGAAATGATGATATTTATAAGTCAAAGGAGTGTGATCTTACTAAGTTTTAGGAAATCGTACTCTTAGGCTTCCAGAACTGTGAGAAGTAAAATTCTGTTGTTTCTAAGCTACTCAGTCTATGGCATTTTTATTGTAGCATACCAAACAGACTAAGACATTAGTAATTACAAGATTTATAAGGGAAAAAAAAATTGTCATTCTGGAGTGTATATGAAAAATCCAAGAGAATCTATAAAATTTTAAGTGGCACAGTCAGTTGGGCGATTGACTTAAGCTCAGGTCATGACCTCAAATTGTTGAGTTTGAGCCCCACATTAGGCTCTCTGCTGTCAGTGCAGGGCCCTCTTCAGATCCTCTGTCTCCCTCTCCCTGCCCTTTTCCACTTGTGTTCTCCCCCTCTCTCTCAAAACTAAATTAAAAAATTTTTAAATAAAGTTTTAAGTATTCTAAGTTATAAGAGTATTATGTAAAAATCTGGCATAAGAGATATTTTTTAAATCCCAGTACAGTATCAAATATAGATTATCTTGGATTATGTATGACAGCTGCAATAACAAGTAGACATTATTAGACAATTAAAAGACACTTGACCAGGGGTGCCTGGGTGGCTCAGTTAGTTAAGCGTCCGACTTGCACTCAGGTCGTGATCTCAACAGCTTGTGAGTTCAAGCCCCGCGTCAGGCTCTGTGCCCTCAGCTCAGAACCTGGAGCCTGCTTCTGATTCTGTTTTGCTCTTGCTCTCTACCCCTCCCCCGCTCACACTCTGTCTCTCTCTCAAAAATAAAAATAAAAAAATAAAAAACTTGACTGAAGAATAAAGGAGATCTGAAATAATTGTCAGTACTATATCAGTGTAAAAACTTCGTATTCTAAAGATGCCTACTCCAAATATATAAATTCAGTGCAATTTGAGTCAAAATCTCAACAAAATTTTAATAGGCCTTGACAAATTAGTTTTAAAATTCATATGACAGGTTTAATGAAAGGACCAAAACCAAATAATTTTGAATAAAAGGAATAATGAAGAGAGCCTCAGTTCTCTGTTACCATCATTTCTCATAGAATTAAATTAGTCTGTTACTGATGCAGGGGTAGTAGACCAGTGAGAAGGGAATCTGAGGCAAGGTTAAGATGCTGACACTTTATTCAGGGACTGTACAAGCCCAGGTAGCCCAAAAATCAGGTGAGAAAGCTGTGAAGCAATGTGATATATGATGCATTACCTTGGGAGGTGAGGCTTCTGCCAAGTCCAGATAAATCATACCTCAGAGAAGTCCATGAAAGGAAAAACCAGGCTGGCAATTTATTTCCCTCTTCCCTTCTTTACTCCCTCTTCCCGCTGGTCAAGGTGCACTCCAGATGACCCCCACCTGTTTCCGGATTGTGCATCCTGCCTTCAGCACTTGCTCAATAAACCAGATCCCACATCCCCACCATGTGTCATTCCATGCCTGGAAATAGAGGAGCAACTTGGCATAGTTAGGGCTCAGCATGAGGACCAACCAGGTCCACAACTTCACCTTAAATTCAAGCCAGCTCAGGGTACCATCAGTGATGACAGCAGTACAGTTCAGAAGACAGGCAGCTCCTTTTTTTTTCTCTTTTTTTTAAAATATTTTTTAATGTTTTATTTTATTTTTGAGAGATAGAGCATGAGCAGGGGAGGGACAGAAAGAGAGGGACACAGAATCTGAAGCAGGCTCCAGGCTCCAAGCTGTCAGCCCAGAGCCTGATGTGGGGCTCGAACTCATGGGCCATGACGAGATCATGACCTGAGCTGAAGTTGGATGCTCAACCGACTGAGCCACCCAGTCCCCCCGACAGGCAGCTTCCTAAGAAAAAGAATTATAAGGGAATCTGAGAAAGTGTACAGGGCAGTTTCCAGTACAAATAAGAAATCAGGAAACAGAATGTTGGTCTTTACAAAAGGCTGGCACTATATAAATAGTGCTGGACTAGCTGAGTAACCACTAAGAAAAATAAAAAGTTCCCAAAGGCGCCTAGCTGGTTCAGTCGGTAGAGCATGCGACTTTTGATCTTGGGGTTGTGCATTTGAACCCCACTTTGGGTGTAGAAATTACTTAAAAAGAAAATCTTTTTAAAAAAATGAATCCCTACGTTATAACAAATTCCAGCTGAGTTCAAGATCTGTTAAATGTGAAAAGGCAAACTGGGATAAAAACACAGGAGTGCTGTAGGACCTGGGTGGTTCAGACTCCATCTCAGCTCAGGTCTTGATCTCGTGAGTTCAAGCCCAGCGTTGGGCTCCGTGCTGGGTGGGGAGCCTACTTAAAAAAAAAAAATACAGGAGTGCCTTTTTGGACCTAGATGTGGAGAACAATTTCTAAAACAAGACCCAAGCACCAGAAACCATAAAGGAGGAAAAGAAATAGATTTGGCTGTCTTTGAAACAATAAAAGAAACTTAACTAGTGACACTAGAAGCAAAATAAAAACACCAGCCCCAGATTGAGAGAAAATATTTAAAATGCGTAAAACCAATAAAAGGTGAATATTCATAATTAAAAAAAAAAATTGGTACAACTCTATAGGGAAAATATAAACAACCAAATAGAAAATTAGGCTAATTTTGTAAGTATTTCACCAAAAAAAAAAAAAAAATCCAATGACTAGTAAACATAAAAAGCTACTTTAAAAGAAGTGTACCTGTTAGAGTTGCAAATTAAAAGAGACTATTTCTGACCCATTGGCAAGAATGTTAAAGCGTTGACAGAGATGCAGAGCAGCAGAAACTTCTGTATAGACATTGAAAATTCATGTTTTTAAATGCTCTCCAGATGATCACGTCTGCCAAGGCAGAGAAATGTCTGTCCCTAAAATTCTACTCTCCTACAGTCTTAAGCTCTCCTCTACCAGGTCCTACTGTAAGCTTCATCCTTAGTGTTTGACTTTTGTTGCCATGTCATTTTCTCTACCTTCGCCTTACTTTGTATGTCTTCGTTGGTCCAGTTCTTCCCTCTTATTCTTCTTGGTTTTCTGTTCCTCATCTACCATAGATCTGGAAACTCTATAAATAGCTTATTAAAATTTTGCACATAATTAAGTAACTAGGCCTAAAAGAAGGCCTAAGAGACTCTTCTGGCAGGTTGGTAGGGAGGTACATAAACTTTTATCATATCTGTTTCATTACTTTAAGAGGCCTTTTTAATTTTCTCTGTTTCTGGGCTCTTTTTCTATTAGGCAAAGTTGCTGGGTAGATGAGACTTAATGAACTTTAATTTAGCCTGTGTACGTATTTTGCCATTGTTTACACATAAATCCTGTCCTTCAAGGCCTTCTAATGCTGTGTTTTTGTTTTTTTTAATCTTTATTTATTTTTGAGAGAGAGAGAGACAGGAGTGCAAGAAGGGGAGAGGAACAGAGGGAGACACAGAATCCGAAGCAGTCTCCAGGCTCCGAGCTGTCAGTGTAGTGCCTGACATGGGGCTTGAACTCCTGAACCGTGAAATCATGACCTGAGCTGAAGTCAGCCACTTAACCGACTGAGCCATCCAGGAGCCCTGACTAATGCTATGTTTTAATTTGACTCAAATGTAAAATAGTTGGAATAAGGAAGTTGAATGTTAGCCTATGAGTTGGTGTAAGAAGTACAAAACATTTGAATAATTGGTTTGTAACTTTTCTGTATTGACCTTTTAAAAAATGCAAATAAGGTTATTTTTTTAAATGAAAGATTTCTTGAGATGGAATTCCTATTGATATATTTCTAATAAATACAGTGCATTCAGAATATACAGCTCACTGACTTTTAGTATATTGCAGATATACTAAATATTACCACAATATTAGAACAATACTAGTACATTTTCATTGCCCACAAAAGGAACACTGTACCTCTTAGCTTTTATCCCCTAATCCTTCAGCCTTAGGCAACCATTAATCTTTCTGTCTCTGTATATTTGCCTGTTCTGAATATTTCATGTAAATAGAGTCATACAACATATGCCCATTTGTGACTTCTTGCACTTAACATGTTCAGAGTTACAGCCTGTATCAATACTTTTTATTGCTGAATGATACTCCATCAAATGAGCAATACCATATTTTATTTATCCCCTAATCATTTACTGGACATTTGGGTAGTTTCCACTTTTTGGCTGTTATGAATAAAGCTGCTATGAACATGTGTAAACTTAAGTTTTCGTTTCTCTTAAGTATATGTCTAGGAACAGAATTGCTGGATCACATGGTAATTCTATGTTTAACATTTTGAGGAACTGCCAGACTTTTCCACGGCAGCTGTGCCATTTTACATTCCCACCAACAGTGTGCGAGAGTTCCAATTTCTCTGCATCCTCAGAGACAGTTGTTACCTTTGAAATTTAGTTGTTACCTTTGAAATGTAGTGTGGTGTCTCATTGTGGTTTTAGTTTTATGGTTTTCTAAGGTATCTTTTTCTCCATATTTTCTTTTAACAGGCTAAGGAAATTTTAACAAAAGAATCAAATGTGCAAGAGGTTCGTTGTCCTGTTACCGTGTGTGGAGATGTGCATGGTCAATTCCATGATCTTATGGAACTCTTTAGAATTGGTGGAAAATCACCAGATACAAACTATCTATTCATGGGCGACTATGTAGACAGGGGCTATTACTCAGTGGAGACTGTGACTCTTCTTGTGGCATTAAAGGTATGATTAATGAAATTCAATTTTGTTTTCAAGCCTCAAACCAGCAAAAGACGAGCATGACAGTATTGCATATCATCTGTTCTATCTTACGATCCATTCAATTTATAGCCCCTTAAAATATAACCGTTGGTTTTACATCTTGTAAAAAAGAGAAAAATGAAAATGTTAACATTTAACTTGTCCTGCCTACTCCTGGTAAATCATTTCCCTTTGGTAATTCGCAGCTGAAGTCTTAGGATCATTTTTTTTTTAGTCAGGTATCCCTCATAGTCAGGTAGTATAAGTTTGTTTTAATTCTTGCCTTGAGAAGTCTGTTATTCCTGTGTCTGTTTTTTTCTGTCACACAATACGTATCTTCATCACTTCATAGCTTCAGCTAGTGTAAGTGTGGTATCTAATGTTTCTGACCTCTCCAAATGTGCCTTGCTTGCATATGCTTTGAGATTAAATCTGTTATTTAACACTTCGTCTTGTTACTTTTTTGTCCCCAAACTCTTCAGAGATTCCACATTGCCTACAGAATCAAACCCTTTGGCTGGCCTTCTATAGTCTAGCTTGAATTTGCTTGCTAGTAGTTGGTAGCATAAACTCTGTATTTCAAATCAGAGAGTTTCAAAACACTCTGCCCGTCTTCATTATTTCCTTATTAGATTTTCCCACAAGATGACTCTGATTTCTTACCCCCTTCTGCCAAGAGTCAGCTTAAGTCCTACATTTTTCTTGAAGCCTCCAGCCATTTTTTTAGCCTTGTTCCTTCTACTCTTAAGCACTAGGAAAATTACTCTTCCACTCCTAATTTATATTACCATAGTGGCTTATTGCCTTGAAGTATTTACGTCTCATAGCTCCTTCGTAAGATTAGTCCCTAAACAGCGTAAGTCACATATTGCATTTATGTGGACCTGGCACCTACTTTTAAACACTGAGCTTAATGTTGGACACATAATGGTTAGTTAATAAATACGTATAAATTGAAGTATGCGTATGCAGCTTTTTGGTTAATTTGCTTTACAGAATCTGATGCTTTTTCATACTTCTTATCAGACACACTCCTAACTAAATAGTATGCTTATAAGGTGTGTCTCTGTGTATTTTTATGAAGAGGAGACTAAATACATTTGAAATCTTGCCCAGATTTGGGAAGGGCCTATTTTTGTGTTTTTGTTAGCAAATACAGTCTTTCCGTGGGAAATAAAAATTGAAAGGAGAGAGACAAGTTGCTGTATAGAGTAGTTTGTCTTGGGTTCAAATCTTTGACCTTTGGTATCCATTTAGCAGTAAGATATCATAGTGTCTGGAAAGACCTAGAAGACTAGTAATTATTTGAGGATGAAGAAGGCATTAAATACCAAGCATAATATATAATTTTATTAACAGTAATGTCACTTAATAAGATTCCAATGAAGGTGGTATAAATAGTAATGAAGAAGGACCATAAATACTTCAAAGGTCAGTCAAAGAATGAGAAGATGTTTAACTCTGAAAAAGAATTAGCATTTAATGTAATAGCAAACAAAAGAGCCATTTAAAGAAATAGGTCAGAAATTTGCTTAAGATTAACACTAGTAACAATATGCTTTATTTCATGAATTTTTTTTGCTTTTCCTCCAGGTGCGTTATCCAGAGCGCATTACAATATTGAGAGGAAACCATGAAAGCCGACAAATTACCCAAGTATATGGCTTTTATGATGAATGTCTACGAAAGTATGGAAATGCCAATGTTTGGAAATATTTTACAGATCTATTTGATTATCTTCCACTTACAGCTTTAGTAGATGGACAGGTGTGTATGTGCTTATATGGTGGGGGGAGAGGGGAATAAAAGAAAAGCTGTGTTTTTGTTTTTTTGTTTTGTTTTTTTAAGATTTTCTAATAGTAATTTAGGGTTTAGATTTACATGTGACATCCTACCCACATCTCCTTAGCTTTTTCTGCTTTTTCTTATAATTAAAATTTCAGAATATGGAATTGGGGTAAGTTTTATGCACATTGTAACCAGAAGATTTCCCTGTTGTTCTCAGATGTATAAATATTTTGGCCAAAGTATTTGCCAGTATGCTTTTTTTATTATAGATAAATACCATAAATAAATGCGTAAGACCCTGATGTGCAATACTAGTAAAGCAAAGCTGTTTTTTAAAACTAGCTCCACACATACACAGTTTGCTGACTACCGTTAACTTTTTATTCCTGTTTTCGTGGTAATTGCAAGAAGTAATATTGTGTATTAGACCTTCTCACTAAGAAGGGCATGCTTTCAGGCACTTGAGTAGCTCAGCTGGTTGAGCATCTGACTCTTAGTTTAGGATCAGGCTCAGGTCATGATCCCAGGGTCGTGGGATTAAGCCTTTAGTTGGGCTCCATGCTGACTGTGGAGTCTCCTTAAAATTCCCTCTCTCCCCCTCTGCCCCCTCCCCAGCTCATACATGCATTCTTGATTTTGGCTCAGGTCATATCTTATGGTTCGTGGGATCGATCCCCAAGTCAGTCTCTGTGCTGACAGCACGGAGCCTGCTTGGGATTCTCTCCCTCTCTCTCAAAATAAACAAACATTTAAGAAATAAAGATAAAAGCAGAAATTGGTACCAAAACACCACTAGGAATGAGAAGGCATTACTATCAATGTGAATGTGCTTACTTACAATCACAATAACATAGGGTACAGATTTATTCTATTGAACTTGAAAAAATACATGAAATTTATTTTGGCAAATTAGTTTTTAAGGAAATTAGGCCAGTGTAAATAGACTACCAAACTTAGAAGGAATTGGAAAAGTAACCAGGTCTAGATAGTTTTATAGGCAAATTTCTGCCAAACCTTTAAGGTACGTCTGTGTTCCAGAGGTTAGGCAAAGATAGAGAGCTTCAAAATTCATTCTTTGAGGCTAGTATAACCTCAATACCAAACCAGACATGGCAAGCACCAAAAAATAAAACTCAGTTAAGTAGTAAAATAAAATAATACTAATTGAATAAAGAAACTTACATCGACTATACTTAATCAGCAAAACATCAGAAATCTCATCAAAATCAGGAGAAAAATGCCCTCTTAAAACTTCCCTAGAAGTTTGAGGATGGGTCTGGGAATAGATATTTTACCCACCCACCCCCCAAATTTGTATTTCTCAGTTTTGTTTCGGAAGTTCTAACCAGTGCACTGATCAATAAAAAGAATTAAAAGGAATAAACATTGAGAAGAAATTAACAAATATTTTTGCTAACACGATTATGTACTAGAGAACTCTTAAGAAAGCTGAAAAATGGAGCAGGAATTGATAGTCTTTGGTATATGAGAAAAAAATTTATATGTCAGAAAATGTAATGATGAATCACAAGAATGGAACTCACATCCGCTAGAGAAGGGAAAAAAAAACCGTATACAAAATATTTAGGAATATAAGGGGAAAAAATTTTTTTTAAGTTTGAGAGAGGTGGCGTGCACGTGAGTTGGGAGGAGCAGAGAGAGGAAGAGAAACAATCCTAAATAGGCTCTGCGCTGTCAGAATGTAGGCTGACTCAGGCTCAATTTCAAGAACCGTGAGATCGTGACCTGAGGCGAAACCAGGTCAGATGCTTAACCAGCTGAGCCACCCAGGCACCCCAAGAAGAAATATTTCAAAGTATCAACTGTCTCTGATGATGTGATTTTTGTTTCCTTTTCCACTGTATTTTATAAACTTTCCAAGTATTATTAAACTTTTGAAAAGAAGAGCTATTAGGATTGACATTTATAATAACCATTATTGACTCTGTTAACTTTCAGCATTTAACAAAACGCTCTTTTTTCTCTCTCTCTCTTTTTTTTAATTCATAAACAGATATTCTGCCTTCATGGTGGCCTCTCTCCATCCATAGATACACTGGATCATATAAGAGCCTTGGATCGTTTACAAGAAGTTCCACATGAGGTAATTTTAGTTTTAATTTTAAAAATAAATACAACCATACTGTAGTAAAGCTAAAAGAGTTAAACTTAACTGTCAATAATTTATGACATGTACTTAATTTTCTTGGCCAGGGCCCAATGTGTGATCTGTTGTGGTCAGATCCAGATGATCGTGGTGGGTGGGGTATTTCACCACGTGGTGCTGGCTACACATTTGGACAAGACATTTCTGAAACATTTAACCATGCCAACGGTCTCACACTGGTTTCTCGAGCTCACCAACTTGTAATGGAGGTATGTCCTTTTCCTGTAGGATGATCTTTATTTCAAATAAATCTATATCTCTATAATAAGGCTTCATGAAATAGTCCTCCCTATTACCTAAATTAATGAAGAAAATATTTGGCTGGTTTTAGCAGGTAGTACTAGTTGGCCAGAGAAAAGTTGCAAAAATATTACCAAAAAATTTCCTTGTATCCTACACTCAGATTCTGCAAATACAAAAATTTTCACATATTTTCATCTTTGCTTTATCATTCTATCTCTACCCTCCAGCTTCCCTTCCTCCATGCACACATTACTTTCTTTTAAACTTACTTGAATGCCAATTGAAGACATGGTACTCCTTTATCTCCAAATTTCCATGTATATTTTGCAAAAATCAAGGTTTTTCTCTTATATTATGACAGTATAGTTCCTGCAGTCCAGAAATTTGCATTATTACTATGATCTAATCTAAACACTTCATTTGAGTTTTTCAGTATACCACTAATGTTCTTGATAGGAAAATTTAATTATGTATGTAATTATGTATAATCCAGGATCGTGCTGTTTAGACTCCTTTTTTTTTTTTTTTTTTTTTTAATTTTTTTTTTCAACATTTTTTATTTATTTTTTGGGACAGAGAGAGACAGAGCATGAACGGGGGAGGGGCAGAGAGAGAGAGGGAGACACAGAATCGGAAACAGGCTCCAGGCTCCGAGCCATCAGCCCAGAGCCTGACGCGGGGCTCGAACTCACGGACCGCAAGATCGTGACCTGGCTGAAGTCAGACGCTTAACCGACTGCGCCACCCAGGCGCCCCTGTTTGGACTCCTTTGATGTAGAAATAATTCCTCAGATTCTCTGTTTTGCATAATCTTTACATTTTTGAAGACTACAAGCAATTTTATTTTGTAGACTGATGTTTCCTTATGATTCAGGATATACATTTTTGGCAGGCATATTGCAGAATAATGTGATATGCTTCTCAGTGCATCATATTTAAGTCATGGAATCTGTTTACCCTATAGTTTGTTGGTGGTATCTGCTTAAATCAGTTAAGGTAGTGGCCACCAGATTTCTCTACCATGATGTTACTGTTTTATAAATACTAAAGGAATAGAAATAGAGTTTTATCTTTTCAAACCAGTAGGGAGTAGCTTCAAGATGTTAGAGAAAGGGGCCTCTGGGTGGCTCAGTCAGTTGGGCGGCCGACTATAGCTCAGGTCATAATCTCACAGTTCGTGGGTTCAAGCCCCGCATTGGGCTCTGTGCTGACAGCTCAGAGCCTGGAGCCTGCTTCCGATTCTGTGTCTCCCTCTCTCTCTGCCCCTTCCCTGCTTGCTCTCTTTCTGTCTCAAAAATAATAAACATTACAAAAAATAATAAAAAATATAAAGATGTTAGAGAAAACTTCAACCCAATTGAGGCAGGAGGAGTGAGAATATGGTTAATAAGGACTATAAATTCATACAGTAAAAGATAAACCTAATTCTATCAGTAATCATAAGAGATGTGAATGGATGAAAATTTTTATTTCCCTAAAATACTTAAAGTCTGAAGTAGATAATCAAAATTCAGCTGTTAACTTGGGATGAATCTAAAACATAATGAAAAAATAGAGAGTAAAACTTAAGAAGTAAAACAGGACAGTGTAGCCTAGAAAGAGAGGGAAAATAGTATGTTGGCATATCAATTAGTTATCCAAAGTCAACTAATGTGAATCAAATAGGCTCTAAGATAAAAGGTATATTTTGAAATAAAAAGAGGTCATTACTGATAAAAACTGGCCTAGTGATCTAGGGAAGAAATAATTCTAGGTTTTTGTTTACCTAGTAATAAACAGATTCTAAACATATAAAGCAAAAGTTGATACAATATATAAGGAAGTTATGTGAAATCTTCCATTATTGTGGGAGAAATTTTAATACACATCGTAGCCAAGAGCTGAAGCATAGACCTAAGTAGAACAGCACCATTACTGAGCCTCCGTGTCACAGAACCCTGTGCACAACAGTTGAGTATTCAGTGCAGGTGCACAGTGTTAAGGATGGATACCATATAAGGTAGAGAAGACTACGTTTCCTCCAAGAACATTTATAATTTTTGAATTTAGTTTTCTAAACTTACCTGCGTCAATATTATAATTTTATAATGAAATATTTTGTGTTGCTTTTTTTAATGCTGCAGGGATACAATTGGTGTCATGATCGGAATGTGGTTACCATTTTCAGTGCACCCAATTACTGTTATCGTTGTGGGAACCAGGCTGCTATCATGGAATTAGATGACACTTTAAAATACTCCTTGTAAGTAACTTGATGTTAAAGACAATTTTTAAATTGTATATAATTGCTTTTAGAAGGAAAACTTTAAATGTAGATATAGGATTTCTGGTGCTCCTGGGTGTCTCCCAGTCAAACTTATAACTCTTGATTTGGCTTAGGTCATGATCTCACAGTTCTTTGGATTGAGCCTCGCGTCAGGCTCTGTGCTGCCAGCTTGGGATTCTGTCTCTCTCCCTGCCACTCCTCTGCTTGCACATGCTTGCTTGCTCGCTCTCTCAAACAAACTCTAAAAAAAAAAAAAAAAAAAAAGAGGATTTCTGCTTCTCAAATGGTGGAGTAAGGAACTTGGCAAACCCTCTCCCCAACAGAGACAACCGTTTAACTAGAAAAAGTGATTTTAAACAGTTATTACATGCTTTTGAATATTGTCCTAAATGCATGCAACCTATAGAGAAACATTCTAAAAAATCTAAATCTCAGTAATAACAGCCACAATCTGTGGGATTTGAGCCATAGTGTGTTCCCTTCCTCTTTCCAGATCCCTTGTACAGAAACTACTCCACAGTCACTCCGCTCTGGACCCTGCTCATATTTTTATCTGGTTTTAATCTTTTAGCCTCTGTTAAACTACACAACAAAGTTATTTAGAAGTCCCCTCTCTGTAGGCACAGGCTAGTTATTGGTCAGAGGTTGTGCTGAAGCCTCCTTGGTCAGTGAAATTTTAGGGCCCACCCTAAACTAGTAAGATGGCTGGAAATGTATGTGGCTTAGAAGTTGCTCTCACAGTCGAAAGAATTTACATTTTGGCTCACAGTTCAATAAAGCACCAGTATGTTGAGTGTGTGTGTGTGTGTGTGTAATTAGTCCTGAGAGGGCACAAGCTTAAGGATGACATAAAGTGTAGTTTTCCAGACTGTCAGAGATGTATGTGTTTGGGATTTTAAGCCTGGCTTCCTAGGAGTTACTTCTGGGTCAGAGGAACTTGTTTATTAGCCAGTAATTGATTAGAGATTGTGTTTAAGCCCCTAGTACCATTGAGGGTTATACCCTTTTGTTGATTAGTTTCCTAGGGCTCCTGTAACAAATTACCACCAAGTGGGTTCCTGAACGGAATTTATTCTCACATATGTGGAGGCTAAAAGTTTGCAATCAGGGGGTTGGCATGGTGATGTTCCCTGTAAAGAATCCTTTCTTGCCTCTCCCTAGCTTCTCCTGGCTCCTGCAATCCTTGGTTTGTAGATGCATCTCTCCAGTCTTTGTCTCTGTCTTCACGTGGCACTCTCCTCTGTGTGTTCCTTCTGAGGATACCATCAGATTCAATTTAGGGCTCAACCTAATCAAGTATAACCTCACCTTATCTGATAACATCTGCAAAGACCTGATTTCCAAATAGTGTCACGTTGTGAGGTTCTAAATGAATATGAATTTTGGGGATAAACTGTTTGACCCAACACAGTCTGTGTGTGGCTTGAGAATGTTTTCAAGAATGCCCCAAGGGCAGCTAAGTGGTTCAGTTGGTTGATTGTCCAACTCTTGATTTCAGCTCAAGTCATGGTCTCATGTTTGTGGGATTGAGCCCTGCATCGGGCCCCACGCTGACAGCACAGAGCCTACTTGGGATTTTCTCTCTCCTCTTTCTGCCCCCCTTCTCAGCTCACACACATATGCGCTCACTCTCAAGTGGTTAAAAAAAAAAAAAAAAAAAAAGCCCCCAAATGCTACACTAATTATTCCTGTTGTGGGTATAGTTAATATATATGCATAGTCTTCTTGTCTCCCAGTGTTGACTGTGATCCAAGGAAGCCAGGAAAGGCTCTTCTTAGCCCTTTTGTGTTTTACATTTCTTAAAAGTTCAACTGTACTACAAATACATCTGTATTTTTTGCACCCACATGCAGCTGGTTTTTAAATCAGTTATGAAGATGAAATTATACTGTCATTTGCAATTACTGTCATGTATGTTTCTTAATTGATGATAACTTCAGTCTAAAGGAAGAATATGAATAAAAAATGAGAAGGTTGGCTCCTGGGTGGCTCAGTCGGTTAAGCGTCTAACTTTGGTTCAGGTCATGATCTTGTGGTTCCTAAGTTCAAGCCCCACATCAGGTTCTGTGCTGTCAACGCAGAGCCTGCTTTGGATCCTCTCTACCCCTCTCTCTCTCTGCCACTCCCCACTCACACTCTCTTAAAAAATAAACTTTGGGAGCACTTGGGTGGCTCAGTCTCCGTTAAGCATCCGACTTCGGCTCAGGTCATGATCTCGCGGTTTGTGAGTTTGAGCCCCACATCGAACTCTGTGCTGACAGCTCGGAGCCTGGAGCCTGCTTCAGATTTTGTGTCTCTCTCTGCTCCTCCCCTGCTCACACTCTTTCTCTCTCTCTCAAAAATAAATTAATATTTTAAAAAACGAGAAGGTTAACAATCTACACACTCTCCTCAGCTTCTTTAAGGGCATGAGATTATATGAAATAGTAATTATGATAATGCATTTTGGAGATTGTAACATAACATCAGTAGCAAAAAAAAGAAATGGAAAGGAGCTTACTATATAGTAGAAATGTCTCTTAAATCACTAGAATTTATGAATCTTAAGTAGAATTCCATAAGTTAAGTGATGTATGGTTAAGATCTAGAGCAACCAATAACAAAATAATTTAGGAAAAATAGCTAAAGTTATTAAAGGAATTTAAATGGCACACTAGAAAATAAGGCTTTTATTATTTTTTTTAATGTTCATTTAGATAGCGCAGGGGAGGGGCACAGAGAGGGAGAACCCCAAGGAGCCTCTGCGCTGTCAGCCCAGAGCCTGACATGGGCCTTGTTCTCAGGAACCTTGAGATCATGACCCAAGCTGAAATCAAGAGTCCAATGCTTAACTAACTGAGCCACCCAAGCACCCCAAAATATGCTTTTAATAAAAAAGCAGTTAAAGTAGGAACCAAGAAACAAGACAAAAAGTGGCAGGTATAAATCCAGTCATATCAGTATTAAATGTGAATGAGTGGTTTGAGTAATGCACTCAAAAGACAAAAATTATCAAGATTGTTTTTTTAAAGATCCAGCTTTTATGATGTCTATGGGAAACATAATTTAGATTAAAAACAAATAGGTTGAAAATAGGTAAAAAAAAGATATACCATTGCTAACAGCAACCACATGACTGCTGACCTCGTTATACTAGTATCAGACAAAAATAGATTTCAAAATAAAAATTGTTACACGAAGACATTTCACAATGATGAGAGTCAAACCATTAGGAACATATACCAGTTATAAACAAATGCACTTAATTATGGAGCAAATCGAACAGAATTGAAAGAGGTAAGTTCAACAGTAGTTGGAGACTTTAACATGTATGGAACATTCTACCCAAATGTGCCAAAACTCATGGGATTTGATGAAAGCAGTATTTGCAGGGAAATAAATAACTGTAAATGCCTCTATTAAAAATCAGATTTTTAGAAAGATCTCAAGTCAGTAACCTACCTATACTTTACAGACCCTAGAAAAAGAAGAGCAGCCTAAATCCAGTGCAAGCATTTGGAAGGAAGTAAAATGAAATAGTAGACAAATAGAAAAAAGTCAAAACCAGAAGTTCTTTCCAACAAAATTTAAAAAGCCTTGACAGGCCAACCAAAAATGAGTAAAGATTCACATTACCAAAAATCACTGCAAGACCCTACTGAAATAAAAAGAATTAGAATACAGTGAGTAACTGTATGGTGACAAATTCCTAGAAAGACAAACTGCCAAAATTGACTCAATTAGAAAATCGGAATAGTTGTAAACAACATAGTAAAAATGGGAAACAGCACTGCTCTACCACAGTGTCTTCTTTATTAACTTGCTTGCAATTTCAAGTCCTTTATTTGCTTTCTTTTTTGCCACATATAGCCTTCAGTTTGACCCAGCACCTCGTCGTGGAGAGCCTCATGTTACCCGGCGCACCCCAGACTACTTCCTGTAAATTCCTCCTGGGAAAAACCTGCCTTTGTATGTGGAAGTATACCTGGCTTTTTAAAATATATATATTTAAAAACAAAACAAAAAAAAAGCAACAGTAATCTATGTGTTTCTGTAACAGATTGGGATCTGTCTTGGCATTAAAACCATATCATGGACCAAAATGTGCCATACTAATGAGCATTTAGCACAATTTGAGACTGAAACTTAGTACAACACTATGTTCTAGATCGGTCAGTCTTAACAGTTTGCCTGCTGTATTTGTAGTAACCATTTTCCTCTGGACTGTTGAAGCAAAAAAGGTAACTAACTCCTTCATCTCCTTTTGCACTTACTTGGAAATTTTAGTTCTAGTGTTTAACTGGCATGGATTGATAGAGTTGGGTTTTATTTTTAAGAAAAATTCGCAAGCTAACTTCCACTTAATCCATTACCCTTTATTTTATTGAAATGTATAGTTAAATTAACTGAAGAAAAGATTCTTGGGAGTATGTTGTCATAACATTTAAAAAGGTTTCCCTTCATTTAAACTAAATTACTGTTTTATGTTGATCTGCATATTTCTGTATATTTGTCATGACAGTGCTTGCATCCTATTTGGTGTACTGAGCAAATAAACTTTCCATTTTAAACAGAAACAAATTGGTTTACTGTGGTACACTTTAAATGAAAGTTCTGCTTTTTTGACACTTAATAAAACCTCTTGACCTGTGATAAACAGTTGTGTTGAGGTAATTTAAGTATAATGTTCTTTGTATAAGGCTTATTTTCAGAAGAAAAATTGAACTAGTAGGCTGTATCTTTTAGACCATAGAAAAGCCATTTTTTCTTTCTAAACATGATTTCAGTAGGTGGTTCGTGTTAATGTATTGAAGTATGGATTGTATGCTAAAACTGTGGAATATTCCAGGGGCACCTGGGTGGCTCAGTTGACTTAAGTGTCCGACTTCAGCTCAGGTCATGATCTCGCGTTCCATGGGTATGAGCCCCACGTCAGCCTCTGTGCTGACAGCTCAGAGCCTGGAGCCTGCTTTGGGTTCTGAGTCTCCCTCTCTCTCTCTGCCCCTCCCCCAGTCTCTCTCAAAATTGAATAAATGTTTAAAAAAAATTTTTAACTGTAGAATATTCTATAGCTAAGAAGAATCTTTTAAAAACCAAAATACAGAGGCACCTGGGTGGTTCAGTCTGTTAAGCGTCTAGCTTTGGCTCAGGTCGTGATCTCACGGTTCATGGGTTTAAGCCCCACATCAGGCTCTGTGCTGACACCTCAGAGGAGCCTGGAGTCTGCTTCAGATTCTGTGTCTGTCTCCCTCTCTGCCCCTGCCCAGCTCACACTCTCTCTGTCAAGAATAAACATTTTAAAAAGTAATAATTAAAAAAAAAATAAAAACCAAAATATAGGGGCACCTAGATGGCTCAAATCTGTCAAGCGTCTTGACTCTTGATTTTGGCTCAGGTCATGATCTCATAGTTCAGGAGTTCGAGCCCTGCCTTGGGCTGTGCACTGACAGCACAGAGCTTCTTGGGATTCTCTCTCTCTCCATCTCTCTGTCCCTCCCCCGCTCATGGTTGCTTTCTCTCGCTCTCTGTTTCTCAAGAATAAACATTAAAATATATATGTTATCTTTATCCATTTCTCTAAATGAAAATGATCTCCAAAAGAGTTTAGTAGGAGTATAGTGATAGCACTATTATTAATGTAGAATATAAACTCCAAGTAGAGGGGGGAAATATGGAGTCAGTGTTGAGAATGAGTGTGGGAGAATGGAAGACCCAGAAAACTAAATTTTTTGAGTTCTCTAGTTAAAATAAAAAGGGTCAAACTTGATTTTTTGAAACCCAACTATATCCTGATTACAAGGCACATACCAAAAGCAAAGTCAGACAATGTTGGGGAAAAAAAGATGAAATAGATCAGGAAGATCCTAAACAAAGGAAATCTGGAATAGCTATATCAATATTAAAATAGACAAAATTTAAGAACATGTCAAATAATGTTAAGCCACAATTCTAAACCTGTATGTATATACCAAAATAGCCTCAAAGTATAAAAGCAAAAATCCTTAGAAATCAAATTGACACACTTTCATTAAAACAGATTTCAACTCAAGTCAAAGATGTAGAGTATTGAATAACACATCTTAATAATATTGATATAATAAACATCTAGGTCTCTGCACCCTAACAATACACCTTTTTGTCAAGTTAATATGGAAAATTCATAAAAATTGGCAATAATTAGGCTCTAATATTTGCAAATGGCATATCGGACAAAGGGCTAGTATCCAAAATCTATAAAGAGCTCACCAAACTCCACACCCAAAAAACAACCCAGTGAAGAAATGGGCAGAAAACATGAATAGACACTTCTCTAAAGAAGACATCCAGATGGCCAACAGGCACATGAAAAGATGCTCAACGTCGCTCCTCATCAGGGAAATACAAATCAAAACCACACTCAGATATCACCTCATGCCAGTCAGAGTGGCCAAAATGAACAAATCAGGAGACTATAGATGCTGGAGAGGATGTGGCGAAACGGGAACCCTCTTGCACTGTTGGTGGGAATGCAAATTGGTGCAGCCACTCTGGAAAACAGTGTGGAGGTTCCTCAAAAAATTAAAAATAGACCTACCCTATGACCCAGCAATAGCACTGCTAGGAATTTACCCAAGGGATACAGGAGTACTGATGCATAGGGGCACTTGTACCCCAATGTTTATAGCAGCACTCTCAACAATAGCCAAATTACGGAAAGAGCCTAAATGTCCATCAACTGATGAATGGATAAAGAAATTGTGGTTTATATACACAATGGAGTACTATGTGGCAATGAGAAAGAATGAAATATGGCCCTTTGTAGCAACATGGATGGAACTGGAGAGTGTTCTGCTAAGTGAAATAAGCCATACAGAGAAAGACAGATACCATATGTTTTCACTCTTATGTGGATCCTGAGAAACTTAACAGAAACCCATGGGGGAGGGGAGGTGAAAAAAAAAAAAAGAGGTTAGAGTGGAAGAGAGCCAAAGCATAAGAGACTCTTAAAAACTGAGAACTGAGGGTTGATGGGGGGTGGGAGGGAGGGGAGGGTGGGTGATGGGTATTGAGGAGGGCACCTTTTGGGATGAGCACTGGGTGTTGTATGGAAACCAATTTGACAATAAATTTCATACATTGAAAAAAAAAAGGCTCTAAAGCAAGTCTTAAAATTTTTCAAAAAATTGATACAACACCAAATTCTGACTACAATGTAATTTAGAAATTAGCAAAATTAAGACATGATACTTATGTAGAAAACCTGAAAGACTCCACCAAAAATTTGCTAGAACTGATGCATGAATTCAGTAACATTGCAGGATACAAAATCAACGTACAAAAATCTGTTGCATTTCTATACACCAATACTTAAGCAGCAAAAAGAAAAATCAAGGAATCGATTCCATTTACAATTGCACCAAAAACTGTAAGATACCTAGGAGTAAACCTCACCAAAAGAGGTCAAAGATCTGTACTCTAAAACCTATAGAACACTTATGAAAGAAAGATGGCACGAAGAAATGGAAAAACATTCCATATTCATGGATTGGAAGAAAAATAATAAAATGTTTATACCACCCAAAGCAATCTACACATTTAATGCAATCCCTATCAAAATACCACCAACATTTTTCACAGAACTAGAACAATCCTAGCATTTGTATGGAACCACAAAAGACCCCAGATAGTCAAAGCAATCTTGAAAAAGAAAAGCAAAGCTGATATCACGATTCTGGACTTCAAGTTCTATTGCAAAACTGTGCTGATCAAGTCAATATGGTACCGGCACAAAAACAGACACAGATCAATGGTACAGAATAGGAAACCCAGAAATGGACCCACAACTATTTGGCCAACTAATCTTAGACAAAGTGGGAAAGAATATCCAATGGAAAGTCTCTTCAACGAATAGTGTTGGGAAACTGGACAGCAACATGCAGAAGAATGAAATCGGAATACTTTCTTACACCATACGCAGAAATAAATTCAAAATGGATGAAAGAACTAAATGTGACACAGGAAACCATCAAAATCCTAGAGGAGAACACAGACAACAACCTCTTTGACATTGACCATAGCCACTTCTTACTAGATAATGTCTCCAAAGGCAAGGGAAACAAAAGCAAAAATGAATTACTGGGACTTCATCAAGATAAAAGGCTTCTGAGCAACAAAGTAAACAACAAAACCAAAAGGCAACCTTCAGAACTGGAAAAAATATTTGCAAATGACATTTCCCATAAAGGGTTAGTATCCAAAATGTATAAAGACCTTATACAACTAACACCTAAAATACAAATAATCCAGTTAAGAAATGGGCAGAAGACATCAATAACCATTTTTCCAAAGACATGCAGATGGCTAAATAGACACACGAAAAGATGCTCAACATCACTCATAATCAGGGAAATACAAATCAAAACTACAATGAAGTCATCTCACACCTGTCAGAATGGGTAAGATCAACAACACAGTAAACAACAAATGTTGGTGAGGATGTGGAGAAAGGGGAACCCTCCCTTATACTATTGGTAGGAATGCCAACTGGTACAGGCACTCTGGAAAAAAGCATGGAGATTAGTTAAAAATAGAACTACCCTATAATCCAGTAATTGCACTACTAGGTATTTACCCAAAGGATACAAAAATACTGATTTGAACAGATACACACACCCCAATGTTTATAGAAGCATTTTCAACAACAGCCAAATTATGGAAGGAGCCCAAGTGTCCATCAACTCATGAATGAAGAGGTAGTATGTATGTGTATACACACATGTGCGTGCGCGCGCACACACACACACACACAATGGAATATTACTCAACCATAAAAAAGAATGAAATCTTGCCATGTACAATGATCTGGATGGAGCTAGAGTGTATTATGCTAAGCAAAATAAGTCAGAGAAAGCTATCGTATTGATTTCATTCATATGTAGAATCTAAGAAATCAAACAGATGAACATAAGCAGGTGGGGGAGAAAGAGAAAGGCAAACCATAAAACAGACTCTTAACTATAGAGAACAAACAAGGCTGCTAGAGGGGAAGTGGGCAAGTTAAACTGGTGAGGAGTATTAAGGAGAACACTTGTGATGAGCACTGGTTGTTGTGTAAGTGATGAATCACTAAATTCTACTGAAACTAGCATTATGCTATATGTTAACTAAATGGAATTTAAATAGAAACTTGGGGTGCCTGAGTGGCTCAGTTGGTTCAGTGTCCACCTCTTGAATTTGGCTCAGGTCAGGTCATAATCTCAGGGTCATGGGATTGAGCTGTCCTTTGGGCTCCATGCTGAGTGTGGAGCCTGCTTAAGATTCTCTCTTCCTCTGCCCCATCCCCCCCCCCCCACTGCTCTCTTTTAAAAAATTTAATAAAAATGAAACTATTTTTTTTAAAAAAGCAAAAATATAATTTTTGGATGTATCTATTCTTTTTACTTGAAATTTTAAAAATTAGGGTCAAAGATGAAATAAAGGAAATTTTTAACTCTACAAAATAGAATTTAGAAAAGTTAGTTATGGAAACACATTTTTAAGGGCACCTGGGTGACTCAGTAGGTTGATCATCTTATACTTGGTTTCAGCTCGGATCATGATATTGCAGTTTGCGGGATCAAGTACTGCGTTGGGCTCTGTACTGACCGCCTGGAGTCTGCTTGGGAGTCTTTCTCTCCCTCTGTGCCCCTCCCCAGCTTCGATGTTCTCTCTCTCTCTCTCTCTCTCTCTCTCTCTCTCTCTAGTAAACATTTTGAAAAATAAGTCAAGGGATTCAAAAACAAAAGGGTGGGGGTGCTTGGGTGGCTCAGTTGGTTGGGTATCAGACTTTGGCTCAGGTCATGATCTTGTAGTGTGTGGGTTTGATACTGCATTGGGATCCACACTGATGACGTAGAGCCTGCTTGAGATTCTCTTTATCTCCCTCTCTCTGCCCGTACCATGCTCTCTTTCTCAAATAAAATTTTTAGAAACTTAAAAAAAAAATAAAAGGGTAAAAATTATGACATATACATAAAACTTTGAGGGAGGATAAAAATTAAGTCCACTTAAAATGGATTCAGCAATCCCTATCAAAATAACACCAGCATTCCTTCACAGAGCTATAACAAACAATCCTAAAATTTGTATGGAACCAGAAAAGACCCCAAATAGCCCAAGTAATCTTGAAAAAGAAAACCAAAGCTGGAGGCATCACACTCCTGGACTTTAAGCTGTATTACAAAGCTGTAATCATCAAGACAGTATGGTACTGGCACAAAAACAGACACGTGGATGAATGGAACAGAATAGAGAACCCAGAAATGGACCCACAAAAAATGGCCAACTAATCTTTGATAAAACAGGAAAGAATATCCAATGGAATAAAGACAGTCTCTTCAGCAAAATGGTGCTGGGAAAACTGGACAGCGACATGCAGAAGAATTAACCTGGGCCACTCTCTTACACCATACAAAAAAGTCAACTCAAAATGGATGAAAGACCTCAATGTGAGACAGGAAGCCATCAAAACCCTTGAGGAGAAAGCAGGCAAAAACCTCTGACCTCAGCTGCAGCAACTTCTTAACATCTCCAGAGGCAAGGGAAACAAAAGCAAAAATGAACTATTGGGACCTCATCAAAATAAAAATCTTCTGCACAGCGAAGGAAACAATCAGCAAAACTAAAAGTGAACCGACAGAATGGGAGAAGATATTTGCAAATGACGTATCAGATAAAGGGGTAGAATCCAAAATCTTTAAAGAAGTTATCAAATTCCACACCCAAAAAACAAATAATCCATTGAAGAAGTGGGCAAAAGACAGGAATAGACACTTCTCCAAAGAAGACATCCAGATGGCTAACGGACACATGAAAAAATGCTCAACATCCCTCATCATCAGGGAAATACAAATCAAAACCATAATGAGATACCACCTCACACCTGTCAGAATGGCTAAAATTAACAACTCAGGCAAGGACAGATGTTGGTGAGGATGCAGAGAAAGAGGGTATCTTTTCACTGCTGGTGGGAATGCAAACTGGTGCAGCCATTCTGGAAAACAGTATGGAGGTTCTCAAAAAATTAAAAATAGAACTACCCTACGACCCAGCAATTGCACTACTCGGCATTTATCCAAGGGATACAGGTGTGCTGTTTCAAAGGGACACATGCACCCCAATGCTTATAGCAGCACTATCGACAAAAGCCAAAGTATGGAAAGAGCCCAAATGTATATCTACGGATGAATGGATAAAGAAGATGTACACACACACACACACACACACACACACACACACACACTGGAGTATTACTTGGCAATCAAAAAGAATGAAATCTTGCCATTTGCAACTACGTGGATGGAACTGGAGGGTATTATGCTAAACAAAATCAGTCAGAGAAAGACAAATATATGACTTCTCTCATATGAGGAATTTAAGATACAAAAACATGAACATAAGGGAAGGGAAGCAAAAAGAATATAAAAACAGGGAGGGGGACAAAACATAAGAGACTCTTAAATATAGAAAATAAACAGAGAGTTGCTGGAGGGGTTGTGGGAGGGGGGATGGGCTAAGTGGATAAGGGGCATTAAGAAATCTACTCCTGAAATCATTGTTGCACCATATGCTAACTAACTTGGATGTAAATTTAAAACTAATCAATTTAAAAAAATGGATTCAAATCTAAGTGACCATCAAGTTCACATAGACTGCTATATACATCGGATGTTAACATTTATTTATTTTTGAGAGACAGAGCGAGACAGAGCACGAGTGGGGGAGGAGCAGAGAGAGAGGGAGACACAGAATCCGAAGCAGGCTCCAGGCTCTGAGCTGCCAGCACAGAGTCCGACGTGGGGCTCGAACTCATAGACTACGAGACCATGACCTGAGTAGAAGTCGGCTGCTTAACCTACTGAGCCACCCAGGTACCCCTGCATAGGATGTTATATATAAACCTATTAGTAACCACAAATAAAAAATCTGTAATAGATATGCAAAAAATAAAGAGGAATCCAAGAATATCATTAGTGAAAACCATCAATTCACAAGGGAAGAGAGCAAGAGAAGAAAGGAACAGAAAAGAATTACAAAAGAAGACCTTAAAATGAGAAACAAAATATCAATAAGCATGTATCTATCAATAGTTATTTTGAATGTAAATGTAAAAAGACATAGGGTGACTGAATGGATAAAAAAAATCCACCTCTATGCTGCCTACAAGAGACTCATTTCAGACTTAAAGACACCTGCAGATTGAAAGTGAAATGATGGAAAAATATGCAAGTGTAATCAAAAAGAAAGCAGGGATGGCAATATTTATATTGGATAAAACAGACTTTAAAACAAATACTGTGACAAGAGACAAAGAAGGACACCATATAATAATAAAGGGAGGGGCACCTGGCTGGCTCTGCTGGTGGAGCATGCAACTCTTGATCTCAGGGTTATGAGTTTGAGCCCATGATGGGGATAGAGATTGCTTACAATCCTTAAAACAAACAAACAAAAACCTAGTAACAATTAAGGGAGCAGTAAGAAGATATAACAACTGTAAATATTTATGTACCCGACATGGTAGCACCCAAATACATAAAGCATCTGTTAAGAGACACAAAGGAAGAAATCGATAGTAATACGATAATAGTAGCAGATTAAAAAGAATTTTTTTTTAATGTTTTATTTTTAAGACAGAGCATGAGTGGGGTAGGGGCAGAGAGAGAGAGAGGGAGACACAGAATCTGAAACAGGCTCCAGGCTCTGAGCTGTCAGCACAGAGCCCGATGCGGGGCTCAAACTCACGAACTGCGAGATCATGACCTGAGCCGAAATTGGACACTCAACCGACTGAGTCACCCAGGCACCCCAATAGTAGCAGACTTTAACACCGCCTAATATCAATGGATAGATCATCCAGAAGAAAATTAACAAGGAAACAGTGACTTTAAATGATACATTGAACTAGATGGAGATCTATATCTGACAGATATAGTCAGAGCATTCCATCCAAAACAGAATATACATTCTTTTCAAATGTACATGGAACATTCTCCAGAATAGATCACATTAGGCCACAAAACAAATTCAAAATTCTCAACGAATTAAAAAAATTAAAGTCCTATCATGCATCTTTTCTGACCACAATGGTATGAAACTGGAA
This sequence comes from Panthera uncia, assembly GCF_023721935.1. Classification (NCBI taxonomy): domain Eukaryota; kingdom Metazoa; phylum Chordata; class Mammalia; order Carnivora; family Felidae; genus Panthera; species Panthera uncia. The sequence continues at coordinate 172,845,170 of NC_064811.1, forward strand.
ATCAATCACAAGAAAAAGTCTTGGAGGGGCACCTGGATGGTTCAGTCGATTAAGCAGTTAAGTGTTTGACTTTTGGTTTTGGCTCAGGTCATGATCTTGCAGTTCCCGGATCAAGCCCAGCTTTGGGCTCTGTGCTAAGAGTAGAACATGATTGGGATTCTCTCTCTCCTCTCTCTTTGCCCCTTACCAGCTCACACACCCATGCATTCTTTCTCTCTCAAAATAAATAAACATTAAAAACAAATCTGGAAAGAACACAAATACATGAGGGCTAAATAGTTGCTACCAAATGGGTCAACCAAGAAATCAGAGAAGAAATTTAAAAATACTTGGAGACAAATGAAAATGAAAACAATGTGGTCCAAATCTTTACAATGCAGCAAAAGCAATTTTTTTTTAATGTTTTTATTTATTTTTGAGACAGAGAGAAAACACTAGCTGCGGAGGGGCAGAGAGAGAGGGAGAGAGAGAACCCCAAGCAGGCTCTACTGTCAGCACAGAGCCTGACGTGGAACTTGATCTCAGAAACCGTGAGATCATGACCTGAGCCACAACTGAGCCACCCAGGTGCCCCAAGCAAAAGCAATTCTAACAGGGAACCTGATAGCACTATGGGCCTATCTCCTCAAAAAGCAAGAAACATCCGGGGTGCCTGGGTGGCTCAGTGGGTTAAGCGTCCAACTTCAGCTCAGGTCATGATCTTGCAGTTAGTGGGTTCGAGCCTGCATCAGGCTCTGTGCTGACAGCTCAGATCCTGGAGCCTGCTTCAGATTTTATGTCTTGCTCGCTCTCTCTCTCTGCCCCTCCTCTGCTCATGTTCTATCTCAAAAATAAACATTAAAAAAAAAAAAAAAAGGCAAGAAACCACCTAACCTTACACCTAAAGCAACGAGAAAAAGAACAAAGCCCAAGACAGTAAAAGGAAAGAAAAAATAAAGATTAGAGCAGAAATAAATGAAATAGAGACTAAAAACACAATGAAACTGGGAGCTAGTTCTTTGAAAAGGTCAACAAAATTGATGAACCTTTAGTAAGACTCATTTAAAAAAAGAGAGAAATCAAATAAATAAAATCAGAATTGAAACAGGAAAAGTAACAATCGACACCACAGAAATATAAAGGATTGTAAGAGTAGTGTTACTAAAAATAATAAGCCAACAAATTGGATAATCTAGAGAACATGGATAAATTCCTAGAAACATAAAATCTTCCAAAATTGAATCAGGAAGAAACGGAAAATTTGAACAGACTGATTGCTAGCAAAGAAATTGACTCAGTAATCAAAAATCTCCCAGCAAAAGTCCAGGACCAGATGACTTCACAGGTGAATTCTACCAAACATTTAAAGAAGAGTTAATACCAGAGCACCTGGGTGGCTCAGTCTGTTGGGCGTTTGACCTTGGCTCAGGTTCCATCCCCATGTTGGGCTCTGTATGGGCAGCTCAGAGCCCTCCCCTGCTCATTCTGTCTCCCCTTCTCTCTCAAAAATAAAAAAAATAAAAAAACATTTAAAAATAATGAATGAATGAATGAATGAATGAATAAAAATAAAGAAGAGTCGGTACCTACTGTCCCAAACTATTCCAAAAAATACAAGTGGAAGGAAAGCTTCCAAATTCTGAAGCCAGCATTATCCAAATACCAAAACCAGATAAAGACCTCACAAAAAAAGAAAACTAGAGGCCAATAACTCTGATGAACACAGATGTAAAACTCCTCAACAGAATGTTAGCAAACTGAATCCAACAATACATTAAAAAGTCATTTACCACAATCAAGTGGGATTTATTCCGGGGATGCAAGGGTGGTTCAATGTTTACAAATTAATCAATGTGATACATTCTATCAACAAGAAAAAGAATAAAAACCATATGATCATTTCAATAGATGCAGAAAAACCACTCAATAAAGTACAGCATCCACATCCATTTATGATAAAAACTTTCAACAGAATAGATTTAAAGGAAATAAGCCTCAAAATAATAAAGGCCATATGTGAAAATCTCACAGCTAACATACCCATTGGCAAAAAACAGATTTTCCTCTAAGATCAGGAAAAAGACAAGAATGTTCGCTCTCACCACTTTTATTCAACATTGTACTGGAAGTCCTAGCTGCAGCAATCAGACAAAAAATAAAAGGCATCCAAATTGGTAAAGAAGAAGTAAAACTTTCACTATATGCAGATGATAGGATACTATATAGAGAAAACCCTAAAGACTCCATCAAAAAACTAGAACTGATAAATGAATTCAGTAAGGTCACAGGATACAGTGTTAAATACGGAAATCCACTGCATTTCTATACACTAATAATGACGTAGCAGAAAGAGAAATTAAGAAGACACTCCCATTTAAAATTTAAAAATTTAAACTCCCATTTAAAATTTAAAAAAAGAGTAAAATACTTAAGAATAAACTTAACAAAGGATGTATTCCAAAACCTGTTAAAAACTGATGAAGAAATTGAAGATGACACAAACAAATGGAAAAATATCTATGCTCATGGACTGAGAGAACCAATACTGTTAAAATGTCCCACACTGCTCAAAACAATCTACAAATATAATGCAATCCCTATCAAACTACCAACAGCATTTCTCATAGAACTTGAACAAATAACCCTAAAATTTGTATGGAACCACAAAAAACCCCACATAGGCAAATCAGTCTTGAAAAAGCAGCACAAAACTGGAAGTATCATAATCCCAGATTTAAAAGGTATAGTAATCAGTAAGTTTATCATATAGTAAACAGTATGGTACTGGCACAAAAATAGACATATAGATCGGCAGAACAGGATAGAGAACCCAGAAATAAATCCACAGTTTTACGGTCAATTAACTTACAATGGGAGAGGCAAGAATATACAACAGAAAAAAGGCAAACTCTTCACTAAATGGTACTGGGAAAACTGGACAGTACATGCAAAAGAAACTGGACCCTTTTCGTATACCATACATGCAAAGAAAATTCAAAATGGATTAAAGACCTAAATGTGATACCTGAAACCATAAAATCCCTAGAAGAAAACATAGGCAGCAATCACTTTGATATCAGCCATAGAAACACTTTTCTGGATAGGTCCCCTTTGGCAATGGAAACAAAACCAAAAATAAACTGTGGGGACTACACCAAAATAAAAATCTTTTGTACAGTGAAGAAAACCATCAACAAGACAAAAAGACAACCTACTGAATGGCAGAAGATACTTGCAAATGATATATCTGAAAAGGGGTTAATATCCAGAATATATAAAAAACTTATACAACTCAATACCAAAAAAACAAATAATCGAATTAAAAATGAGCAGAGGATATGAATAGACATTTTTTCATGGAAGATGTACGGATGGCCAATAGTATTAAAAGGTGTTCATCACCACTTACCATCAGAGAAATGCAAATCAAAACTGCAATGAGATATCACCTCAGTCCTGTCAGAATGACTAATAAAAAACACAAATAACAAGTGTTCACAAGGATGTGAAGAAAAAGGAACTGATGGAAATGTAAGCCGGTACTACTAGCCATTATGGAAAACAGTATGGCAGTTCCTCAAAAAATTAAGAACAGAATTATCATATGATCCAGTAATTCCACTACTGGGTATTTACCCAAAGAAAATTAAAAAAAGAATTTAAGGGGCGCCTGGGTGGCTCAGTCGGTTAAGTATCCGACTTCAGCTCAGGTCACAATCTCGCGGTCCGTGAGTTCGAGCCCCGCATCGGGCTCTGGGCTGATGGCTCAGAGCCTGGAGCCTGCTTCCGATTCTGTGTCTCCCTCTCTCTCTGCCCCTCCCCTGTTCATGCTCTGTCTCTCTCTGTCTCAAAAATAAATAAACGTTAAAAAAAATTAAAAAAACACGAATTTAAGAAGATATGTGCACCCCTATGTTTATTGCAGCATTATTTAAAATAGCCAGGGTATGGTAGCAACCCAAGTGCCCATGGATGCCCTTAGATGAATAGATGAAGATGTGGTGTATAATACAATGGAATATTACTTGGCCATAAAAAATAATGAAATCTTGCCATTTGAAACAATATGGATGGATCAGAGGGTATAATGCTAAGTGAAATAAGTGGGTCAGAGAAAGGAAATACCATATGATTTCACTCATATGTGAAATTTAAGAAATAAATGAATGAAAAAAGAAACAAAAAAACAGACTCTTAAATACAGTGAACAAACTAGTGGTTGCTAGAGGGGAGGCGGTGGGTGAAATAGGTGAAGGGGATTAAGACTACACTTATCTTGATGAGCACCGAGTAGTATACGGAACTGTTGAATCACTATTCGTACACCTGGAACTAATATAACACATCAATAACTGATGGTGGTGAGAACATAGAGAAATTGGAGCCCTCTTACACTGCTATCAAAAAATGTAAGACGGTATAGCCCCTTTGGGAAACTTGGCAGTTTCTTAAGCATAAAATTACCTTGTGACTTAGCAATTTCACTCGTACATATCTACCCAAGAGAAACTACAATACATGTTGACACAAAGATAAGTATGCAAATATTTACAGCAACATCAACTATAATAGCCAAAAACTGGAAACAATCTAAATGTCCATCAACTGCTGAATGGATAGACAGAAATGTTATATTCATACAACAGTAAAGTACTATTAATAAAAAGGAAAAAAAGGGGGGCACCTGGGTGGCTCAGTCAGTTAAGCCTTCGACTTCGGCTCAGGTCATGATCTTGTGGTTCCTGGGTTCGAGCCCCGCTTCAGATTCTGTGCTGACAGCTCGGAGCCTGGAGCTTGCTTGGGATTCTGTCCCCCTCTCTCTCTCTCTGCCCCTCCTCCCCCTCTCATACTCTGTCTCTGTCTCTGAAAAATAAATAAACATTGAAAAATAAATAAATGAGGGGCTCCTGGGTGGCTCAGTCAGTTAAGCATCCGACTTCAGCTCAGGCCATGATATCGAGGTTTGTAAGTTCGAGCCCCGCTTGGGGCTCTGTGCTAACAGCTCAGAGCCTGGAGCCTGCTTCAGATTCTGTGTCTCCCTCTCTCTCTGGCCCTCCCCTGTTCAAGCTCTGTCTCTGTCTCAAAAATAAAATAAAAACATTTAAAAAAATTTTTGTTTAAATAATTAAATAAATGCATAAAATAAATAAATAAAAAGGAATGAACTGAAATGTATTACAACGTGAATTTCACAATGTGCTAGTGAAAGAACGAAACATGAGAAACTACATATATTCCACTTATATGAAAATTGCAGAAAAAGGTACATTTATAGGGACAGAAGTAGATTAGTGTTTGCCTTGGGCTGGCCAGTAGAAATGGGAAGTAACTGTAAATAGGCATGAGGGATCTTACTGGAACAATGAAAATGTTCTAAGACTGATTTATTGTCATAGCTGTTTCATTTGATAAATTTACCAAAAATCTCTTTTTCTTTTTAACGTTTATTTATTTTTGAGACAGAGAGAGACAGAGCATGAATGGGGGAGGGTCAGAGAGAGAAGGAGACACAGAATTTGAAACAGGCTCCAGGCTCTGAGCTCTCAGCACAGAGCCCGACACGGGGCTCGAACTCATGGACTGCGAGATCATAACCTGAGCCAAAGTCGGATGCTCAACCGACTGAGCAGCCCAGGCACCCCATCTTTTTTTTTTTTTTAATTTTTAAAAAAATTTTTTAACGTTTATTCATTTTTGAGAGACAGAGAGAGACAGAGTATGAGTGGGGAAGGGGCAGAGAGAGAGGAAGACACAGAATCTGAAGCAAGCTCCCGGCTTGGAGCTGTCAGCACAGAGCCCTACACGGGGCTCAAACTCATGAACTGTGAGATCATGACCTGAGCCGAAGTCGGACACTCAACCAATGAGCCACCCAGGTGCCCCATCTTTTTTTTTTAAATATATTAAGTAATTTCCACACCCAACCTGTAGCTCGAACCTGCACCCCTAAAATCCAGAGTTGTATGCTCTACTGACTGAGCCAGCCAGGCACTCCCAAAAGTCTTTTATTTGCACCCTGGAAATGGGAAAATGTTATATATAAACTATACCTTAGTGAAGCTGTTTACAGAACAAAATAAAACCTGTGCAATGTAGGGGCAGCTGGGTGGCTCTGTCAGTTGAGTGTTGGACTCTTGATTTCAGGTCATGGTCTCACAGTTCATGGTATGGAGCCCCACGTTGGACTCTGTGCTGACAACTTGGAGCCTGCATGGGTTCTCTCCCTTTTTCTCTCTCTGCTCCTCCCCAACTCTGCTTGTTCATTCTCATTCTCTCTCTCTCTCAAAATAAATAAGTATACATTTAAAAAAACAACAGGGGCACCTGGGTGGCTCAGTCAGTTAAGAGTCGACTTTGGCTCAGGTCATGATCTTGCAGTTCATGAGTTTGAGCCCGCACTGGGTTCTGTGCTGATGGCTCAGAGCCTGGAGCCTGCTTCAGATTCTGTGTCTCCTCTCTCTGCCCCTCCCCCGCTCACACACTGTCTCTCTCTCTCTCTCTCTCTCTCTCTCTCTCTCAAAAATAAACATTAAAAAAAAAACACAACAAACTTGTGCAATGTAACCAAACCAGTCTTTAAAGGGAAATTTATAACTAAGTGCTTGTATTATAATAAAGGAAGAGTTTAATATTAATGAACTAAGTGTTTACTACTCCATAAAAGTTAAAAGATTACAGCAAATATTAAAAGAAATAAAATATTCCAAAGAAAAGATCAACAAAACCAAAGCTGATACTTGAAGACTAATAAAATACGAAGGAAAGGAAGACACAAATAAAAGCCTGAGTTTTGCAAAATAGAAGATACGAAAGGGAATAAAAAAATTAAAAGGGTACTATGAATACTATTTGCCAATAAATTGAAAACAAACAATGAGCAAATTACTGGAGTATCTTGACCTTATCAAAACTGACTAAAAAATAAATGGAGTCTAAATACTCATCTTACCAGGGGTGCCCGGCTGGCTCAATCAGTAGAGCATGCAACTCTTGATCTTGGGGTTTTGAGTATGAGCCCCACGTTGCATGTAGAGATTAAAAATAAAATCTGGGGGCACCTGGGTGGCTCAGTTGGTTAAGGGTCCGACTCTTGATTTCAGTTCATTTCAGCTCAGATCATTTCATGAGCTCACGGTTCATGTGTTTGAGCCCCGAGTTGCATTGGGCTCTGTGCTGACGGCATGATGGAACTTGTTTGGGATTCTCTCTCTCTCCTTCTCTCTCTGCCCCTCCCTCACTCTCAAAGCAAATAACTTAAAAAAAATAAATTTATAGTCTACCTTCAAGTGATATCCCACCACTTCACGTACAGAACCTTTCACTAGTATACTTCCATTGATCCCCTCACACTTTCTGCTACCGTTGTCTTACATCTTTCTTTTACAAGTATTAAAAATCCCATAGAACATTATCACTTTGTTTAAACAGTAGACTATCATGTAAAGTGATTTATATAATAAGGAAAACCTTTTATGTATGTACTCAGGTCAATCTATACCATTTCCACTGCACTTAATTCCTTTATGTAAATTCATATTTCCATCTGGTATGATTTTTTTTTCTTCTGAAAGGCTTACTTGAATATTTCTTGTAAGGCAAGTCTGCTGGTAATGCATTCCTTCAGCTTTTGTATATCTTAAAAAGTATTTGGGGACGCCTGGGTGGCTCAGTTGGTTGAGCATCCGACTTCGTCTCAGGTCATGATCTCACAGTTCATGGGTTTGAGCCCGGAGTCGGGCTCTGTGCTGAATGCTTGCTTGGAGCCTGAAGCCTGCTTCGGATTCTGTGTCTCCTTCTCTCTCTGCCCCTCCCCCGCTCATGCTCTGTCTCTCAAAAATAAATAAATGTAAAAAAAAATTTTTTTTTTAAGTATTTGTTTCAGGGCACCTGGGTGGCTCAGTTGGTTAAGCAAACGACTTCGGTTCACATCATGATCTTGGGGTTCGTGAGTTCAAGCCCCACATCGGGCTTGCTGCTGTCAGCGTGGAGCCCGTTTTGGAGCCTCTGTCCCCTCCCACTCTCTGCCGCTACCCCACTCACGCTCTCTCTCACAAAAATAAATAAAACATTAAAAATTTTTAAATAAAATTAAAAAAATAAAATAAAGTATTTGTTTCATGTTCTATTTTGAAAGATATTTTCTCCATTGTCCCTGCGTACCTGTATCAGAGAGAGGGTTTTCCTCCGTGCTCGGTCTGTGTGTTGTGGTTGCAGCCTGCTGGTGCCTGGGACCGGGTGCCAAGTTCATGGCAGGAGCAGGAGAGATGCCCTATTGTCCTAACTCCGCCTCCATCTCAGGCAGGCCCTTTGTGCTTTGACTTCCCAGGTGAGGTTTTCTCAGGGTTCCTGCTCTTCCTACCTGTGGCAACCAAACTCCGCCTTGTATCTGTGGTTGGTCTAGGGTGGCTGTTTGCTGCGCCGCCCCCAGCAATAGCCAGCATCTGTTTCGTATCTGTATCCAGCCCTCCCCCAGGAATGAGAATTTTTGCTTCTACTCTTCTCCCGGGAGCAATAAATCTTTACCTATGTCTTCGGAGAGGCAGATGGATCTTGCTTTTACTGCTTCTCCAGCCAACAGCAGATCTATGCCAGCGTCCTGAGGTCTTCGTACTTGGTGAACCGCCTATGGTTCCGCCTATGGTCCTTTACAAAGAGGCTTTGTAGAGGAGAAGGATCCTAGAAAGCTAGTGGAGCTTTAAACTTATTCCTCCACAGCCAGCAATCACCTCCTCATTTGCAACCAGGTTGGCCTTTCCTGGTCTCCTGCACCTGTCTTGCTCCCCTCCACAAACACCTGGTGAATGAAGGCTGATAGTGAAGTGCTTTCAGGTGAGTGGAAACTCCCTTTCTGTCTCAGACCACCGGCCAGGACTGGCTTTGAGGCGGATGCCTTGTGCGGCCACATACAGCCCACACCTAGAAGGTCCTCACGCTTGATTTAATGCTCGCTGTCACCATCTGGAATTCTTCATTTTCCAGCGAGGTTTCCCACATTTTCATTTTGCACTAAGACTCACAAATTAAATAGCCAGTCCCATTCCAAAGCGATACAGCGGCCCACGCTTGGCCTTTAAAAATGTTAAAATCTTAGCTGGATTTGTCTTATCTGTTTGTATAGCACCCACAATTCTACCGAACCTCTTCCTGTCTCTCCTTGTAGTGGATTATCCCCTTTGGAATTCTGGTTGCCTGAATCCTTTGCAGCCTCAGCAATCTGAGGCTCAAAAATGTTATGGTTTTGTGCATCATCCAGCTGCTTCTTGTTAGAGAAAAACATTCTTTACAGCTTTATCCTAAGTAGAAGGATACGTTCGGTTTAGAAGGATATGTATTGTTATTTTTAGGATCTGTTTCAGCTAGCAGAACAATTAACTGATTAAGACTAATCCCCCCCCCATCTCCTGCCACCTTTATTTATTTTTAATTTTTAAAAATGTTTTAATGTTTATTTATTTTTGAGAGACAGAGCATCAGTGGGGGAGAGGGAGAGAGAGAGAGAGAGAGAGAGAGAGAGAGAGAGACATAGAATCTGAAGCAGGCTCCAGGCTCTGAGCTGTCAGCACAGAGCCCGACGACGTGGGACTCAAACTCACAAACCACGAGATCATGACCTGAGCTGAAGTCGATCGCTCAACCGACTGAGTCACCCAGGCGCCCCTGCCCTTTTTTTTTTTTTAATCTTAAGCCTGTTGATATCATTAAACAGTTTATCATGGAAATTATACAGAATTAGAAAGAAGAGTATAAGGTACCCTAATGTACCTTTTATTAGGCTTTAATATTTATTCAGCTATATGCCCACCTACTGTCCTCTCCCCATTATTTTGAAGCAGATTTTTACCATAATTCCTATGATATTGCAGCATATATCTTTAGAGATAAAGATTCTTTTCTTTCTCACCTAACCACAATGCCATCATCATACCTAAAAATAATTCCTTATGTTTCTAATTTTTCCAACTCATTTCAAAGGGACTATAGTATAAAAAATAGTATTATTAACCAAGAATCTAAAAATTTAAGGTTTGTGTCCTTTCTCTCCATCCAGGGGAAGAAATTAGTTTTGTAACCAAGGAAACAACCATCTATCATTAGCGCTTTAGCGGTACAACTAATAGTGTTTTTTCTTTGCTTAAAGAAAAATATATTGCTATGCAAAGAAATAGCCCCAATGATGTTTGTGTTAGAAATTGGGGACACAGGAGGAAACTTTATGCCGCAAATTTTAAAGGCCATTTGCTAATTACTAAAATTTGGCTTTTTAAAAGAGAACAAAGATTGTTCTTTTTTTAAATATGAAATTTATTGTCAAATTGGTTTCCATACAACACCCAGTGCTTATCCCGACACAAAGATTGTTTTTTAACGATAATATTTTCTGTAGTCTGTATCCTTGGAAATGGATGATGATGGACAACTGAAAATAGAGTCTATGAAAGTCTGTGATCAGAACAGGTAAATACGGAAGTGTTTGTTCATTTTCTATTGTATTTCTATCTGCACTTGAGTCTATTTCAAAGAATAGTGGAAGCTTACTGACTGTTTGAAAGGAGCCCTAAGACATATTGCCAGCTATAGAAGCCAAAGAATCTACCCAGAACAGCAAAAGGCATTCATCCTAAGGCCATTTCAACCTGTTAGGGAAAATATCCTGAATGTTTCTTGTACTAGTTCTCCCTTGCCACATAAAAATTTCCCCACTGCGGAGCTGGCTACCACAGTTCCTAAGTAGCACAGTTTCTTGTTAGCTTTCACAATATCAGTTTTTCAAGGGGTCTAAAAATGTGGGGTCCTTTTTTGCTTTTTTAATCAATTGTACATAAGCATAGAAAGTCCAACAGGACATACTTTTAGTATACAATTTTAGTCACACTTATTTCTGGGTATTGAGATTATGGGTTATTTTGTTTTCATAACTTTGTAAAGTTTTGAAACCCTTTGAGGACATCCGACTTCGGCTCAGGCCATGATCTCACGGTTCGTGGGTTGGTTAGAGCCCCGCATTGGGCTCTGGAGCCTGCTTTGGATCGGTCTCCTCTCTCTGCCCCTCCCCGTTCATACTCTGTCTCTCTCAAAAATAATTATTTTAAAAAAATTGGGGGGGGGGGTCCCTGGGTGGCTCAGTCAGTTAAGCATCCATCTTTGATTCAGGTCATAATCTTGTGGTTCATAGGTTCAAGCCCCGTGTCGGGTTCTGTGCTGACAGCTCACAGCCTGGAGCCTGCTTTGGACTCTGTGTCTCCCTCTCTCTGCCACACCTCCCCTGTTTGTTGTGTCTCTCTCTCAAAAATAAACATTTTTTTAAAAATTAAAAAAAAAATTGAAACCCTTTCACAATTTGTCTTTTTTTTTTCATTAAAATTTTTTTTTAATGTTTATTATTTTTGAGGGAGAGAGAGAGAGAGAACAAGCAAGGGAACAGCAGAGAGAGAGGGAGGCACAGAATCTGAAGCAGGCTTCAGGCTCTGAGCTGTCAGCACAGAGCCCCACACAGGGCTCAAAGTAACAGGCTATGAGATCATGACTTGAGCTGAAGTCGGATGCTCAACTGGCTGAGCCACCCAAGCGCACCCCCTTTTTTCATTTTGTTTTCAGTGTGGGATATTCCAGAGACAAAAAAAAAAAAAAATGTTAAAGGTGAGACAACTTATTTTTTTCAAACATATATTAAGCATATACTGTATACTAAGTACTTCTGGAGGGAGAAAAAGATACAATTCTTGCTTTTAAGGAACTGTTTGGGAAAACAAAAACATACCTATAGTACAGTGTAATAAATTCTACAGAAAAGGTAAAAGGAGCACTAAAGAGGGGCCAAAACACAAGAGGAGTCAAGTTAACGTTCTTAAAATGTTCATTTATTTGTTTTGAGAGAGAGAGTGGGGTTAAGGCAGAGAAAGAGGGAGAGAATCCCAAGCAGACTCTGCACCACCAGGGCAGAGCCCAACGCGGGCATCTGTGAGATCCTGACCTGAGCTGAAATAAAGTTCCCCAGAACAAGGAGCTTTTTATACCACACTTGAGAGTGGAACTTGGTATTATCGTACATGAATACACCATTGCAGGAAAATGAAATGACCAGATATGAAAACAAACAAAAAAACCCACCCAGGGGCGCCTGGGTGGCTCAGCTGGTTAAGTGTCTGACTCTTGGTCTTGGCAGGTCATGATCTTACAATTCATGGGTTTGAGTCCATCAGGCTCTACACTGGCCATGCAGAGCCTGCTTGGGATCTCTCTTCCTCTCTCACTGCTCCTCCCCTGCTCACTCTGTGTCTCTCAAAAGAAGTAAACTTAAAAAAGTGTAAAAAAGCTCACCTGTATTTTCATGTTTTCATTGTTTTACTATTATTTTATTTTTAGAGAGAGAACATGAGTTGGGGAGAAGGACAGAGGGAGAGAATCATAAGCAAGCATGGAGTCTGACACAGGGCTCGATCCCACAACTCTAGGATCAAGACCTGAGCTGAAATCAGGAGTTGGACGCTCAACTGAGTCACCCAGGCACCTTCCCATTGTTTTATTTATAAAAATATTGATCCACCCAGAACTTCCAAATGTTCCAATTTAATGTAAGGTGAAATGAAATAAACCTTGACACTGATTAAGTAAACAAAACATACCTATCAAAAAGAACTTTATTTTTTTAAGCCTTTTTTTCACCTTTTTGTTTTTAATCACCCAGTGTTCATCACAAGTGCACTCCTTAATCCCTATCACCTAGTTCACCCATTCTCCCACTCACCTCCCCTCTGGCAACTGTCAGTTTGTCCTCTATAGTTAAGAGTCTGTTTCTTGGTTTGTCTTTTTCCCTTTGCTTGTTTCTTCAATTCTACATGAGTGAAATAATATGGTATCTTTCTCTTACTTTGCTTAGCATTATACTCTTTAGCTCCATCCACGTTGTTGCAAATGGCAAGATTTCACTCCTTTTTATGGCTGAATAATATTCCATTGTGTATGTATACCACATCTTCTTTATCCGTTCATCAACTGATGGACACTTGGGCTGCTTCCGTATCTTCGCTATGGTCAATAATGCTGCTATAAACATACAGGGGCATGTATTGCTTTGAATTAGTACTCTTGTGTTCTTCGCCTACTTAGTAGTGTGATTACTGGATCATAAGAGTTCAATTTTTAACGTTATGAAGAACCTCCACACGGTTTTCCACAGTGGCTGCACCAGTTTGCATTCCCACCAACAGTGCAAGAGGGTTCCCCTCCCTTCACATCCTCACCAAAACCTGTTTCCTGTACTATTGATTTTAGCCATTCTGACAGGAGCGAGGTGATACCTCATTATAGTTTCGATTTGCATTTTCCCTGATGATGAGTAATGTTGAGCATCTTTTCATGTGTCTGTTGGCCGTCTCTATGTCTTCTTTGGAGAAATGTCTGTTCATATCTTCTGCCCATTTTTAATTGGATAATTTGTTTTTTGGGTGTTGAGTTTATAAGTTCTTTATATATTTTGGGTACTAACCCTTTATTGGATATCAAAAAGAACTGTAAAGCATTAGAGACCTTTGAAATGTCTTTAAAGTTTCATTTCTAGAAATAAAGCAGAACAAACATTTCTACCTAATAGATTTTAAAGAGTTTGACTGAATTGTGAAATGTTCAGTATGGCAAGGTGGACTGAAGAGGCAGGAAACAAAGTCATATGATTTTGTTTTTCAACACAGTGATAAATGATGTCAGCTAGGAAAAATACAAATCATGGAGTGCCTTACTGTACACATTTTTATCTAGTTTTCAGATGGTACATTATGACGGCACATTCCAAAAACTATTATATGCAGAGATCAATCCTTTTCTAATCCTTCGTGTCCATACATTCCCGAGGATATCAACATTAAAATGTTTATTGCCTTGAGCTCAATCAAGGTATGGCATGATTTTAACGTGAAACCTTTACTGTCCTGTAAGATCATGGCATAACTGATTTTATGTAAAACAGGTCATTCTCATTTCTTAATTAGTTGCTCTGGTCTTTTTCTTCCACACTGAGTACAGTATCCATAGTTATTCCAATGTCCTGCAGGGACCAGCCTTCCTCTACTTCCAGAGGCCTTCTGGGAAAGGAAGTAGAAAGGCTGTATAGAGATATGTGGTACCCAATTTTCATCATCCAGTGAAATAAGACCTAAAAGATAAAAAGTTTAGTTATCAAATACTGTGCACAGTTGTATCCCTCTAGATTACCATGATATTTTACAATTCCTTCATTGTTAAATCATGCCCCGAGGAGTAATAAAACAAAACCTTCTAGAATTTAAAGGAAAATAGCATACCATGAATTGTGAGATGCAAATAACCCTTAGTACCTTTTGGAAGTTTCAGAGAAGGCCTAGGGACTATAGGCATCTATAGACAGCAGAGGCATTTAACAACTAGGAAAGTTCCAACCACAAGGAATGGGGTGGTTATTCAACATAGAAAAGTTGAGAACAAAAGTTTAGCACTTGGGAAAAAAATTATTTAGATCAAAACCTAAGCCAATAGTCCACATCAAAATCACTCAGGAACTTTGTCACCATAGACCTATCCAAGCCCTAGGGACTCTGCCTTAGGATAGTCCAATTGTCAATGGGCCACCCCTATAAATTGAAAACATTTCCTGTTATGAGGATTTCCATAGTAACCATCAAAATGTCCACTTACTATTGCCTAAAAATGCCTGCCAAAGGATAGTTTGCTGCTTTAGGAAGAAACCTGGATACTACAATGTTCTCGAAGGAAGCTGGAGTAGCAACTACAGATAATCTCTGACTTCTCCTGCTAACCACCATCCAAGAACCTACTGATATTCCATGTAACAAATGTACATCTAAGTCATAAAGCTTCCTAATTTTCCAATATTTGGATAGACCTTAATTCAACCAATTCCCACATTATACCTTTGATCATTTATCTTATTTCTATAGAATAAATTCTCATAAATGAAATTAATGAAACAAAAGATCTATTTTAAAGGTTACACGGGTAAATTATCTCATAGGAACAGTGTCCCAATTTATAAATTTATAGTCATAGGAACAGTTAATGAGAATCACCATTGTCTCCACACACTAGCCACAACTGGCTTACTCTTTTTCTTTTTTTGACATTTATTTACTTTTTGGGAAAGTGCAAGTGGGAGAGAGGCAGAGAGAGGGAGACAGGATCCAAAGCAGGCTCCATGCTGTCAGCACAGAGACTGATGTGGGGCTCAAACTCAAGAGGCGTGAGATCAAGAGTTGCCCCCTTAACCAACTGAGACACCCAGGTGCCTACATTACTCTTCTTTTTAATCTTTGACAATCTGATAGGTAGAAAATTATGTCTCGTTTTAATTTACACTTCTTTGATTCTAAGTAAGGCCAAATATTTTTTCCCTATTTTTATTTGTCACTTTTATTTTTCTTTAGGAAATCCTAAGTGGTTTTTGTTTTTTTTTTTTCAACTGCCATCCTACTGAGGTGTTTACCTTTTCCTTGATTTGTATTTTAGCTCTTTATAAAGAAATGACTCTAGGGGTACCTGGGTGGCTTAGTCAGTTGAGCGTCCAACTTTGGCTCGGGTCATGATCTCATGGTTCATGGATTCGAGCCCCACGTCAGGCCCTGTCCTGACAGCGTGGAGCCTGGAACCTGCTTCAGATTCTGTGTCTCCATCTCTCTCTGCCCCTCCCCTACACACACTCTCTCTCTCTCTCTCAAAAATGAATAAATGTTAAAAAATTTTTAAAAACAAGAAAGAAATGACTCTATCATACATAGATGTAAAATATTCTCTCCAAATATTTCTTTAACTTTACAATTTTTTCTTTATAGAATGTTACATTTCTATGCAGTTGAATCCATCAGTATTTTCCATTATGGTTCATAGCCTGCTCATCACAGAAGGTTAAATGCAATCAGGATAGAAAACTAGATATATTTCAATACAGTGCATAATTATATGTTTAAATGCACTTAAAAGTAGAAATACACCAAAATATTAGCAACTGACCTTGGCATTAGACTATAGATCAAGCCTTTTTTCCTCTCTACTTTTCTATGTTTTCCAAATTATTGCTAATGAACACAGCATTGTTTTTAAGAGAAAAAAAAAATCCATTGGAACAAAAGGAAATAAGCCCTAAAGAATGATCTGAAAATTACATCTAAGCAATAGGGCTTAAGTTAATCATCTATCAGGGAAAATGGGAACAAAGTTAATACTGTCTGCTTCTGAAGGATATTAAAGCACATTATCTACCAAGCTGTGAAAATGTAATTAATTAAAAAACAACAAATAAAAAATAGGAAAAGAACTGGGGGAAAAAAAAAACTGAAAAAAGATCCAGCATGCTTAATTATCCAAATTTCCACAACACAGAGTATGTATAAATGCCCTTTACCCTTACCTGAAGGGAGCACCAGACAAGGGAGTGGTAATATCTCCCCCACTGCATGGGAGAAAACTATTGTCAAATTCAACAAAAACATTTCTCAAAATATGAATTTTCTCACCTGTGAACTGCAAGACTTAAAAAACCTTCTTCTCAGGACCCTCCCACTTGGACATCGGAGAGCAACAGCAACTACCTGAGGAATAAAAATGTTCAAATAAGAATTCCAATCCAGCGTGCTCTGCAATTCCAAAATACTACTCCTATGAAACATCCGTAATTCTAAAAAGCTGTATGGGGTTTTATAGGCATTTAGCTCTGAGAGCAGTAGATCAACGTGAAGGTCCAGATAAAATTCACCTGAAACATAAAAATGTCTTCTGAAATGGAAGAGAACATCTTCCTCTTGATTGAGATCAATGACACAGCCTTCTGGCAAGGACAACAGAGACTAGATGCTTCTGTCTGTCCAGATAATATCAAGGTTGCACAGGGGCTTCAAGATTCATCTACCAAACCAAGAAGATCCAGTCCACCTTAGAGTCTACAGACAAGAAAAACACCGGGTTGCAAGGAAACAAGTGTCCCAAGTTACTCTATCATCATAAGCTGTGCGCCATGCCTGTGTCCTCCAAGCAAGTGACAGACAGGCGTGGAGTTGGTCCTGGATGCTGGAAACTCTAGGAGACCTCCTCTCCTGGAGGAGCTCCTGCTCCATCTGCTTTACGTATTGTTTCCCCATCAGTTTCCCTTTGATAAAACAGTAAAATAGCTAAAAAGACCTTGCAAACTACCAGTTAATATTATAAGACATTAAAAAAAAAAAAAGATGAAGAATTAATAATTTATTCTGATGGGCATTATTTACCAGTCAGGAAACCCTTTCTTTTTTAAAATTTATTATTATTATTATTATTATTATTATTACTATTTTAATGTTTATTTTGGGAGAGATGTGGGGGAAGGTGCAAAGAGAGGAGGACAGATGATCTGAAACTGGCTCCAAGCTGACAACAGAGAGCCTGATGCAGGGCCCAAACTCACGAACTGCGAGATCATAACCCAAACCAAAGTCGGATGCTTAACCGACTGAGCCACCCCAGGTGCTCCAGGAAACCCTTTCTTATGGCTAACATTATCATAACTGTCCTGGGAGTTATGCAGGCATCGTAAGATATAGAAATGGTGGTTTTACAGCAGCACCTACCCCCTTCAGGAAAGCCATGTTAGAAAATATTTCCATTCAAGTAGATAAGGTATTTGATTCATATCCAAATCAGTGCAATGCTGAGCTCTGTTGTACTTCTACTAATGAATAGTTTTATAATAACACACCAAAAAAATCACAAAACAGCTGAATCACAGATTTAAAGTCAATTTTGCTTATTTTTAGAAATGACAAAATTTAACTTTTGCAGTGAGGTTTTGTTCAAAGCCTAATGATCTGAAAGCAGAATTAAAGCCAAATTCTTTATGAGAAACTAGGGTTTCAAATATACTGAATTAAAGGGGCGCCTGGCTGGTTTAGTAGGTTAAGCATCTAACTTTTTTTTTTGTTTCTTTTTAAGCATCTAACTTTTTTAGTTCAGGTCAGGGTCTCACAGCCACATATCAGGCTCCAGTTTGACAGTGCTTGCTTGGGATTCTCTTTTTCCTCTCTCTGTCCCTCTCTCTCAAAATAAAAATTATATATATATAATATATATAAGTTAATATTTTCCATTATGTTTAGATACTCGAGAGAAATTAACTATCATTGTTTGAAAATCTAGCAACTGTTTTGTTATTACAATTACTATGAAAATTGGTTGTGCTGTTTCTCCTAATATTACTGACAGCATAGAGGATTGACATATGAATGGGTAAAAGACATGGGACACAATCCAAATTGGAAAGTAAATCACAATGCCAAACACAGATTGTTAAATGAAAGCTAAATTAAAAGCGGCAGCAGGGGCACCTGGCTGGCTCAGTCAGTGGAGTGTGTGAATCTTGATCTCTGAGTGGTGAGTTCAAGCCCCAAGTTGGGTGTAGAGATTACTTTAAAAAAAAAAAAAATCTTAAAAAGAAAAAGTAGCAGCAATAAACAAAATTTAATTCCCAGGGACTCCTTAAAATGAAAGGTAGTTTACAATAATGAAAATAGTTGCAGACAGAAAAAGGATGGGAGTTTGTTTGGAAAGTTGACACTTTTTTTTTTTTTAACATTTGTTTATTTTTGAGAGGCAGAGCATGAGTGGGGGAGGGGCAGAGAGCAAGAGACACAGAATCTGAAACAGGCTCCAGGCTCTGAGCTGTCAGCACAGAGCCCAACGTGGGGCTCATTCAACTCACGAACTGTAAGATCGTGACCTGAGCCGAAGTCAGACATTCAACTGACTGAGCCACCCAGACACCCCTAATGTCATGTGTTTTAAAACCAGAGTAGGGGCGCCTGGGTGGCGCAGTCGGTTGAGCGTCCGACTTCAGCCAGGTCACGATCTCGCGGTCCGTGAGTTCGAGCCCCGCGTCAGGCTCTGGGCTGATGGCTCGGAGCCTGGG
>NC_064811.1:172864167-172965648 GCF_023721935.1 Panthera uncia
CTGTCCCAAAAAAAAAAAAAAAACGTTGAAAAAAAATTAAAAAAAAAAAAAAAAAAAACCAGAGTAAAAAAGGTGCTCCCAGTCAAACCTAAGCTATATCTAATTACGTCTGTATTATAAATGGGTGTGAGAATGTAGAAGGGTGTATGTCAGGACAGACATATCACAGACATGAATTTTTTGGATATAACAGAAAGAAATGAGAAGTTTTTTTCTCTCTCTCTCTTTCTTTCTTTTTTTTTTTTTAATTGTGTTTCTCCTCAAGGATCAGTATCTGGACTGCATGTTTCATTTTCTCTATTTTTGCATGACTTCTGGATTTTCCTCAGACAGCCAAAGTATTCCATTGAAATGTTGCAAGTGTGTTGATAAAATTAAGACCCTTCCAGTGGCAGACTCACGACTGGTTTTCAAGGAGTATAATAGTTGCCAAGCTCTAAGAAATAGAAAACCATCAGGGCTTCCCTTTGCCTAAAGGACTTAATGGCTTTAAAGACACATGCTCCCAGTACATTAGAGACCTGTCTGAAATTCTGCTGGGCAACCACAGGAAGGCAGCACAGAATGCAGCACAGCAGCTGGGCAGATGGAAGCTCAGTGCAGTGTGGAGGTTAATTGAACCCTGCCCCCCAAAACAGCAAACCATCCTTCAATTCAAACATCTACACAGCAGCTGCATGCTTCATTTTCTCTTTGTTAAGGGGAAAATTACAATTTGAAGTCATCTGCCTATCTTTGAGAGAGAGTGTGCTCGCGCAGAAGCAGGGGAGGGGTAGAGGGAGAAAGAGAATCTCAAGCAGGCTCCAGGCTCATCAGGGAACCTGCAAGGGGCTCAGTCCCACAATCCAACCCTGGGATTGTGACTTGAGTCAAAATCAAGAGTTGGTCCCTAAACTGACTGAGCCATCCAGGCGTCCCTGATTTTTTAGTAAAAAGTAACCCCTGGGCTCCTGGGTGGCTCAGTCAGTTAAGCGTCTGCATTCAGCTCAGGTCATGATCTCACAGTTTGTGGGTTTGAGCCCCACGTCAGGCTCGGTGTGGTCAGTACAGAGCCCTCTTCAGAACCTCTGACTCCATCTCTCTCTGTCCCTCTCCTGCTTGCTCTCCGTCTCTCTCAAAATAAATAAATAAACAAACAAAAAATCTAGAAAAAAACAAGTAACTCCTTTGCTGACCTAAAGTTTTGGAAAAGCCCATGTGTCATATCTCTGCCTGATGAGGTAGGGGGGGCTCTAAAGACCCACTCGGTGGATGGCAGGCTCCAAAACTGGACACAGGCTGAGAGGTTTGCTATCACACCACGTTCAAAACAGACCTAATTACAGGGCTATCACATAAACATGCGTACTCTCTTCTTTTTCTAAACCCAAACTGAGATAAGACATACTCACTTGACGTTAAAGAAAACAAAATATATTTAATTTCCAAAGAAAAAAATGAGCTTACTTCGTCAGCTGTTTCAGGAGGTTCTTCAGGTAGATCAAGAACCTAAAGAAAATCAAGTATTACTAAGAAGAATGTAAACATTTTGAAGAAAAAAAAATAATCTCAGTGAGAAGAGTTCCTTTTAATATAGAGTTTAGACACATCTAAGCCTAATGGAATCTTTTATTTATTTTTAAAAATTTCTTTAATTATTTATTTATTTTGAGAGAGATGGAGAGAGAGCGAGCACACACACAGGCAGGGCAAGGGCAGAGAAAAAGAGACAGAATCCCAAGCAGGCTCAACACCATCAGCACAGAGCCCTATGTGGGGATTGAACTCAAACTGTGAGATCATGACCTGAGCTGAGACAAGAGTCTGACGCTTAACAGACTCTGCCACCCAGGCACCCCAATGAAATCTTTTAATATACATTTATAAAAATGTACAATATGAAAGGGCTCAATTAAACATTTTTGGTAAGCCATTCTGTGCTAAATACATGATAATAACAGGATGTGGGATGACAGCTACCAATCTATGCATATTTAAGAATCTCATTTTTATGATATTCCAAGACACTACATAAAAATATACTATTTAAAGACACAGAGGATAAATATTAAGTTCAACAGACCCCAAAGTTACTTAGGTTCATACGTATACACATTTTAAATGTGTATTTTTCTTCACTGGCACTTCTAGGGACTGGATAACAAACATTCACTTCGGTTGTCTTCATGATTTACTCATGTTTCCTTATTTCTGTTTATCTATTACAAAACCAGGTGTTCAGACCATTTTCTCTCGTTTAACAGGGTTACCAACAATTTCACCTTCAGGGACGCTTTTTGTTTTTTAATACCACAGACTCATGTTTTCTAGCATTGTATCTAGCCAACATTAACTGCATCTTATCAAATAAACCATTTACTTTCCTTTGGTATCAAAAGCCTGACAGTCAACCAAAATTTACCAACAACATGAGACGATTCATGTTATTAACAAAAGGCTAAGACTCCTGAAGTTTTAATTAGTCCATAAGATCTTTTTGAAATGCTAGAAATAGTTCAATGACTTGACTGCCACCCTCAGGCCCCATTATGGGGCTAAGAAACCTCAGACCAAGAGGCAACACATTAGAAACTATGTTCAGGGAACATATGGCCTCCCAGCATCCCTTAAGAGTCAGGGCAAAGAGATTTATTTCCAACCTTTGCCAGATCCAAGTGAGGGTCAACTTAAGGATTAAAAATTTGAAAGAACAGAAGTAATAATGAACCTCAGCACTGTTCCAAAATGAATGGTTGCTAACCCATTCCCTGGAAGGGCTACTGAGAAAAATATTACCCACGTTAGTAATATTAGCCACTCGGGGGCTTGGGTGGCTCAATTGGTAGAGCGTGCAACTCTTGATCTAGGGGTTATGGGTTCAAGCCCCATGTTGGGTGCAGAGATTGCTTAAAAATAAAATCTTAAAAAATTTTTTTAATAAAAAATTAATAATATTAGCCTCTCACTAAATATGGGTTAATCATGTCTTAGTTACCTGTAGGAATATTTCCCTTAGTAAACGTTTTTCATTTCTACATAATAAAATTACTTCCTCAAAAGAACGGAGTATTTTGTAAATCTGTCATTTATCTTCATAGCTTCCTTCTAAGTGTGGTTCAGAACATTAATATTAGTATCAAATAGCAAAGTGGTTTTTAATGAAGCTGATCCCTTTATAAGGTAGTGGGAAGACACCATCTGGATTAAAAGCCAGTCCTAATCTTCACTCAGTATACCACCTCGCCCAGAGAACCATATTCCTACTGCACACTGATACAATTACATGAGTAGGCATTCAGTAATGAACCTCCTTCTGCGTGGGCTGTTCAGCAGATGGTGAAACTTTGGTTAGAGGCTTAGGCAAGTTCCGTCTCTTTGCTGCTTCTCTGCTGTTTGATGTTTCAAAAGATGTCTGACTCCCATTTTCAAGCACCAATTCTTCATCACCCTGGTCGAAAACAACAGACAATTTCTAAATAGTCTCTAGTATAAACTTTGTTCAATTCACAGTGGCTCTTTCTTTTACCCTGACGGCATTTCAGTAAAAAATGACATTTCAGTTAAAAAACAAAACAAAACAAAACTCAGGGGTGCCTGGGTGGCTCAGTCGGTTGGGTGTCCCCTCGGCTCAGGTCACAGTCTTGCAGTCTGTGAGTTCGAGCCCCATGTCAGGCTCTGCGCTGACAGCTCAGAGCCTGGAGCCTGTTTTGGATTCTGTGTCTCCCTCTCTCTGCCCCTCCCCAACTCACACTCTGTCTCTCTCTCTCAAAAATAAAATAAAAACATAAAAATAATTTTTTTAATTAAAAAAAATTTAGTAAAAAATACTGGCTGGCTCTGTTGGCAGAGCATGCAACTCTTAATCTCAGAGTCATGAGTTCAAGCCTCTCATTGGGTGTGGAGTCTACTTAAAAAAAAAAAAAAAAAAAAAAAAAAAGCACTTAGTCAATATTAGGTCCAGAAATTTAAAGCATTATTTCCTTGGACAAGAAAACATAGAGCTTAACATCCTGTAGAAACTACTCTTATCCAGCCCTGGGGCTCCCCCGGATAGACACAAGGCTGAGAGGCATCTTTCCATTTTAATTGATCCCCACAGTTTTTAGTAGGGTGGAAGAAATAAGAAAACCTGAATGATATCCTTTTCTCCTTTCATTAAAGGATGCAAGACAGTGCAAGGGATTATGCTTTAAAAAGCTGTGAAAAGAGAATAGGTATGTAAAAACATGTCTGTGTATGTAACCATGAAATACTTCCATAGTTGAACATGGCCAAAGTATCCTGTTACATATATTTTAGTTCTCAGATTCAAACTCTGATCTTCCTTTTGAATTAATCACTTTAGAAAGCAAAGGAATTTATTCCAGAAACCATATTACTTTTTATTAATATTATCCATTAAAACATTTTCCTGACCAAGATAATTAACTTAAATGTCAAATTCTCAGATACATACTTACTAGTTCAAAAATACCCTTTTCTACATCCACTGACTTGTAAAAGTTCTCTTCATCAGACTAAAATGGCCACCATTTTGGTGGGCTGTTTTATTCCTTTATCCTAAGAAAACCTGGTGGAAGGGGAGGGGCAATGGGAGTCAAGAGATCTAGATGCTCAATAGTTAACTGGCCAAACAGGCTGACTGCAAAGTACCAGGCTCCATCAGCTGCCGCCTACACTTTCTCTCAGCAATTAACATTCTGATTCTCACATTTTTTTTTTTTAAGTTTATTTATTATTGAGAGAGATAGAGAGAAAACCAGTGGGGAAGGGGCAGAGAGAGGGGAACAAAGGCCCAGAGAGCCAGATGCGGGGCTCAAACTCACAAACTGTGAGATCATGACTTGAGCCGGCTTAACTGACTGAACCACCCAGGTGCCCCCTGATTCTCACATTCTTGATAGTCCTAAGAGCCTTAAGTCATAACAATGCCAGTGGTCTGCTTGGTCCCTGACTTCTTGTTGTCCCCACTAATTAGGTTAAAATATATGCTACTAGTGTCATGAAGACATAGCCTGAAAGCAAGGGGCAGAATGACTAATTCACTTTGTGACCATTTGAGAAAAAGGTGTGGCCAGCTAAAGTCAGGCTTCTGAACAGAAGACAAACCGAACAGAAGACAAACTCATCTCCGAAGTGACATCACTCCACAGAGCAGGCACATTTCATGCTGCACATCTTTCGCATTAATTTCATTACCCACCCTTGATGCATATTTACCATTATGAAATGGATAACAACGATGTCTAGCTTCACAGTAAGAATCCTGTTAACCTTTACTGGATCATTTTATTTATAGGATAGTAAAAGATGCAATATAAATAGAAAGCAAAAAAACCCAAAAAGTCTTTGGGACAGGAATGATCTTACACATAAAATCTCTGACTAGTTACTCTCAAACTTAATTTTTTTTTTTTTTTTTTTTTAGGTAGGCTCCAGGTCCAACATGGGGGAGCTTGAACTCATGGCCCTGAGATTAAGAGTTGCATGGTCTACCAACTGAGCCAGGCAGCCACCCCTAAAACTTAATTCCTTTATGAATATCGTTTTTCCTCTGTAAAAAAACTTTGAGCTGAAAACTACCATTAGCAAATGACAAAAGTTCATACTCAATGCCAAAGGAAAAAAGAGTCAAAGGTTAATCTGGCTTTATAGAAACAGAGCGAAACATAATGAGTATAATGTGAGCTTGTCATACCTTGGAGATCTTAAGGAAAGATCTGAATTTCTTCATATAAAATATGGTGATTGGTCAACAGTTTTCTCAAAGACAACTTTATGTTAGAGCTTCTCAAACATCTAGGTTATATGCTCTTTGGGCACCAAAAGCACTTAAGCCTTCAACACACAAATATGCTCTATGTACCATCATTAGCAATAAAGATTCCTAAAAACCAGACCAGTTTAACATCATTCGAAATTTTAAAAACCCAAATATGTAATATGCTTGTACATTATATGTACTTTTACATTATATGTCATATACATATATTGCATGTATGTATGTAGTAGCAGAATTCAAAATATAAAGTGAGACTATTTTCTAACCCCAAGTTTATGACCATTGCTTAATTTCCAAGTTTCACCCGTCATCTGATAAAAGCGCTCTTCCAGTTTTCTCAATTTCATCTCCTGGTGAGGTTTTAGAACATTCTCTATGTATCTGCTGACCTATTAAAAAAAATAATAAATGAGGTGTTATTACCATAACATTCCAAAGATCTTCCATGGTCTATAAAGTTGTAAATAAGAAACAGGTTAACAAATTTGTGTTTTCTTTCACACTAAATTTTGTCAAAAAAGCAGCATCCTCCTTTTACATCACTCTCTAAAAATCTGCATATATACCTAAAGCAGATAAAAACAAATGTTCTATGCTTATGCTTATTTGGCAGTTGGCCTCTAGATATTTTAATGTGTTTTCAGTGCAACAAAAACTTACTACGAGCTAGGGATACAAAGATGCATAGGATGTGATGCTTGGCTTCTAGGAGCTTAAAGTCAAAGCCATTTGTTCAAGGCACAATGCCCAAGGCAAGAAGTCACTTGGAAAAGTGTTAATGAACAGCTTAATCATAGTAAAGTAGAAAATATTTTTGGGCTTAAAAGAAATGGGAGATTCTGGTGGGGTTTTTTTGTTTTTATTTTTATAAGTTTATTTATTTACTTTTTGGGAGGGAGGGGCAGATAGAGAGGGAGACAGAATCCCAAGCAGGCTTGCACTGTCAGCGCAGAGACCAACGTGGGGCTTGAACTCACAAACTTCAAAATCATGACCTGAGCTGAAGTCAAGAGTTGGACGCTCAACCAAGTGAACCACCCAGGCACCCCAGAAAAAGAATATTGTGAACAACTGTAAACCAACAATTCAGAAAACCAAGATGAAGTGGACAAACTCCTAGAAACATACAAATTGCCTAAACTGACTCAAGAAGAATTAAGAAATCTCAACATACCTAACAAGATATTGAATCAGTAATTAAAAGCCTCCCAGTAAAGAAAAGTAGATTCACAGGTGAATTCTATCAAATCTTTAAACATTTTTTAATGTTTATCTATTTTTGAGAGAGAGAGAGCGTGTGCATGTGTGTGTACACAAGTGGAGGAGGGGCAGAGAGAGGGAGAGACACAGAATCTGAAGCAGGTGCCAGGCTCTGAGCTGTCAGCTCACTCAAGGCCCGAACCCACGAACTTCAAGATCATGGCCTGAGCAGAAGTGGGATGCTCAACCAACCGGGCTACCCAGGTGCTCTTCTATCAAACCTTTAAAGAAGAGTTAACACTGTCTTGTTGACACTCCAAAAAATAAAAGTAAGAACAGTTCCTAATTAATTACATGAGGTCAACATCATCCTGATACCAAAGCCAGGCAAAGACACTACAAGACTAGTACAAACCAGTATCTCTTATGTAGATGCAAAAATCCTCAACAAAATTCTAGCAAACTGAATCCAAAAACATACTGAAAGGATTATATACCAGCTATGTGTGATTCATCCCAAGAATGCAAGACGTTTCAACATAAGAAAATCAATCAGTGTAATACATATCAATAAAACAAAGGGGAAAAAATACATGATCATCTCAATTGATAAGGAAAAAACATTTGACAAAACTCAACACTCTTTATGATAAAAATACTCAGAAACTAGGAATAGGAAGGAACTTGCTCAACATAACGAGTAGCTAGAAAAAACCCATAGCTAACATCACATTCAGTGGTGAAAGACTAAAAGCTTTCTAAGACCAGGAACAACACAAGGATGCTGGCTTTCACCACTACTATTCAACACCTTTTAGAAATTTTAGCTAGAGCAATAGGCAAGAAAAATAAACAAACACCGTTTTGGAAAGGAGGAAGTAAAACTATCACTATTCTCAGATGACATGATCTTATATAGGCATATATTAGAGATATTGAAGGTCAGTTTGCAATAAAGTAAATATCACAATAAAGCAAGTCAAATTAATTTTCTGGTTTCCCAGTGCATATAAAAGTTATGTTTAGGGATGCCTGGGTGGCTCAGTCAGTTAAGTGTCCGACTCTTGGTTTCGGCTCAGGTCATGATCTCATGGTTTGTGGGTTTGAGCCCCAAATCAGGCTCTGTGCTAACAGTGTAGAGCCTGCTTGGGATTCTCTCTCTTCCCCTCTCTCTCTGCCCCACCCCTGCTGGTTCTCTCTCTTTCCTTGTCTCTGCTCCTCCCCCACTTGTGCTTTCTCTCTCAAAATAAATAAACTTAAAAAAAGTTATGTTTATACTATACTGTAGTCTACTAAGTGTGCAATAGCATTAGGTCTACAAAAAAGTACATGCCTTAATTAAAAAATACTTTTTTGTTAAAAAATGCTAACCATTATCTGAGCTTTCATTGAGTTGCAATCACTGATCACAGATTACCATAAAAAACATAATAATAAAACATTTGAAATATTGTGACAATTACCAAAATATAACACAGAGACACGAAGTGAGCAAATGCTGTTAGAAAAAAATGGCACCAATAGACTTGCTCAATGTAGGGTTGCCATAAACATTCAATATGTAAAACAAAAACAAAAACAAAAACAAAAACCTGTATCTGCAAAGCACAATAAAATGAAGTACAATAAAATAAGGTTTGCCTTAATAGAAAATCCAAAGAATCCATGCACAGCAATCATTAGAGCTAATAAATAATAAACAAAGTGCAGGGTACAAGATCAACACAGAAAAACCATTTGTATTTCTATACACTAGCAATGAAAAGTAAAAAAAGGAAATTAAAACCACAATTACATTTAAAACAGCATCCAAAATAAAATACGTAGAAATAAATTTAGCCAAAAGGGTAACTATGTACACTGAAACCTATAAAACATTGTTGGAAGAAATTAAAGATATAAATAAGTGGAAAGACATTACAGGCTTATGGTTGAAAGTTTTAATATCATTAAGATGTCAATACGAGGCAAAGCAAGGAAGACTTAATATAAAATGTCAAAACTACCCAAAGCAATCTATGGATTTTGATGTAATCCTTCTCAAAAATCACAAAGGCCTTTTTTACAGAAATGGAAAAGCCAACTCAAATTTATTTGAAAGTGTAAAGAGCCCCAAATAGCCAAAACAATATTAAAAAAGAAACTGAATCCCCACCTCACACTATATACAAAAATATATACACACTATATACTCAAAGTGGATTAGTAACCTAAATATAAAAGCTACAACTATACAACTCTTTTTTTTTTCTTTTTACAACTATACAACTCTTGAAAGAAAATATATAGGGGTAAATCATCATGGCTTTCAATTTGGCAATGGATTCTTAGAGGGACAATGGATTTGGCAATGGACACCAAAAGCATGAGCAACAAAAATAACTGGATTTCATCAAAACTTTTGTGCATCAATGGATAATATCAAAATAATGAAGAGAACCCACACAATTGGAGAAAATACTTGGAAATTATGTATCTGATAAGAGTCTAGTATCCAGAATACATAAAGAACTCTCATTTAAAAAAAAAAAAAAAGACAACACAACCCAAAAATGGGCAAAGAACTTGAACAGACATTTCTGCAGAGAAGACATAAGAATAGACATTCTCCAGCAAGCATATGAAAAGACGTTCAACATTATTAGTCATTAGGGAAATGCAAATCAAAACCACAATGTGATACCACTTCATGCTCATCACAATGAGAATTTATTGTTTATTTTGAGAGAGAGAGTACATGGAAGGGGCAAAGAAAGAGGCAGAGAGAGAAAATCCCAGGCAGGGACACAGGGCTTGAACTCACGAACCTCAAGATCTGAGCCAAAATCAAGAGTCAGACACCTAACCAACTGAGCCACCCAGGCACCACTACAATGAATATTTAAAAGGAGGTGGGGGTGGGAAAATATATGTCCGTGAGGAAATGGAGAAATTGGGACCCTCAGAAATTGGTGAGAATATAAAATGGAATAGCTGGTGTAGAGAACAGTTTGGTGGTTCCTCAAAAAAGTAAACACAGAATTACCAGATGACCCAGCAATTCCACTCCTATATATATATACCCAAAAGAACTGAAAACAGGTACTCAAAGAATTGTGTCCAAATATTCATAGCAGCACTATTCACAACAGCCCAAAGGTGGAAACAACCTAAATGTGCATCAGCAAATGAACTGATAAACAAGTTTTTTTTTTAATTTTTTTTTAACGTTTATTTATTTTTGAGACAGAGAGAGACAGAGCATGAACGGGGGAGGGTCAGAGAGAGGGAGATACAGAATCCGAAACAGGCTCCAGGCTCTGAGCTGTCAGCACAGAGCCCAACGTGGGGCTCGAGCTCACGGACCACGAGATCATGACCTGAGCCGAAGTCGGCCGCTTAACCGACTGAGCCACCCAGGCGCCCCTGATAAACAAGTTTTGATACATCCATACAATGCAATATTATTTACCCGCAAAAAAGGAATGAGGTACTGATACATGTATATGGATGAACCCCAGAAAACATTATTCTAAGTGAAAGAAGGCAAACACAAAAGGTCACATATTATGTGATTCCACTCAAATGAAATATCCAGAATACATAAATCCATATAAACAGAAAGCAGACATAGTTGCCAAAGGACAGGAGTGGGAATGGAGAAGTGACTATTTAATAGGTACGGGGTCTTGTTTTGGGGTAAAGAAAATGTTTTGGTCATTTCAGGGTCATGAGTTCAAGCCCCACATTGGGCACTCACTAGAGAGAGGTTTTGGGGTAAAGAAAATGTTTTGGTCATCCCAGGGTCATGAGTTCAAGCCCCACATTGGGCACTCACTAGAGAGAGGTAGTGATTGCATAACACTGCGAATGTTCTAAATGCCACTGAATTGTACATTTTAAATTGGTTAATTTTTTTTAATTGGTTAATTTTAAGTCATGTGAATTTGACCTCAATAATTAAAAAATCTGAGCTCATGGGGCACCTGGGTGGCTTAGTCAGTTAAGCGTCTGATTCTGGATTTCAGCTGAAGTCATGATCTTACAGTTCGTGAGTTTGACCCCCAGTCAGGCTCTGCACTGAGAACACAGAACCTGTTTGGGATTACCTCTCTCCTCTCTCTCTGCATCCTGCCCCCCACTCTCACATGTGAGCATGTTCTCTCTCTCTTTCAAAATAAATAAACTTAAAAAAAAAAAGTCCAAGCACAAATGCAGAAAGCAACAGACCTCGATTTTAAATGCCCCAAGATGTTCTGTATTCTCTTTATATATACTCTCTAAAAATTATGCTTTACCTTTTCACCCTGTGCCTCTTGTTGTTTTTTCCTGACAAGTTTTTGCCTTTTTTCATTCTTCTCTTCTTCTTCTAAGACATCAAAACATAAAAATGCTTTTTAATTCCCAAATATCGTAAGTTGAATGCTCTTTTTTCTGAAAGTAGTCTGTAGGTAATATTTTGGGAGAGACGAGCCTTCAAAAAACAGACTGTGTTTTTCAAACGATGAAAATGAGGTACATGCAGACAGTTCAAACAAAGAAATCCACAAGTAAAATCTGTAAGAAACGGTCTGTTCTGAAACAAAAATTCTCTAACATTCATTAATATCATATGTCATAGTTTTGGTGAGGAGTCTTCAAGAATGATTATATTGGATTTTTCATGCTAGGGCTTCAGCAGCTCCAAGACATGGCATGAAAGCCCATTTCTGCACATGAAGTGGAGAATGCTGCCCTGTAGGCATGTGTGCCATTTGGTCACCCTTGACATGACAGTAAAAGCATCATACCTGGGCGCCTGGTTAACTCAGTTAGTGGAGTGTGCAACTCTTTTTTGTTTTTTTTTTTTTTTAAATGTTTAGTTATTTTTGAATGAAAGAGAGACAAGAGTGTGAGCAGGGGAGGGGCAGAGAGGGAGGGAGACACAGAATCTGAAGCAGGCTCCAGGCTCTGAGCTCTCAGCAGAGCCCGATGTGGGGCTCGAACTCACAAACTGCGAGATCATGACCTGAGCTGAAATTGGATGCTAAACCAACTGGGCCACCCAGGCGCGCCATGTGTGACTCTTGATCTCGGGGTTGTGAGTTTGAACCCCACATTAGGTATACAGATTACTTAAAAATAAAGTCTTTTAAAAATAAATAAAGGGGCACCTGGCTGGCTCAGTGGGTAGAGCATCTGACTTCATCCCAGGGTCATGAGTTCAAGCCCCACACTGGGGCACGGAGCCTACTTTAAAAAAAAAAAACAAAACATACGGGGCACTTGGGTGGCTCAGTGGGTTGAGCCTCTGACTCTTGGTTTCGGCTCAGGTGATCCCACAGTTCGTGGATTTGAGCCCCAAGTCAGGCTTTGCACTGATGGTGTGGAGCCTACTTGGGATTCCTTCTCTCCCTCTCTCTCTACGTCTCCCCCCCTCTCTCTCTCTCAAAAAAAAAAAAAAAAAAAAAAAAAAGCTTTAAAAAAAATTCATACACACATATAAGCAACATGCCTAGATCCCAAAAGTGGAGTTTGCTTGGAAACTCCCATGACTGAACCAATATTAGGTTATTAGCCACTGAATGGCAAGAGAAAGAATTTTTGCTGTTATATAACCTTTTTTATTCTAGGTACACTAAGTTTCATTTGAATTAATTTCATTTAACTGCATTCCCTTGAGGAATTAGACATCTTTTTGGAAAATACATCCTTTAACCTGCCTGGCTCCTTAAATAGGAGTGTTCCTTTCTGTCAACAACTTTCTCTCCTGGCAATAAATATATCCTCAAGTTTATTAAGGAAAGATTAGGGCAGCAAAGCACATAGGAAAGCAGAAGGTCTAGTCTGGCCACTAACTTGCTATGTGATGAGTTAGACTTAGTGATCTTAAGACTCCCCCTTCTGACTCTGAATCAAAGAATATAGTTTCTAAATAACTCAACAGCAGGTGATTAAGGGGCTTTAATCCCTTTTTTCTTTTTAAGTAGGCTCCACACCCAGCATGGGACTTGAACTCATGACCCTGAGATCAAGAGTCACATGCTCTACTGACTGAGCCAAATAGGTTCCCCAAAAGTCTTTAATCCTTAAAGCCACTGAGAACTGACTGCTTCTGAACCTGTGATACACTTCATCATGCAAATCTTTACAAAACACGGAGGATTAAAGTTTTGGATGAATCTGAAGTCTTGTATCTCAATATCTGATGACACTAGGGAAGATACAAAGTGTATAAATATGCGGATTTTTTACTCATTTAAAGGAAATCTGACAATAATTAAGCACTTTATATAGTCTTAATTACTTCTTAAATAGTTTTAGCCTTCAGTGATGACTATGTCTCAAAATCATTAATCCGTAAATGCACCAGAATGATGTACACTCCAACAATAAAAAGGTACAATTTAAACTACAAAAACTATGTCAAATACACGTTTCCCTTATTTATAAAATATAGACTATTTGACCATTTAATGCCTGCAGCAAATATCCTCCTGATGTCAAATGCACTTAACACAAAATTTCCAAGAGAAGTTACAATGCTCTTATTTAATTTTCCAATGGATAATTTGAAGTATAAGACATCAAATAATTTACCAAAAGAAGAAAAGAATTTCAAAAATCTATGATTGAGAGACCCTAAAACATCTAGATTGTCTTTTATGTTTGGGTTGAACAGTATAACCTTTTAGGATTATGGTTATATTCATGGTTAATTTGGAAAGGCTATAAATTAAGCACTGCTTATTTTCCTGTCATTTATTTACATTTAAATAAGTAGCAAAATGAAACACAATGTACCAAAATCACTATTGGCAAGCTTCTTTGTAAAAGGATGTAAAAATTCAGGCTTTAGTTTTAGGATTCATCTTTTCTGAAGTGAACTACAATATTGTTTTAAAAGGCTTCTAACACTTTTAACATTGTCAAAGGCTTTGACAAATTTTTACTTACCAAAATTACAGTAAAATTTTTTGCTTATCAAACATAAAATAAGAACAAGCATGGTTTCCTAAAATTAAGAGTAAGCACTTAACTCTACAGGTAAGTGTGTAAACAAAAACTGCCAAAGTGAAAGGAAAAATAAATTAGGTTGAAAAGCCTCTACAGATTAACGGTAGAAAACATGACCATTTGTTGAATAGTTTATAAACTGAAAACATAAACCTCAAAGAACAATGAAACTGCACAATTTAAAATCAGAGAATTTGCAATGTATCAATATAGAAATGCTATCGTTTCAAATGTGTATACAAGGATAATGTACAATTTCCCACAAAAATGTTGGGATTTATAGTCTGTTAAAAATCAAGACTAAAGTAATGATCAGCTGAAATTATATGTCACAAATTAACAGTAAATGGTTCTAATTATGCAAAATCCTAGAATAAATAATAAATACTCTGAAGAGTAGAAAATTATAAAAGGGTAGCATAAACAATAAACTTACCTTTCAGATATACTTGGGAAGATTTAAATGAATTAAGCCATGAGGTAGTCACAGAAATAATTAAAGTAAGAAGAGCAAGTAGTAAGAAAACCCGGCCACACAGCAAAATTAGATCTTTAACTCCTTAAAAAAGTAAGAAAAAAAAGAATAATAATTAAAATTCAAAATATTTTCCTTTTTAAAAATTTTAATTTATATTAATTTATATTAAAATTAAAATTTTAAATTAAATTTATATTATTTTTTAAAATTTATATCCAAGTTAGTTAGCATACAGTGCAATTGTGATTTCAGGAGTAGAATCCCAGTGATTCATCCCCTACATATAACACCCAGTGCTCATCTCAACAAGTGTCCTCCTTAATGACCCTTGCCCATTTAGCCCATCCCCCCCACCCAAAACCCCTCCAGCAACCCTCAGTTTGTTCTCTGTATTTAAGAGTCTCTTATGTTTTGGGGCACCTAGGTAGCTCAGTCAATTAAGCGTCAAACTATTGGTTTCAGCTCAGGTCATGATCTCACGGTTCATGAGTTTAAGACCTGCATTGGGCTCTGTGCCCTCCTTTGGATTCTCTCGCTCTCGCTCTCTCTCTCCCCCTCCCCTGTTTGCATTCTCTCTCTCTCTCAAAATAAATAAACTTAAAAAAAAAAGTCTGTTTTGTCCCTCTCCGTTTTCATATTATTTTTGCTTCCCTTATATTCATCTATTTTGTATCTTAAATGCCACGAGGGAAGTCATATGTATGATATTTGTCTTTCTCTAATTTCACTTAGCATAATACACTCTAGTTCCATCCACATTGTTGCAAATAGCAAGACTTCATTATTTTTGACTGCCGAGTAATATTTCATTGTATACCACATCCTCTTTATCCATTCATCAGTCAATGAACTTTGGCTACTCTCAATAGCACTGCTATAAACATTGGGGTGCATGTGCCCCTTTGAAACAGGACATCTGTACCCTTTAGGTAAATACCTAGCAGTGCAATTGCTGGGTCATAGGGTAGTTCTAGTTTTGATTTTTTGAGGAACCTCCATACAGTTTTCCAGAGTGGCTGCACCAGTTTGTATTCCCACCAGCAACGCAAAAGGGTTCCTCTTTCTCCTCATCCTTGTCAACATCTGTCATTGCCTGAGTTGTTAATGTTAGCCATTCTTAAAGGTGTGAGGTGGTATCTCATTGTGGTTTTCATTTGTATTTCCCTGATGATGAGTGATGCTGAGCATTTTTTCATGTGTCTGTTAGCCATCTGGATATCTTCTTTGCAAAAGTGTCTAATCATGCAAAAGTGTCTTTTGCCCATTTCTTCACTGGATCATGTTTTTTGGGTGTTGAGTTTGATAAGTTCTTCATAGATTTTTAGATACTAACCTTTTATCTGATATGTCATTTGCAAATACGTTCTCCCATTCTGTCAGTTGCCTTTTAGTTTTGCTGATTGTTTCCTTCACTGTGCAGAAAGTTTTTATTTTGATGAGGTCCCAATAGTTCATTTTTGCTTTTGTTTCCTTTGCCTCCGGATACGTGTTAAGTAAGAAATTGCTGTGGCCAAGATAAAAGAGGTTTTTGCCTGCTTTCTCCTCTAAGATTTTGATGGCTTCCTGTCTTACATTTAGGTCTTTCATCCATTTTGAGTTTATTTTAGTGTATGGTATAAGAACGTGATCCAGGTTCATTCATTTACATGTTGCTGTCCAGTTTTTCCAACACCATTTGCTAAAAAGACTGTCTTTATTCCATTGGATATTCTTTCCTGCTTTGTCAAACATCAGTTGGGCGTATGTTTGTGGGTCCATTTCTGGATTCTCTATTCTGTTCCATTGATCCATGTGTCTGTTTTGTGCCAGTACCATACTGTCTTGATAATTACAACTTTGTAATGCATCTTGAAGTCTGGAATTGTGATGCCTCCAGCCTTGGTTTTCTTTTTTAGGATTGCTTTGGCTATTTGGGGTCTTTTCTACTTCCATACAAATTTTAGGATTGTTTGTACTACCTCTGTGAAGAATGTTGGTGTTATTTTGATAGGGATTGCATTGAATATGTAGATTGCTTTGGGTAGTATCGACATTTTAACAATATTCTTCCAATCCATGAGCATGGAATGTTTTTCCATTTTTTTGTGTCTTCTTCAATTTCTTTCATAAGCTTTCTAATAGTTTTCAGTGTACAGATTTTTCACTTCTTTGGTTAGGTTTATTCCTAGGTATCTCATGATTTTTGATGTAACTGAAAATGGGATCGGTACCTTGATTTCTCTTTCTGCTGCTTCATTATTGTTGTAGAGAAATGCAACTGATTTCTGTGTATTGATGTTATATCCTGAGACTTTGCTGAATTCATAGATAAGTTTTAGCAGTTTTTTAGTGGAATCTTTTGGGTTTTCCACATAGAATATTGTCATCTGTGAAGAGTGAAAGTTTGACTTCCTTCTTGTCTATTTGGATGCCTTTTATTTCTTTGTGTTGTCTGACTGTTGATGCTAGGACTTTCAACACTATTTTGAATAACAGTGGTGAGAATGGACATTCTTGTGTTCCTGACTTTAGGGGGAAAGATGTGTTTTTCCCCATTGAGGATGATATTAGCGGTGGGTCTTTCATATATGGCTTTATGATCTTGAGGTATGATCCTTCTATCCCTACTTTCTTGAGGGTTTTTATCAAGAAAGGATGCTGTATTTTGTCAAATACTTTCTCTGCATCTTTTGAGAGGATCATGTGGTTCTTACTCTTTCTTTTATTAATGTGATGTATCAGGATGCCTGGGTGGCTCAGTCAGTAAGCATCCGACTTCAGCTCAGGTCATGATCTCACGGTTCGTGAGTTCGAACCCTGCATTGGGCTCTGTGCTGACAGCTCAGAGCCTGGAGCCTGCTTCAGATTCTGTGTCTCCCTCTCTCTCCGCTCCTCCCCCACTCACACTCTGTCTCTCTCCCAAAAATAAATAAACATTTAAAAAAAATTATTAATGTGATGTATCACATTGATTTGTGAATATTGAATCAGCCTTGCATCCCAGGTATAAATCCCACTTGATCATGGTGAATAATTCTTTTAATGTATTGTTAGATCTGGTTGGCTAGTATCTTGTTGAGAATTTTTGCATCCGTGATCATCAAGGGAATTGGTCTATAGTTCTCCTTTTTAGTGAGGTCTTTGTCTGGTTTTGGAATCAAGCTAGTGTTGGCCTCATTGAATGAGTTTGGAAGCTTTCCTTCCATTTCTGCTTTCTGGAACAGCTTCAAAAGAATAGGTGTTAACTCTTCTTTAAATGTTTGGTAGAATCCCCCTTACTTTCCTTGATACTAATAACAAATAGTAAGGCATTAAGAAGATTATTTGTAGTAATAAAGAATAGTAAAAGTTAAGCAACTGTCTTATGATTTTTTTCGCATACTCTCCTTTGTGAGCTAAAATTCATCATGGTTGATTATTACCAGAACAAGTTTTCAAAAAACAATTTTAGAACATCTTCGGTCTTATGAATATAGGTATAATTCATGTGACTGACTATACTTATAAACATTATGACTATCAATAATGCATAAATTCTGGTTTCCCTCTGTCCAGAGAGGTAGGTAAAATTGTCCCATTGGGAATTAAATTGTGACATTAGCATCTTGTCAAATTCTAGTTTGTTCATTCATTCACTTAAAGATTTATTTTTATTTTTTTAAGTAGTTTCTATACCCAACATGGGACTTGAACTCACAATCCTGAGATCAAGAGTCACACGATCTACCAACTGAGCCAGCCAGGCACCTCTCAAATTGTAGTTCTACTTAAAAACAGTCATTCAAAAACACCAAATTCATATTTCTCACAGTTCAATTATGCAACTCTGTACCTCTCTATTCCTCAATATTTATTCGGTTATTTGAAAATAAAATCATTATATAAACACCTAGAAAAAAGTAAAACTTCAGTATTTGGTCTTCTTTTAAAAACAAAGATGAAAATTAAATGAGAAAAAATGTAGTAAGTACTTACTTATGGTAAGTACTTATGGTGTAACACACCATTGCTAAATGGTGAAGGAGCAGGTATAAAGTTGGGTTAGAAATGGTTTCTACCCTCCAGGAGTTTTTAGTTTTTTGGTTCTCAAAAGTCACCAGACAGAGGTACAGAAGAACCATCTTACCTATGTGATCAGGGCTGGTAGTCAATTAAAGATTAAAAAATGATTTATATATACACACTTAAATATTTATTTTTATTCAAGTATAGTTTTCTACACTTGTGATAAATATTTTATTTTAACTGAAAACCAATATTTAGAGGTGACTGGGTGGCTCAGTCAGTTAAGCATCTAACTCTTGGTTTCAGCTCAGGTCATGATCTCATGGTTCGTGAGCCTGCACCAGGCTCTAAACAACAGTGGGGAGCCTTCTTCAGATCCTCTCTCCTTCTGTCTCTGCCCCTACCCGCTGGTGTGCCCTCTCTCTCAAAATAAAAAAAAAACCTAAAAAAAAAAAGCCTCAATATATATTTTATCCTTTAAAAATAAAGCAACTTAAAGCTGTTTAAATACTTCTTTTGTTTTGCCTCACAGTCCTCCAACTTTTTGCCAGCATTAGCTGTTGATTCAAGAGTTGTTCAAAACAACATCTAATCAAATCTAGGGTATTTTGGCTATTACAAAAGTAATTTAATACCTAGAGTATTGGTATTTAGAGAAACCACTGAGTTATGGGATTTATGTTCCACGATACTGCTTTTTGTTCTAACAAGCAAGCAATTTGCAAACATCATATGGGAATATAAAAGAACTAGACTTATGTTTGTTTACGTCTTTCAAGTAAAACTTTTTTTATTAAATTGGCTTTTTGGGGGTTTTTTTGGTCCATATTCTCAAGAGCCCATGTGCAAGACACTTCAAAGAGTAACAAATGTGAGGAAGCAGCATTAAAATACTTAGCTTGATGTGCCTGGCTGGCTCAGTTGGTTAAGCAGCCGGCTTCGGCTCCAGTCAGGATCTCGTGGTCTGGGAGTTAGAGCCCCGAGACGGGCTCTGCGCTGATAGCTCAGAGCCTGGAGCTTGCTTTGGATTCTGTATCTCCCTCTCTCTCTGCCCCTCCCCTGCTCATACTCTGTCTGTCTCTCTTTCTCTCTCTGTTTCTCAAAAATAAATAAACATTAAAAAAAATTTTTTTTAATAAAATATTTAGCTTTAAGTACAAGTAAAAATGTACTGACAATGAAGGCTTTTACACAGTAGAAAAAAGATAGGAACCATTTTTCAATGTTTGTCCAAAAATACAGCCCAGTTGAATGAATGGGTCTAGGAATTCTAGTTTTCCAATTAGCAGCCCCAGCTAAAAGTATCTATAAGTATATACTGTTACTGGATATCTGGAAAACAAATATCAAGAAAGCAAAGCAGGGGTACCTGGCTGGTTCAGCTGATAGAGCATGAGACTCTTAATCTCAGGGTTCTAAGTTTGAGCCCCACATTGGGTGTAGAGATTTCTTAAAAAATAATAGTAATAGTGGTGCCTAGGTGGTTGAGTCAGTGGTCCAGCTCAATCTGGGCACAGGTCATGATCTCTTGGTTCGTGGGATCAGGCCCTTTGTCAGGCCCTGCGCTGACAGCACAGAGCCTGTTTGGGATTCCCTCTCTCCCGTTCTCTCTGCCCCTCATCCACTCATACTCTCTCCGTCCCTCCCAAAATAAATAAAATGAACTTAAAAAAAGATAATAATAAAATCTTAAAAAAAAAAAAAAGAAAGAAACCAAAGTAAACAACCATCAGTTCACAACTGAGAGGTTTCTAGGAGAAAGGAATTAAGTAAAAAAAAATCAGGAACTAGATGGAGATGCTACCAGGAGTCCAGCTGCATTTTCTAGAATTTTTGGCCTGCTTTATTAAATTAGACATTGTCGGGGCACCTGGCTGGTTCAATCGGTAGAGCATGAGACTCTTGATCTTGGAATTATGACTTTAAGCCCCCAATTGGGCATGGAGCCTATTTTAAAAAAGAAAAAAAATTAAAAAATAAATAAAATAGGCATTGTGATATTTGATGGGAACACAAAAACAGATTAGATGTGGTCTCTGCCTTCAAAAAGCATATTTTCCTGTTGTCAAAGCTGATTATGTGAGATTTCCTTCTGCAACCTTCCATAACTACCTTCTCATTGATCAGTGACTTAAACGTTAGTGCAAAGTAGAAGAGATTCTAAATTAACAGAACAGAGGTGGATGCTGAAAAGACAAGAGGGGGAGCATGTAAATTCTGGACTAGATAAGCGTGAATTTAACATTTCTGTATATCATTTGGATAAAGGTCTTGTTAGATTCCTATATAGACTGAGTGAGTAGGAGGCTTCTAAAAGGACTTTGAAGATTTTTTAAAAAAGCATTTTAAGTTATTTCAAGCAACATTTCCAAGTACCTGAGTGGGGAGAGAGGATATATACAAAGCTAAGTTTCATCAGGATCTCAAACTTTAGAAATGAGTATAAGGGATACATGCATGTAAACCCATGACTAACATATCCAAAAAAGGACTGATTCTCCATGGGCCCACCATTTTCCTCTCAGTTTCCCTTTTATCCCGGGCACTACCAAGTACTTAGGGTTGTTCAACTTCACTTGAAGGAGTTATCCTTGAATCCCTCCTTTCCCTCACCCAAACATTAATCCATCCACAAATCCTGTGGATTCTACTTTGTAAATATCCCAAATCTGTGCACACTCCATCGCTGTTATCATCCTAGTCCAGGCCATCATCACTACTTGTCTACTTCTAGAGCCTCACTTGCTCCACTGCTTCCACTACAGCCTCCCTCCAAAACATCCTCCACAGAATCCAACGACTATCTATCTATATCTGCACCCATCATCCATCCATCTATCCAGTAATCCCTAGGGCCAAAGTGGGGCTTGAACTCACCATCCCAAGATCATGAGTCACATGCTCTACTGACTGAGCCAGCCAGGCGCCCCTCCAATAACCCTCCCTAAATCTCAGTTTCCTCAAGTGTAAAATGGGGATTATACCCCACCCACACCATGGTTATAATACAGACTGGAAGAAATAATGAATAAACAGCACTTAGAGTTAGGTTTATAAGAGGTGGTCAGTGAATGTTATTAACTCGATCCACTCTCCCCTTTAGTCTTCCTGATCCATCCACAGTGGTCTTCATCCTTTTTCTCCAATTTGTCAATTCCTTTGGTCTAGAATGTTTTTGACCCAGGCTTCGTATAATTTAAATCTCTGCTTAAATTCCTCAGAAGGCCTACATCACGTCACCTGTTTCCTTGTAAGCGTTCAAAACAATATGAAAGTAGTGTCTACATATGTTCCTGTGCTTTCTGCCAGCTTCTGTCTCCTTGCACACAAAACTGGAAAGACACTTTCTCTGCGAAGAGAAGTCAGCCTCCTCAAAGCCCTGAGGGTCTTGCTCCCTGAAGTGGGGCCCCGGCGCCGGAAGAGAGGAAGGCGCTATGCAGCCTGGGAGTCGTAGTCTAAGCCGCACGGAGGCGACGTGGCCATGAGACTGGAACCTTACGCAACATTCATGGGATAGTTACGCGGATGCGAGCGTCAGAAGGAAAAAGTCAACAGTTACCTAGATCCGGGATCCCACGCCGGAGCTCTAGACACAAGAGGGGGAGAGCAGAAAAGAGGAAAATGCCAACGACCCCACGAGAAGCCATGATAGCGGGAGCCCCGCGTCAGGGCGGGAGGCCCTCCCCTTCCGGTTGCGCCTTCTGTTGGAAGGTGATGTGGAGCCCTTGCTATGGGAGGGGTTTTCGGGGAGAGCTAGACCCTGAAGCCCGGCGGTTGGTTCGACTGAGATAAGCCCCTGTTTTGAATTCATAGTCTGTAGCCTTATGTTATTAGAAATGCAAGTCATTCCCCCCACGTCACATGGTGTCCCGGAGAGATAAGCATTCTGGCAGCCCGCCTAGCCCAATCTTGTGAAAGCGAAGCTTGGGCGCTAGCGCGGCAGCTCCCCAGAGTCAAGGCCCGCAGCGCTCGCCCTTTTGGACTCTGTGGAAGCTGTGAAAAAGAACTCAAGAGTAAAATGTACCGGAAGAGAAAAGTGTACGGGCTGTTGACGCTGTGAGAAGGCAGCCCCGCGCCTCGGCCTTGTGTCCTAGGAGGCGACTGCGGGCTTTGGGTCGGAGCTACTAAGCACTCCTCTGCTGAAGCACCTTCCTTATCATCCTAACGGTTCCCGGCCTCGTCTGCGGCCTCTTATTACTGTGGGAAGATGCTTGTAAAGTGGGGCCTGGCACCTAATTCGAGATCCTGGAGACCCTTGGAGTCCCACTACCCCTTGGTCTGCGTCTCAGTTTTGCCAATAGGTGTTATTGTTAATGACTAAGTTTGGCCTCACAGTTCTATGACCTCATTGCCATCCCATGACTTACCTCCGTGGCGCTTCTGCCAAACTACAACTCAGTTAAGCTGTGGTGGTCCTCACAATTTACACAATTTAATGCTTGAAATTTCGTTTTCTGACCCATCCGTCAATCCTGCCACCTCACCCTTCCACTGAGTCCAACTGACGTTTATTGAACCCCACGGTTCGCCTGGTGCTGTAGAACTCTGGGAGATTCAAATATATGTAAATTACCGAATTTGTCCTCAAGAAACCCAGTTAACTAGGGGCGCCTGGGTGGCTCAGTCGGTTGAGCGTCCGACTTTGGCTCAGGTCATGATCTGGCGGTTGGCAAGTTCGAGCCTCGTGTTGGGCTCTGTGCTGTTGGCTCGGAGCCCGGAGCCTGCTTCGGATTCTGTGTCTCCCTCTCTCGCTCATGCTCTGTCTCTCTCTGTCTCAAAAATAAAAAAATAAAATAAAAACAAAAAACAAAAAAACAACTCAGTTAACTAGTCTTGTAAACAGATAAATGGAATACAGCACCTGAGCCCTATGATAGGGATACACACACACTCCTGCAAACCCCACCCCGAGGGCCCAGAGGGAAGGGCTTTAAACTTGAGAGGGGAATGAGGACCACAGGGAGAGTGGGATTTCAAGTTTAGGAAATTCAATGTAGGGAACTACAGTTTGAATATTTAATAGTTTAAATATGAAGAAGTATTTAGGAGTTCACAATATTGCAGTTTAAAGCTCGAATAAAGGTGTGTAGGTATGTTGGAGCTAGGCCCACAGGGGACTTTGCTTTGTGTATAGGCTAAGAATTTTGTCCTGAAAGTGAAGGTGAAAACTAGGAGGGCACAATCTCAAAATCAATCGGGGTGAAGTAATATAAATTATAACATGTAATACCAATTAAATAATTAAATGTATCAACTCATTCAGAAATTCTCATTTGTTGTCTGCGGGAAGACAGGAAAAAAAGTTGTATGGCTCTTACCATCTTCATTTTGGTATGATTTCCTCCTTTATTATTTTTTTTCATTCTCTGGCTTTCTATATTCTTAATTTCATCTATTGATGGCTCCAGACATCTGTCAAGACAATAAAGTGGAGGCTTGCAAGTACTCCAGATTTGCTTGGGGTCATACACATTTCCCAAACCTTGTTGATTATGAACAAGGTTCACTGTGATTGTCTACTGCTAGCTACCTCCTCGAAAAAGGCGACTAGTATAACCTGTTTGAGTAAAACCAAATTTCTTACTGCATTAAGTGAGAATACTATTTTGACAAAATCTTAGTAGTGTCTCAGAGAGGAGGTCAAGAGTGAATTTTATGAGGTTTTGGAGTTTTGGTTGGAATGGTTTAAGGTGGGCCTGTTTGATTCATCTGTTTTGATTCATTTGGGATTGGATATAGTGCATGGTATAATAGTTTAGGACTGGTGGACTGAGCAAGATGAGGGACTTGATAGATTAGGTCCCTTTTTTAATAAGGAAGGGGATTTGCCAATTGAGTGATCAGTTCAACTTGTCAGTGCCTTTAAAGGAAGCTTTTTGCCCAGATGAGCAAGCTATTGTTCAGGTAAATGGATTTTCAGGAAAATTTAAAGCTAACAATTAAGTTATGTACTGATTGACAGCCTACTTGTGGGCAAGAATTTCCTGGAATAGTAAAGTCAGTATGTTGATTTATGTAGTTCTAAGAGATGAAAATTACTGTAGATGTTTCATTTCCCACCAAAAAATCTTAAGAACATCATTGAGTATAAGAGGAAATGATTTTAAAATCTAAATAGTTTGTATTAAATGATTATTAACATTCTTAAGACACAAATTTCACATTTTTCATAACAAGCAATACAACCCGTTTATGTATTAAAAAAAAAAGTTGAATTGTTATTTAACACGTTTAAAAATGATAATATAATCATATTTGGTTAGGGAGACAAATGTGTATTATAATGTAGCCTGAATTATATATATTAAGTATCCAGACTGCTTTTGTGACCTAAATTGGAATTTATGCATTAAAAAAAAAAAACAACTAGTGGGGTACGCAGGTGGCTCAGTTAAGCATCAAACTCACTCGATTTCAGCTTAGGTCATGATCTCACAGTTTGTGGGGTCGAGCCCTGTGCTGTGCTCTACAGAGCTTGCTTCGGATTCTTTCTCTCCTCTCTATGTCTCCCAAAATAAATAAATAAGCTTTAAAAAAATCAACTAGTTAATTTTTTCAGTATTTTTATTAAGAATTTTTTCAGCCCAGGGCACCTGGCTGGCTCAGTTGGAAGAGTATGTGACTTTTTTTTTCTTTTTATATAAATATACATATTTAATTTATGAAAGCACATGAGAGAAAGCAAGCAGGGGAGGGGCAGAGAAAGAGGGAGAGAGAGAATCCTAAGCAGGCTCTGTCCTCTCAACGCAGAGCCCAATGCAGGGCTCAAACTCATGAACTGTGAGATCATGACTTGAGCCAAAATTAAGAGTTGTAGGCTTAACTGACTGAGCCACCCAGGCACCCCATGGAAGAGTATGTTACTGGCTCTTGATCTCAGGTCATAAGTTCAGGTCCCACCTGGGGTGGAGAGATTACTCAATAAAACTTAAAAAAATGTTTTCAGACAAAAATGTTGAAAAGAATTTACAGTGAGTATCCATATACCCACTCTACC
This sequence comes from Panthera uncia, assembly GCF_023721935.1. NCBI lineage: Eukaryota > Metazoa > Chordata > Mammalia > Carnivora > Felidae > Panthera > Panthera uncia. The sequence continues at coordinate 172,889,563 of NC_064811.1, forward strand.
ACATAATAAAATAAATAATAATAATAATAAAACTGATTTTATCAAATATCTATCAACTTTCTTTCTTTCTTTTTTTCTTTTTCTTTTTCTTTCTCTCTTTCAGCACAAGCTGTGGAGAGGGGATAGCGCGGGAGAGAGAGAGAGAGAGAGAGAGAGAGAGAGAGAGAGAGAGAGAATCCCAAACAGGCTCCATGCTCAACACAAAGCCCCATGTGGGGCTTGATTCCATGAACCTGGGATCATGACCTGAGCCAAAATCAAGAGTTGGGCGCTCAACTGACCAAGCCACCCAGGCACCCCACAACCTGTCTCTTTTGATGCATTACAAAGATATGCATGATGCAGACATTAGTACACTTCCCCAAAAATACTTCAGTGTGCATATTATTAGCTATAATACATGAATATGTATACGCAACTTCAGCATGCTGTTCATTAACTACAAAGACATAAACAACTGTACCATTCCTTGAGTTCCAATATAAACATTGTTAAAAGATAAACTGTGGCATATAAAATATTTTAAGTGTTTATTTGAGCAAAAATCTATTTGAATTGGGCAGCATCCAATCCAGTAGATACAAAGGAGCTCTGAGTTGCTATATGAAAATGAAAGACTTTTATAGCCAGAGGGAGAGTGAACAAGGAAGTTATTTTAGGCAAAAAAAAAAGGGGGGGGTTGGTTATTGCAAGCTTACTTTCCTTTAGGGGTGTTTCAGGCAGATTACTGAAGTAGTGCTGAACAGGCAATTCCATTTCTGGGAGAGCCAAAACTGTAACTAAGCCTCAGTTTGGTGACGTGGGGCTTAGCACAAGATTTGACAAATCTTGTCAAATATGGGGCTTGTTGTCTTTTTAATAGCATACACCCATATCCCTCTCAAGACAAAACTTTGCCCAGAAAATAACCATTGCTCTGTCATTTTTTTTTCTACCATGGATTAGTTTTGCCTCTTCTAGGACTTCTATAAATGGAATTAGTGTTTGGATTAGGCTTTGTTTATACAGCAAAATTGTTTTTAACTTTTTATTTTAAAATAATTATAGGTTCACATAGAGTTATGGGAAATAGAGAGATCGCATACATTTCTCTTTACCCAGTTTCTCCCAATGATAAATTCATGCATAAACCATAGCACAGTATCATAAACAGGAAATCAATATTGGCACAATCTACCAATCTTATTCAGATTTTACAAGTTTTACATACAATCATGTGTGTGTATATGCACGTGTATTCGGTTCTATGCAATATTATCACTTGTATTGATTCATGTGACCACCACCAGTCAAGATACAGAACAGTTCCATCACAGGAATCTCTTGTGCTACCTTTTTATAGTCATAATCACCTCACTTTCTATCCCTTAACACCACCAAATCCTAGGTAATCAAATGTATCTCTAGCTTTTTAATATTGTCATTTCAATACATTTCCCCATGTATTATGGGGATGCCTGGGTGGTCCAGTTGGTTGAGCAGCTGACTCTTGATTTCCCCTCAGGTCATGATTCCAGGGTTGTGGGATCAAGCCCTGTGTCGGGCTCTGCACTGAGCATGGAGCCTGCTTAAGATTCTCTCTTCTTCTGCCCCTGTCTCCCACTTGTACTCCCCCACTTTTAACAACAACAACAACAACAGCAAAAAAGAGCATTACGTAAGTGGGATCCTATAGTGTATGACATTTAGAGATTGGCTGTTTTCACTCAGTATAATCTTGAGATCCATACAAATTGTTATGTGTATAGATATTCATTCCTTTTTTAAAAAAATGTTTATTTATTTAGGGGCACCTGGGTGGCTCAGGCGGCTGAATGTCCAACTTTGGCTCAGGTCATGATCTCCCAGTTCATGGGTTTGGCCCACATAGGGCTCTGTGGTGGCAGCTAGGAGCCTGGAGCCTGCTTCAGGTTCTGTCTCTCTCTGCCTGTCCCTTCCTCCCTCCCTCCTTCTCTTTCTCATTCTCTCTCTCTCTCTAATAATGTGTATTTACTTTTGAGAGAGCACAAGCAGGGAAGGGACAGAGAGAGAGAGGAAGCACCAGGCTCTGAGCTGTCACACAGAGCCTGACATGAGGCTTGAACCCACAAACTGTAAGATCATGATCTGAGCCTAAGTTGATGCTTAACCAACAGAGCCACCCAGGTGCCCCTCATTCCTTTATTATTATTATTATTATTAAATGCTTTTTAAAATTTATTTTGAGAGTGCGAGTGAGCATGTGAGCAGGGGAGGGGCAGAAAGAGAGGGAGAGAGGATCCCAAGCAGGTGCTGTCAGCACAAAGCATGACTCTGGGGCTCAATTCCATGAACCACAGTCTCATGACCTGAGTCTCAAGAGTTGGGTGCTTAACCAACTGAACCACTCAGGTGCCCCAATATTCATTTCTTTTTATTGCTGGATACTATTCCTTTTTTTTTTTTTCCTCTTTAAGTAAACTCTGCACCAAACGTGGGGCTTGAACTCATGATCAAGAGTCACAGAAGGGAGAGGGGGAGGATGATGTGACTAGAATAGTTATATAGAGCTATTACTATGGTAGTACTTCATTTGTTTAGCTGAGAGGTGTGGATGTTCGCTGCATTATTCTTTATATTTTGTTTACCTTTACTATTGCAAATACATTTTGAAAGTAACGTTATAGAAATAATTACATATTTAGATTCATAATAGGAATATTAGTGTTATTTCTAAAGATTTTTATGCTATCCCCCATTTTCTTTCAAAATACATTGGTAACACAAATGGAGATCAAAAGGTGAAAGAACTATTGAGTGCATGTGTGATTTTCCCCTAGATGTGTCTTCTCAGGTAGTGTCCAATTTCCCAATAGCAAGCAGACTTGTTATTTTTAGAAAGATTCCTTCTACTTATCGTAAAATTTTCTTTTTGTTAATCTCACATTCAGTTACACCTATTGTTCTCTGTCTCTTCAGTGTTTATCCCTTGCCTCAATATTAAACACTACTGAGTAATGTTTGTTGTGTTCATTTCCTCATATTTTTATCCTCATAAAGGACTGCAATTATCTTTATACATGCATCATGAGAAATACATTTCATTGAGCAACTTGTATGTGCAAGCTTCCTTCTATACCACTATTTCCTGTACAGACTTCTCAGACTGTTTATAGAAATACTATTACCACCTTCCTTCTAGTATAATACATCTTGATCTGTAATCTCAACACAAAAGCTGTGATGTAAATTAGTCACTGATGAGTCATGAATACATTTCCTACAAATTACACTATAGAAAGAATGCAGAGGGAGAAAGAGGCTACATTTATTTTTTTAATTTATTTTATTTTTTATTTTATAGAGAGTGCAAGTCGGGGAGTGGGACAGATGGAGAGAGATAGAAAAAGAATCCCAAGCAGAATCCATGCTCAGCACAGAGCCTGACGCAGGGCTTGATCCCAAGACCCTGGGATCATGACCTGAGCCAAAATCAAGAGTTGGACATTCAACTGACTGAGCCACCCAGGTGCCCTAAGAGACTGCATTTAAAAAGGAGAGTATAATGCTAAGTGAAATAAATCAGAGAAAGACAAATACCATATGATTTCAGTCATATGTGGAGTTTAAGAAGCAAAACAAAGGAAAAAAGAGACAAAAAACCAGACTCTTAACTATAGAGAAGAAACTTATGGTTACCAGAGGGGAGGTGGGTAGGGGAATGGGTGAAATAGGTGATGAGTTTTAAAAGTACACTTATCATGGGGCACCTGGGTGGCTCAGTTGGTTGAGCATCCAACTCTTGATTTTGGTTCAGTTCATTATTCCAGGGTAGTGGGATCAAGTCACTTGCTGGGCTCAGCACTGACAGCGGGGAGCCTGCTTGGGATTCTCTCTCCCTCTCTCTCTGAGCCGCCCAAAATAAATAAATAAACTAAAAAAAAAAAAAAAAAAAAAAAAAGAGTACCTTTATCATGACGAACACTGAGTAATGTATAGAATTATTTTTTTGGTGGTTTTTTTTTTTTGTTTTTGTTTTTGTTTTTTTTAGAGGCTCCACACCCAACATGGGGCTCACACGATCCTGAGATCAAGACTCAGATGCTCTACCAACTGAGCCAACTACATGCCCCAATGTATAGAATTGTTGAATTACTATATTGTACACCCGAAAATAATATAACACTGTGTTAATCATACTGGAGTTAACATTTTAAAAATTCAATTATACACTTACAGTAGGTAAATTTTATGTATGTAATACTCAATAGTTTAAAAAATGAATGAAGAAGGGATAAAAAATGATATTTGACATTTTCTCCTACACAAAATGTCATTTAAAAACATCTTGGATCTTGTATTTTTACCACAGGACACTATCTATAATGGTTTCTTTCCAGTAATGGTTAAGACCACAGACTTCAAAGTTAGGACTTTATGATTTGAATTCCCGCTCTGCCATTCACCAGCTGATCTTGTACAAGTTATTTATCCTCTTGGAACCTCAGTCTTTTCATCTATAAAATGGAGATAATAATAGTATTTATTTCTTGGGATGAGGAGGGGACAACATAGAGTTCTTAGCACTGTGCTTATTAAAGCTGTTAAGTACAGGGGCGCCTGGGTGGCGCAGTCGGTTAAGCGTCCGACTTCAGCCAGGTCACGATCTTGCGGTCCGTGAGTTCGAGCCCCGCGTCAGGCTCTGGGCTGATGGCTTGGAGACTGGAGCCTGTTTCCGATTCTGTGTCTCCCTCTCTCTCTGCCCCATCCCCGTTCATGCTGTGTCTCTCTCTGTCCCAAAAATAAATAAAAAACGTTGAAAAAAAATTAAAAAAAAAATAAAGCTGTTAAGTACAGTGCTTAGCTTAGTACATATTAATTATTGGTTTATTATTTTGACAAATATTTCACAGTGTCTTTGTAGAAATCACCTAAGTGTGTCTAGTGTTCAAAAAAAAATTCAATGATGCAATTATTAAAAAAAAAATTTTTTTTTAATGTTCCTATTTATTTTTGAGACAGAGAGAGACAGAGCATGAGCAGGGGAGGGGCAGAGAGAGGGAGACACAGAATCTGAAGCAGGCTCCAGGCTCTGAGCTGTCAGCACAGAGCCCGATGCGGGGCTCGAACTCACGGGCTGTGAGATCATGACCTGAGCTGAACTCGGATGCTTAACCAACTGAGCCACCCAGGTGCCCCCAATGATGTAATTATTAACAGATGAAATAATTGCTTGGGGCTCTGCTATTTCTCACCAATCATGCTAGTTTATAATGATGTCATGAGTCTGTCACACTTGAATAACTTAGTTGATTTTCATTCTCAGCATTTTTTAAAAAGTTGTTTTGTTTGTTTAATCTTTACACCAAACATGGGACTCGAACTCATGACCTCAAGATCAAAAGTTCCATGCTCTTCTGACTGAGCCAGCCAGGCACGCCGATTTTCAGCATTTATTATCATCCTGAAACTACCTTTTATTAACTACATTAACTAAATTTTTACTTTAGTTGATATATATATATATATTTATATAAATATATATACATATATTTGTTTGAAGAGAAAACTTAGAAACAGTCTAAACTCTTCGTGCTTGGGATATGGCTACCTGTTCCCCTTCCCATGGAAGTCAGAAGCAAAAGGTAAAAACACTTAAATGAAAATATTTTAGTCCCAAACAATACCTTATAAATCTTTAGTTTCAACATATTGCATGGAATTATGTAATTAGGTGGCCAAAAATTCTTTCCTCCTTTAAAACTAGCAGGGACATAAAACTGTACCTCCTTTCATCGTCTTTATGTTGTTTTATGGCATCCTTTTCCTCCCATATTTCCTGGTTCAAGACTTGTCATCATTGAGTATTGTACCCTCCCCCCCAATCTGTCAACTTCACTTCCTTATGCCTGTCCAATCTGTTCTTCCTATCTGTTCTCAATACTGCCACCTTCGCCTCCTGATACAGTCAATTTCACCATCTCCAGTTCATTTCATATATTTCCAGGGAAAGATGCTTCTGAGAAATCTTCAGGGACTCCTTATCGCCTCTGGAGTGAAGTCTATACACCAAGCAAGGCTTTCCAGGACTCCACCCATCTTCCATTACCCACTTCAAAATGCTTATAGTCCGGCCAACCTGTGCTTCTCTACTTCTGTATCTACAATTCTTACCAACTCATTTCCTCCACTCTTTATTTGACATGCCTATCTCCTTTTTGTCAGCTTTCCCATTTCACAGATGAAGAAACTGACATCTAGAGAGGTGAAGGGACTATGACAATGTCTGTGGTGGAAAATGAATCCAAGTTTCTCAGACTCCGATTCTTTACTCCTATCGTTTTTTGGCCTTTTGGCTAAGATCAAGGGCGGACTCTTTATTCCTAAACACTTCAGTGTGTATCTCTTAAGAACAAGGATATTCTCTTACTGGAGCACAGTACAACGATCAAACTCAGGAAATTTTGCATTGATGTAGTGCCATCATATATTATACAGGCCACAGTTCAAATTTTACCAACTATCCTTCATAGTGAATTTTCCCCAGTCCAGAATCCCATCCCGAATCAAACCTTGTCTTTGTTTCTCATATTTCAATATTCCTTAACCTGGAATAGTTCCTTTGCCTTGCTTTATTTTCAAGACATTGATAGTTTTTAAAGAGTACAGGCTAGTTGTTGTAAAATTCCCCTCAGTGTGGGTTATTCTGAGTGTTACCTCATGATTAGATTCAGATTATGGATTTCCAGTAGGGATACTACATAAATGAAGTTGTGTACTTCTTACTGCATCACATCACAGGGCACACCACAACTGTCTCATTACTGACAATATTCAACTTTGATCACTTGGGTATGGTGGTGTCTGGGTCCCTGTAATGTTACTTTTTTTCCCCTTTGTGATCAATAGGAATCTGTGGGGACATATTCTAAGACTGTGTAAATAAGCTCCTCCCTGTCCCCCAATCAAGTTTTCACCCAGGTGGTTTTAACATTCACTTATGTTTAATCACACAATTATCATTATGAATAGTTGTAAAATGTTGATTTTTCTAACTCTGTTGCTCCTTCTACATTGTGTGGCATTGTACTGAAGAATTTTCCTTTCTTCCCCAATATTACTTTTTTAATCAGGGGGAAAAAAAGCTTAAAAAAAAAAAAAAAAAGAACTGGATACCATTTTAACTGGAATGCAGTTAGCTCCCATTCGCCTTCCGTGTGCTGGGCTCACTTCTCTGTGACATGGACCTTCACTCCTGGACCTACAACGAGCTCTCTCAGCCTTGTGGGTGGTGGTCTGGGCCACAGCCTTGCAGACGGTGGACTACCACCACTCAAATTTAAAGCCCACTTACTCCTCTGTGGTGTTGCTGGTGGTTCAAGCTATTCTAAAATGACACTCCAGTCTCTATTGCTAGGGAGTAAAGTGCTACCTTTATGCTTAACCTGTGACTCACAAAAATATTTATTCCAATGTTTCCCAAACTAAATGTGCTTTAGAATCACCTGAAAGCTTAAAGTGTAGATTGCTGGGGTCTGGCCCCCAGAGACTCGGATTTAGTAGATCTGGATTAAGGCCCAGGAATCAACACTCGAACTTTGAGAACACTATCTCCAAAATAGTGAAGGGCAAACCTCCCTTCCTTGAAAAGTTGCCGCCACTGGCAACTTCTAAGGTGCCCGCTCAGGAAAAGCCGAGTGAAACAAGGCGTTCATCCTTCCTCGCCCCACCGGCCTTCAGAAACATACATTCGGTTGATGCCCTTCGGGTGCGGGGATCCTAGGTGCTGCGGTGAAGGCGGAGATCTCCCTAACCCGCTCTCTGTGGGCAGGGCCTGCCGGCTGGCGCGCAGGGGGGCGGGAGGGGGCGGGTCCCCCTCGGTGCCCGCCGGGCCGTGGCTAGGGAGCCCCACCCCTCCCCTGAACCCCCTCCCCCCAGCGCCCGGACCGGGTGCTTAGTCACCGTGAGGCTGCGCTTGCCCGGGGCGCGGCAACCCCCCTTACTCGGGACCGCCCGCGGGGCACCCCCGTCGTGCACTTCCGCGTGCATGGCCCTGCTGCCCCGGTCCCTGAGCGCGAGCGCGGGGCCGAGCTGGCGGCGGGCGGCGCGCGCCTTCCTCCTCCGCTTTCCGCTGCCTCAGCCGCGGCCCGCCCGCGCCCTCTCCCGCGCCATGGCGTGCAGGCAGGAGCCGCAGCCGCAACACCCGCCGCCCGCCGCAGACGTCGCGGCCTCGTACGACTACCTGGTGATCGGGGGCGGCTCGGGCGGGCTGGCCAGCGCGCGCAGGGCGGCCGAGCTGGGCGCCAGGGCCGCCGTGGTGGAGAGCCACAAGCTGGGCGGCACTTGCGTGAGTACGGGGTCCCTGCCCACGCGTCTCCTGGCGCCTCTGCGTCCGCAGCGCCGCGTCCCGCAGCCCGGCTTTCTCGTCGCTGTGCTGGGGCAGGCTGTCCTTTTTCCTGGTGCTGTCCGTCCGTCCGGAGATGGGTCCCCAGCGCCGCGCTCTCCGCTTTCCCACCCGCATCTGAGGTCAGGGTCCCAGCAGGTTTAAAGGAGAAAAGTGTAATAGGGCTCCCTTGCACCTCCCACAGCTGAGCCTAGGTCTGTTTCTGCCCAGGTGCAGTGTTAACCGTAGGTGGTTACTCCTCAAGGTGGAAGAGTATTGTATTCTTGCAGCTGGCTGGGGACTGGGACTGCATCCCTTGAGGAATGCAGATCCTGATCCTCTCCTTTCAGCTTCAGGGGCAAAATGATATACCGCACTTTCGAATCACCTAAGGAGTTGGAAGAATTCTGCCTAGGTTCCACGCCCATGGCTTCTCATTTCACTGGTCTGAAGTGCAGCCTGGGCTTTGGGATTTTTAGAAGTTCCACAGGTGATTCTGGTTGCAGCCAAGGTTGACAACCACTGCCTACAGGTTACCTTAATGTAGGATTTACAAAAATTCTCAGAATTTTGTCTTGTTGGGCCAGGGAGGGATTTTAAAACTGCTCCCCAAAAAGAAGGTTGTAAATCTTATGACTGAGAAGCTTTATCATTAAAAATAGTTGTTGTTGTTTTTCCCCCCATGCTATTGGTGTGGCTTTTTCTATTACAAAACTTGGGGGAGGAACTTGCTGTTAATATTTAAAATTCTGCATCCAAGAGTAACCTGGGGTTGGGGATGGGTTCTCCACATTCTTTTGGAGACTGATGTTTAAATTATACCATACTGGGAACTCCTTAAGGGCAGGGATGGGTTCACGTGTTTGTGTACCTCATATCACCTTAACGAAATATCTTGCTCAATAATCATATGTGTAATAAATGAAACTCAAAATTGACAGTTTGTGAAAGGGCTGACTCCATTGTCCTGTAAGCAGTTTTCAAGTTCAAGGGGCGCGTGGGTGGCTCAGTAGGTTAAGCATCGGACTCTAGATTTTGGCTCAGGTCATGATGTCATGGTTGTGAGATGGAGCCCAGCATCCAGCTCTCCCCTGAGCATGGAGGAGCATTCTCTCTCTCTTGGGGCACCTGGGTGTCTTAGTCCGTTAAGCTTCGGACTTTGGCTCAGGTCCTGATCTCGCGGTTTGTGAGTTGGAGCCCTGGGTCTGTGCTGACAGCTCAGAGCCTTGGAACCTGCTTCAAATTCTTTGTCTCCCTCTTTCTCTGCCCCTCCCCTGCTCACACTGTCTCTCTCTGTCTCTCAAAAATAAATAAATGTTAAAAAAAAAAAAAATTCTCTCACTGTTTCCCCCTCCCTCACTTGTGCGCACATATGTGTGCTCCCTCTCTCATTCTCTCCCAAACTAAATAAAAAAATAAACATTCATGTTCAAAATGAAAGTGGGAATGGAGGAAAGGATTGTCAACTTGGACCTTGACATCTTAGTCCAGACTCCCTTAGAAGTCTGTCTCTGCAGAAAGATTGAGGGGTGCCACTGTGAGACCCCCTGGACAGGTGGTGCGAGCACTTGACAACTTCTCATCTTCGTATCTCTTTACTTTTCTAAGTTTTCCTTCTGTATTATGTCATGATCAGCTTGTGGCATCCATCATCATTGCCTGGTTCCACTGGTATTAGTCAAAAAGGGGCTCGCCCCATTTCTAGGTTCTGGTTAGGAATATGAATACAGTAAGAGGTGAACTACTTCCAAGAACAAGGCGAAGGACAGCTCTGGACAATGGGCCATTTACTTCTTCCTTATAGCGTGTCTGGCCTTGCTTCTGTCATTCAGCTGCAGCAAGTTTTATTTTCCTGTAAACATTGGTATCTTGGGGGCAATCTCATTTCACATTTTCATGACATTCCATTTGGGTTCTTCTCAAACTGGCTTTCGGTTTTGAATTACAAGGAAGGGTGTAGGTATGTGATGAATATCAGAGAAGATATAACGACAAGACGTGAGTTTAGATTTAAGAATTCCAGTTATCTGGGCTATCCATAGTTGCAATAAGAAACTTCTGATGTCCAGTGATTTCCAAGTGGGCGTAGGGGAAATGGAGGCCCTCTGAAGCACATCATTTCATTTGTTCATGTCTTCATTTCCTGTGTTCTGAGTTCTAAGTACTTGGATTGAGGCTGGCAAGAGAATAGGGTAGATACAAACATTTGTTTGTTTTAATGTTTGTTTATTTTTGAAAGAGAGAGAGAGCGTGAGCAGGGGAGGAACAGGGAGAGACGGAGACACAGAATCCGAAGCAGGCTCCAGGCTCTGAGCTGTCAGCACAGAGCCCGATGTGGGGCTCGAGCTCATGAGCTATGAGATCATGACCTGAGCCAAAGTTGGACACTTAACCGACTGAGCCACCCAGGCACCCCTAGATACAAACATTTGTATGATAAAGGTCCCCTCCCACAGGAAATTTGCAAAATGGTGGGGGAGCAAAATGTAGACAGTCAACTCCAAAGTGATGTGGTCAGTGTTAATTGCTCCTGATGGTAAAAAGTTACAGTAGTTGAGAGAAGAATTGGAATCATCACTTCTGCCTGGGCACCATGGGATGAGTGATTTTGTGAAGGAGAGAGTGTCTTTCTGAACTTGAACGGATAAATACCATTGTTTGACAGGGTAGGGTCAGAGGCAAAGGCAGAGAGGTAGGATATATTGTGTAATTGAATTTGATTGGCACACAGGGTATCTAATAGAATAGAAGTAAGACATAGGAAGCTGATGAGTACATTGTAGTAAAAAAAGAAGTTTCTAGGATGGCTTGGCTGGCTCAGTCGGTAGAACATGTGACTTTTTTTTTTTTTTTTTTTTAACGTTTATTTTTGAGAGAGAGGGAGAGGGAGAGGATCTGAAGTGGGCTCTGCACTGTCAGCACAGAGCCCGGTTTGGGGCTCAGACTCACAAACTATGAGATCATGACCCGAGCTGAAGTTGGACACAACTGACTGAGCCACCTGGGTGCCTCTAGAGCATGTAACTTTTGATCTTGGGGTGGTGAGTTCAATCCCCACGTTGGGTATAGAGCTTACTTCTAAAAAATGAAGTTTCTGGAAGCACAGTGAACTGTGTGGAGGGGTTTTTGAGCATGAGAGTGACTCAATAATAAAAGTGGGTTTATGGTAGTGGTACTGTTGAGAGATGTCCCTTGGAGAAGTCAAGTAGAAGTGTCCTTAACCATTTTTTTCCTAAATAAAATATTTTGATTCTGGAGCTTGGTGAATTTTTTAAGTTGCGGTAGATGAATTCACACTGAAGTTTCAAATTAGACTTCCTGTAGATAGTGGGATTGTGTTTTGTTTTTAATTGTTTTATTTTTGTTTGTTCATTTATTAATTCATATTCCAGGTATACAGGTACCTTTTTAAATGCTGGGGTCACAGCAGCAAACAAAGCAGTTAAAAATCCCTGTCCTCATGGAGCTTACATTGTAGTTCCATGCAATATTTTTGTAATAATTTTTTAAAAAAACAAGTTTTTGTTTTTAGGGCTTTTTTGTCGTTTTGTTTTGTTTTGGTCTGTTTGAAACCTTCCTGCACTGAAGTTTAGACTTGGTGTGATAAAGCTAGAAGTGATTTTGGAGATCCACTAATCCAGTCAGACTGTAGTTTAGTTTATTTTTTTAAATGTATGTTTGTTTTTGAGAAACAGCACGAGCCAGGGGGGAGGGGCAGAGAGAGGATGAGAGGGAGGATCCAAAGCAGGCTCTGCACTGTCAGTGGAGAGCCTGATGTCGATGTTGAGGCTCAAACTCACAAACTGTGAGGTCGTGACCTGAGCTGAAGTCAGGACACTTAACCGACTGAGCCACCCAGGCTCCCCAGACTATCGTTGTTTTAAAAAAAATAGCACAAACATAAGCTTGCTGACTTAATTTTTTTTTAGGGTAATGGCCTTTAAAAAAATTCTATCACTATCTTTTTTTTTTTTTAATCAAGAATGACGTTTTCATAACAAGTAGGAAGCTTATAATTTCAAGTAAAGGACAGTGCTTTAAATTGAATACTTTTAGCTTTATGAAACCCTACATGGACCCTATTATTTTCATTTTTTTAAGGATTAGACTCACACGGGTACCTGGTGGCTGAGCTGGGTAAGTGTCCAACTTCGACTCAGGTCATGATATCATGGTTTGTGAGTTCAAGCCCCACGTCGGGCTCCACACTGAGTGTGGCGCCTGCTTGGGATTCTCTCTCTCTCCCTCTCTGCCCCTTCCCAACTTGCACACACACTCTCTCTCTCTCAAAATAAAAAATAAACTAAAAAGAAAAAAAAAAGGATTAGACTTACACAGATCCTTGTAGGAATTTGGGAAGCATTGTTCTGGTTCAGCAACCTCACTTTACTGAGAAGCTGAGTGCCAGCTAAAATGTGGTTGAAAACAAACCAAGCATAGTATAACCTCTGGAATTGGTGGCCTAGCCATCAGAAACTATAGCTTTGGTGTATTTATGTGGAGTAAACTGTGACTTGTTGAACCTGTTTAGGCATTGTTCTTTACTACAGGGGAGGAAACTTATGACCCTTCCTGCTTAGGAACCAAACATCATTTACTCCAAAAACACTTAGTTAAATAGTCTACCACATAGGTCTTCACTTCATAGCTCCTGATTTAGTAGATGTAGGGTGAAGCCTCAAAGATGTATTTTTAAAGTACTCTATTTTTTGTTTGTTTGTTTGTTTGTTTGAGAGAGAGAGAAAACACAAGCAGGGAGAGGGGCAGAGGGAGAGAGAGACTCTCAAGCAGGCTCCATGCTCAGAGTGGAGCCCAATGCAGGCTAGATCCCATGACCCTGGGATCATGACCTGAGCTAAAATCAAGAGTGAGACGCTAACCAACTGAGCCACCCAGGCGCCCCTAAAGAGCTACATTCTGATTTTGTGATTTTGGCGTAACATGAGCCAGACACAATGGTAAGGCCTTCATACAAAGAAGGGACTGTATGAAGCATTAGGATGAATCTGGTGAATCCTGATAATTGTGTGGGTTAGATGACAATTAATTTGGTCCTGGAGTCATTTCCTGGTTTCATAATTTTATGCCTCCAAGGTTGTCTATACAGTATGACTATTTATCTTGATTTTCTGACTCTTCTTCAGTCTTCCTTTTCTATTATAAATCTTTTTTATGTTTATTTTTGAGAGAGAGAGAGCATGGGAGGGCAGAGAGAGAGGGAGAGAGAGAGAATCTCAAGCAGGCTCCCTGCTGTCAGAGCAGATTCCGACATGGGGCTCGATCCCACGAACCGTGAGATCATGACCTGAGCTGAAGTCAGACAGCCAACCGACTGAGCCACCCAGGTGCCCAGTCTTTCTTTCTTTTCTAGGAGGCTTTTTTTCCCCCCTTTTTAATTCTGTGATCTGATAGAGTAGGCCCCTTCCAAGGAGACTTCTATTTTCAAGATGAGTGATGTGTGTTCATGTACTTAAGAATTCATCTTTTCTTTGACAGAATTTTTTAAGCTGTTAAGTTCAGGTATGAGATGACTTTGCCCCATATTGTGTTGTCTAGGGGAGGAAAAACTTTTCTTCTATCCTCTGAGGTTCAATAGCTGGAATCTGCAAATCAGACCAACAAGAAGCAGATTAATAGGGGTTTATTTCTCATGCACGTGGGACTGTCACAGAGAAGTAGTGGGGGAAAAGGAGCACTTAGGCCTGGGAGCTTGATATCAATATAAGAAAGCGTGATAAATTGTGGAGAAGTGACTAGACAAAGGAAAGGGGGTTTGGGCTTCTAGGAACAGTAAATTGTGGGAAGGTAAATATGTGAGGGAAACTAATAGAAGATAAAGGTTACTTTAATAAGGTTTTTTTGGTGCAGATTCTGCTTTGCTGTCTTTCCATTTTTAGTGATAAGGGTTCTCCTCCTGGTACAGGAGAGGGGTCGGGGACACCTTCACAAAGGGAGATTTCTGCCTTGCTTTTAAGCGGAAAGGGAGGTGGCAGAGAGGTCCTCCTTTGCTCTTTTTTAATTATCTTCAGCTCAAAATCTGTATGCCAAAATAGCATATTTTGGGGTGGCATGTTCTGATCTCCTTTAGTTCATAGTGAAAGAAGCAAGAGGGACCAGGGTTGCTACTAAACTTCTAATGGCTAAACCAGGTCAAGAGGCATGTGTAGCTCTAATAATATGATTCCATCTTTAAATTCATCTTTATTTTTCTCCATCAGACAAAAAAAAACAAAAAACAAAACTGTAGTACTAAGGTATTAGATTAGATGCTAAAAGTGGGAAGCTGAAAGAAATCCTCTATTTTTTTCCTAGAATTCAATTAAAGATAGTAATCTCTTATTGCCTACTGCAATTAAGTCATTTCTCGGGGCAGAAAAGTAGATGATCTTTGAATTCAGCTTTTGGCATCTCCGAAAAGTTAAAATGTAGTACTTCTCTCATGATCAAATGTAGACCAAGGAGAAATGCAAAGATTGACAAAAGCCAAGGTGAAAGAGAACCTTCTGGGAGCTTTGTATCTGCGGTTCAGTTCTCTGCCTACGCAGACGTGGGAAGAGTTCACTTGAGGAAAAATTCTTTCTAGCTTACTATTCCCTTTGCCCCAGGGCCTGTGGGAGCACATGTTCCAGTGTTCTTGCTGAGTGTATGGATTCTGTGATAAAGTAACTGGGTTCTTGTGGTATAGGCATGTGGTTCTCACCAATCAGAGTTGGGTAGGTAGTAAGGGTTGATTACCAGGACAAACCCCTTCTTTTCTTTTTTATTTAAATTGAGGTATAGTTGACATAGAACATTGCATTAGTTTAGGTGTACAGCATAATGATTCCGTATTTGTGTAACTGAAATGATCACCACCAGAAGCCTAGTTAACCTTGTCACCATACATAGTAGCAAATCTTTTTTTCTTGTGATAAGTACTTTTTAAAAAATGTTTATTTATTTTGAGAGAG
This sequence comes from Panthera uncia, assembly GCF_023721935.1. Taxonomy (NCBI): domain Eukaryota; kingdom Metazoa; phylum Chordata; class Mammalia; order Carnivora; family Felidae; genus Panthera; species Panthera uncia. The sequence continues at coordinate 172,904,854 of NC_064811.1, forward strand.
AGAGAGAGAGCACATGCACATGAGCGGTAGAGGGGCAGAGAGAGGGGGAGAGAGAGAATCCCAAGCAGGCTCTGTGCTGTCTGTGAAGAGCCCGATGTGGGGCTTTAAGTCATGAACTGTGAGATCATGACCTGAGCTGAAATCAAGAGTCAGACACTTAACCAACTGAGAGCCACCTAGGTGCCCCAGTGATAAGAACTTTTAAGATCTACTCTCTTAGCAACTTCCAAAAATGCAATATAGTAATATCAACTATAGGTACCATGCTATACATTACATCTCCATGACTTACTTATTTTATAACTGGAAGATTGTACCTAGTAAAGTTCTTGATTATTAATGTCGCTGTGAACTGTGCTGTATGGTGCCAATTGGAGATGCCAGCAGAAGTGGAGGTTTTAAGATGCCTGAGAAACAGGCTGCTCAGAAGACTGTATTTATCTAGGCTGAAAACCATTACTTAGCAACATGTAAGTCAACCTAACTTGAAGGTGATAGTGTGCACTTTGATATTATGATGTCTATCTCCATAAGGCTAAAACATGCTTTTTTAAAGCTTTCACTTGACACGAAATCTCTCTTAACAGATTTTTAAGCATACAGTACGGTATTATTGACTATAGGTACAATGTGGTACATCGGGATCTCTAGAACTTACTCATCCTGCTTGACTGAAAATTTGTGCCTGTTGATTAGTAACTTCCCATTCCTCTCCCACCCCTGCCTAGATCCTGGCAACCACCATTCCGTTCTTTGGTTCTATGAATGTGACTATTTTAGATATCTCAGGGGCACCTGGCTAGTTTAGTTGGTGGAGCATGTGACTCTTGATCTTGGGGTTGTAAGTTTAAGCCTCATGTTGGATGTAGACATTACTTAAAATAGATATCATATAAGCGGAATCATGCAGTATTTGGCTTATTTCCCTTATTTTAGTATAATGTCCCAAGGTTGAGCATGCATTTTTATTTTTCTTAGTGTTTATTTATTTTGAGAGAAAAAGCATGAGCAGGGGAGGGGGAGAGAGAGAGAGAGAGAGAGAGAGAATACCAAGCAAGCTGTGTGCTGTTAGCACAAAGCCCGATGCAGGGTTCATTCTCATAAACCACGAGCCAAAATCAAGAGTTGGATGCTTAACTAACTGAGCCACTCAGGGGCCCCTGAGCATGCATTTTTAAATGGATATTTACAAAAAGGAGATCATACCTTCAGTACTGACAGTCCTCAAAACCAGAAAATTACCCTAGTTTGTTTTGTGGGTTTAGAGTTTCATAAAGTGTGGCACACCTATGTTCACAAGTGCTAAATAAAGGAATGATCGGAAAGGGTGGGGTTAGTTGAAGTAGGCAAATCCTAATGTTGAAATTGGTCTTTTGATTTACCCTGTCGATTGTTTAATTTTTTTGTACCAGGTTTAGTATAATACTGTTGAGCTGTCTGCCTAAATCTGCCTGAATCTGCCAGGCCAGAAAAGAAAGCCTGGCTCTGAATCCCTCACAGGGTTTTACTCTTCATAAAAGGTACTTTGAACAAGTTATAACAGAGAGTGTTTCTTGTAGAGTGGGATTAAAGGAATTTTATATAAAGACCTTGGGCATTTGTAAGTGGATTCCAGTCAGTCATAATTGATAACCATTTATTCACTGGGTGTTGCAACATTTGATATTAAATTAGGCTGTAGGATCATAGATCAATTTCTTTTGGTGAGGGGGCAGGAGATAATGGTGTTAATGAGGTGACTTTTGGAAAGAACTAAGGATGAGGGCTGGTTGTCTGGAGAACCAACCTTATGATTTGAGGCTTAGGATTTCATGCCCATCCCCCCTGGCCTCTTGGGAGGGGAGGAGGAAGAGGACCTGGAGGTTGAATCAATCACTAGTGGTCAATGACTTAATCAATCATTCCTGTGTAAGAGAAGCTTCCTCAGGGGTGGCTCATTCCGTTGAGCATCCGACTCTTGGTTTTGGCTCAGGCCATGATCTCCCAGTTCATGAGTTTGAGCCTCACGTCGGGCTCTGTGGGGAGCCTGGTTAGGATTCTCTCTCTCCCTCACTCTGCCCCTCCTCTGCTCATGTGTGCTCTCTCTCTCTCTAAACATTTAAAAAAAAAAAAAAAAGGAGCTTCAGTAAAAACCGAAAGGATGGGGTTCAGAAAGCTTCTAGGTTGGCAAACACATGGAGACTAGGGGAGGTGGTGTATCCGTGGGAGCTCCACGCCTTCCCACATACCTTGCCCTATGCATCTCTTCCACCTGCCTGTTCCAAGGTTATATCCTTTTATAATAAGCTGGTAATCTAGTAAATAAAATGTTCCTCTGATTTCCATGAGCCACTCGCAATTAATCCAGCCCAAGAAGAGGGTTGTCAGAACCTCCAAGAGCTGGTCGAAAGCACAGGTGACTGCTGGACTTGAGATTGGCCTCTGAAGTAGGGGCAGGAGGCAGGAAGACTGAGCCCTCAACCTGTGGGAGCTGATGCTGTCTCCAGGTAGATAGTGTCAGAATTGAGTTAATTGCCTGATGGTGTGGAAGAAGCACACACTTCAGAATTGGTGTCAGAGTTGTATAGGCACAGGGCCAAGTGGTCTTATTTAGTCACTGCAGGTGTAAAGCTGATGAAACTCAACAAAGAGATCTTTGTTCTGGTCGCCTACATATTCCAACCCCTAGAACAGTCAGTCATGCACTAAGTAGGTATTCAGTATGGAGTTGCTGAAAGAATGAGTTGATGAAGTGATAGGGTTTTGCTTAGTGGATGATGATTTGTCCGTCATATTCTACATGCTCCTTCCTCAGACCAGTCTTGAACTAGATTGTGGGATGCAAAAGAGGAAAACAGGAAACTTTAGGCAACTCTGGGGTAAAAGACAGAAGCGGGGAACCAGAAGAAGGAAATTTACTATCGAGTGCAGGTGACATTTTTTGACAGGTGCAACTGTTAATGGATTGAATCCATCGACATGGGCAATGTGAAGTTTTTTTTACCTATCTAAGCAGAGTTGAAGGTGAGAGGGGCTGGCCTAGAAAAATGGTGAAGCTCCTGAGTTTTTCCACATGTATCATCAGATTCTTCACATGTTCTGTCCCTGTCAGGAGAGGCCCCTGTCTTCACTGTGAGCCAGTGCTGGCCGACCAACTGAATGGGCTTCTGAACACGAGGTGGGGATAGGGAGTTCTTGTTAAGACTGCGAAGGAGGCAAGGCTACTGGAGTGTCTCTGGCGTTGAGTGTAGTCAGGAGTGCTCTGAGGCTTATCACTGGTTAATGCCCCCCTGGGGAATGAGGGCTCTGCAGGGGAATTTGCCAGGTGAAAAGTATTGTATGTTTCAGGTCTTACCAGCTGTGGGTACCCCTGGGCAGTCAAAACCCTGAGAACCCATCACCCTGGTGTCTCAGTCTGGGAGGCAAGCTTTCTGCCACCAGTTTATTTGTTCCTGAAAGGGAGCAAGCCACCCGGGGCATTTATCTCCTCTCTTTCCAGTAAGCCTTTTGTGAAGTTGGGGATCCAGCAGTCTGCAGAAATAATTCAGAAGCATCAGTGTCATCATCAGATCTATCATAAATTAGAAAAGAGGTGCTTTTTTTAATGCATTATCTCTCGAATCTTCTCAAAACCTCTATCATGTATTACCATTTCCATTTTATTGAATAAGAAACTGAGCTTAAGAGATTTAGAAACCTACCCACCAACAGCAGTAAGTGGGAGGGAAGGTTGGGATTCAAACTCATGTCTGTCTGCCTCTAGACTTGTGTTCTTTCTGCCAACCGAATGTACTCATGTACTCATCAGCTAGAGAATAAGAAGCATGACTATATATAGCTCTCCACCCCTGGCTTCCACAGCTCTGTTGGTAACTAATTGCTGTTTTCTTCTAAGTCAAAGAGGCATCTAGTTGTTGTGGTGTTGTGCTGAAGTGTAACTAGGTTTCCAAAACCATTGGAAAGTCCTGGAGGCATATTACTAGGAGCTGCCAAAATAGGGTGAGTGGTATTTCAAGGTCATGGGCTCTTCAATCATAGCCCTGGGCTGCCTGGGTGGTTCAGTAGGTTAAGCATCGACCCTTGATTTCAGCTCAGGTCATGATCTCACAGTTAGGTTCATGAGATCCAGCCCCACCTCAGGCTCAGGCTGACAGTGTGGAACCTGCTTGGGTTTCTCTCTCTCCCTCTTTCTTTCTCTACTTCTCTCCTGGTTGCATGTGTGAGGGCTCTCTCTAAAAAAAAAAAAAAAAAAAAAAAATCATAGCCCCAACCACAGATCCAAAGTGTACTGTGCTAGAATATAAACTCTTTGACCCAAAAAGGTCACCATTTTCCACCTTTTTCTTCCTCTGATTTCTAGCCCAAGGTTTTTAGGAAATGTTGTGATTCTGCTGCTGCCCCTTGAGCCAGCAGCTCTGATAGGCTGAGAGACTGTGGTTGACGTAGTAGGCTCCATGAGAGCAGGGACTAACTATATCCATTTAGCGCTTTCTTTTTTGCATAATGCCTGGCACGAGTGAATGCTTAATCAGTACTTCAAATGAATGAATAGTTGCAAGTTAAAACATTTTAGAAGTCAAAAAGGCAGAAACTTCTAAAAAGTAAATCAAATTCATAACACTTGAAACCAGTGAGTCGGGCCATCTTGGGCCTTAGAAGAAACATGTTCCAAACTTTTTAAATAGTGTCAAATGTACATGAGTAAATTGATGATGTGTGAGAGTGGTTCAGAACATTTAATGCTTTATGATGATTTCAATTGCTTTTAAAGGTTCCTGGGAAGTTGGAGAGGGTTGACTATAGGACAAATGGAGTGTATTTATTTAGTATATTGAGATCATCTCTCCTTTTAGAGACATCGATTTTGTAGTCTGTCCTTGTTGAAGCCTCTTAGTGAGTGAACTGCAGGGTATAGAGTTGTGGATAGAGGGACTGGGAGGGGGTGCCTGGGTGGCTCAGTTGGTTAACTGACTCTTGATTTTGGCTCAGGTCATGATCTTACAGTTCGTGGGATCAAGTCCCTACATCAGGATCTGTTTAGCACAGAGCCTGCTTGGGATTCTCTCTCTCTCCCCCTCTCTCTCTGCCCCTCCCCTGCTCGTGAGCTTTGTCTCTCCCATAAATAAATAAACATTAAAAAAATAAATAGGTTAAGCACTCAACTCTTGATTTCAGCTCAGGGCATGATCTCACAGTTAGTGAATTTGAGCCTCCAGTCAGGCTTTACTCTCCCTTTCTCTCTGCCCCTCCCCTACTCTCTCTCTCTGTCTCAAAAATAAATACACTTCAATTAAAAATAAAAAAAATACGTAGACAGACAGGCCTTTAAAAAAAAAAAAAAAAAAGACTGGGAAGCACCTCGCCTGCCAAATGAGCTGGAAAAGGCAGGTCTGATGCTAAAATCATTGCCACCATGGAGCTGGGATTCAGCTATCTTCCTTTCCTCTACCACATAGGAAACAGTGAGAGAGAAAGTCATACATTATTCTGATTGCTAGTAGAAAGTGCTTCCTGAATAGCCTGCTTGTAACGCTGCTGTAGGTGTGAGTCCTTCATTTTGCTGGGCTTGAATTCTGCACCCTTCTCTCAATCCTGTGAGTTCCTACTTCTGTTGCCTTCTGACTCCTTATTGTAGCATAATCTCATAAAAAAATCCCAAGTCCAGGGGCGCCTGGGTGGTTCAGTCGGTTAAGCGTCCGACTTCGGCTCAGGTCATGATCTCGCGGTCCGTGAGTTCCAGCTCCACGTCGGGCTCTGGGCTGACAGCTCAGAGCCTGGAGCCTGTTTCAGATTCTGTGTCTCCCTCTCTCTCTGCCCCTCCCCTGTTCATGCTCTGTCTCTCCCTGTCTCAAAAATAAATAAACATTAAAAAATTAAAAAAAAAAAAAATCCAAGTCCACCACTAGATAGTATATGACTTGTCTCTTTCTAGGAAAAAACCCTCCAGATGACTGATAACTTGAAACTGCATAGAAACAAAACATAACTCACTCTTTTATAATTCCTGAGTGCAGAATAATAGGAAATAAGAGTGTTAAAATGAAAATGCAGGAGGTATGCTGCTAGCAAGTAGCACAGCTAGAGGAATAGAAGGTGACTGTTCTTAAGACCTTGTTTTTCAAGTATTCCACGTCTCAGTGAGATTTGGACGGGCTTCTTTTACTCTAGCATTTCAAATAAAGTCCCTTGGCAAGTGCATATGTAGTTCAGATTTCACCCCAGGGTGCCCGGAAAATATTCTGTAAGATGTAGGCTTATATTCTTTGGGCTTACAGGGAACGAGTCTAGTTCCTTATGGTCATGATCAGCAGAGCTGTAAGCACCTGATGTAAATTGTGTCTGGAAGGCACCAGTATTTAAATATTCAGTCTTTACTCTGTCAATAGACAGGAGTGAGCATGCTGATTTTTTTTTAAAGGATCTGCAGTTGAGACCTCACTTAAATCTCCTAACTTTGTTGTAGTGGCCAACACGTCACCAACACTTCCCAGTCAGTATTTATAAGGTTAAAGGGTATCTAGAATATACATTACATGGCAGATTTCCAGAGCTGAGGGGTCTCTAATTACGGTCTATATTCTAATTAGTCTTACTCTTAACCTAGCTTTTCCCCTCATATTATAAATTTTAGCATGTGATCAAAGGAAATAAACAGATCTAAACAAAAATTTATATGTAAACATATATCACAGCTTGTTTGCATGGACTGCTGGGAAGAATTTCTCTATAAAGGGTACGAATAGTTGTTTTCTGAAAACAGCTGCTTAGTTTTTATGTGAAATCTTAGAACTATCTGTGTTTTCCTTTGTGTTTTGGCTGTTAGAAGACTAAGAATCAAATGTGTGGGGGTGCCTGGATGGCTCAGTTGGTTAAGCATCCTACTCTTGATTTCGGCGCAGGTAATAATCTCTCAGTTCATGAGATTGGAGCCCTGTGTCTGGCTCCACGCTATGATCGCAGAGCCTGCTTAGGACTCTCTCTCTCCCTTTCTTTCTGCCCCTTCCCTGTTCGCTCTCTCAAAAATAAATAAATGTTAAAAAAATAATTTCTTTAAAAAAAAAAGAATCAAATTTGTGGTCTGTCTCTGCAAGCATATATACATGGACACACACACACACACATATATATACAATAGCATGGATGAACCTTATTGTTTGATTCTTCATTATCCTTTGGTCCTGAAAAGTTATGTAGATTTCAGCTAGAGATTTTTTTCAGAGGGGCATTCTGAATGTTTTACCCAGCATATGCCATGATAAGTCTCCCAGAAATCCCCTAGAATAGCTGCTCAGATGTTTCAGTTGCCCTTATTCAGCTGGTGGGTTTTCTTACCTCCTCTGCTATTTCTCTTCTGCTTTCTCCTTCTGGGTTCTGTGCAAGCTTAGGCTTTGGCCGCCTCCCTACTGATACGGTCCCTGCACTGCATAGCCCCTGGACATGGAATTATTTCCCCCTCTTTCTCAGTGACTGCTTTTCTTGAAAAAATGTTAATGACTAAAATTCTCTGCCTCATCAAGATATGAAAAAGAATATTCATATCTTTTCTAACTCCATAGTAGAAAAAAGGAAGTACTGTAAATTTGACTTAGAACTTAAGGAAGCCTCCTGGGTTGATGCTTGGGGTTCATTTCTTTCAGGTTTGTTTGATGGTTTAATATTCTTAAAATTTGTCCTTTTTTTTTTTTTTAGGTGAATGTTGGATGTGTACCCAAAAAGGTAGAATTTTTATTTCTTCTTCCACACTCCTTTCACATATTTGATAAAGCAATGCATTGATTTATTTCTTTTGAGTGAGTGAATGAGATTATATCTAGGTCTAGTAGTTAGGACTGGTCATCTGCACAGAATTGTTTTTTCTCAATCTAAATTACTGAATGGAATCTTCTAAAGTATTCTTATTCAATTCTGTAGCCTCATGGATTCGCTTACCTGTGGTGATATTGCTCCTAGTATCTGTGGTACAGATTACATTGAATGAACTTGTCCTTTACCTGTGACGAAGAGGAAGAAATGGCAGTTCTTATTTCCAAAGCTGCATCTTGCTTATACTTGCAAATAATTTTACTCCATATTTGAATGTACTTTCAAAACATGTTATAATCCCAGATGACAACCTTTTGTTACTGAGATTACATTCTAAATTGGTGTTTTTTTGGTAACAGGTAAGCAAATATTCCTAATCTCATCAGTGACACATAACAGAGAGTAATTCCAGGAGGGTTTTTTGTAATCTGTTCCCTAGTGTGGGTAGGTGTTTTTTAATCATAGGAAAGTTTCCCTTTTGCTGTGGGACAGTTCCTCTGTTATTTTTTTTTCTTAGTCTTAGATTCTGGAATCTGTTCTAATTGAAGTCATGCAGTTATGATATATGAATTATGTATATCAGTTATAAGGTAGTTTTATGTAGTTTAAACCAGTTATGGTAGTTAATCCATTAATAGGCACTACCTCATTATTTAAAAATATTACCTGGGCATAGTGGCCTGAATTTGTAATATTTTGTTCCAATATATTAAAAACATTTATTTAAGTATTTATTTTTGAGAGAAAGAGAGAGAGAGACAGGGGAGAAGCAGAGAGGGAGACACAGAATCCGAAGCAGGCTCCAGGCTCCAAGCTGTCAACACAGAGCCCGATGCAGGGCTTGAACTCACAAACCATGAGGTCATGACATGAGCTGAAGTTGGACACATAACTGACGGAGTCACCCAGGCGCCCCTGTTGCCATATATTATGTTTCATTTATTCCTTCTATTATGATCACATGTGCAGGACATTTACCTTATATTTTCATAGGGCTCTACTGACTTCAAAGTGCTTTTGCATTCTTAAAGATCAGTTGGTAATTGCCTCTTGTTTTCTAGAACAGGTTGAAGCCTAGAGTAACTTCCCTCCAGGAGGGTAGAGTGGGGTAGCAGCACAGAAGGAATCAGATGGGTAGGCCTGCTACTACCCTCATTAGGATGAGCCTAGAAGCCCAATGTGGTTCATATACAGCACCTTCTCCAGAGAGTGTTTGAGGCTATAGCATCATACATAATACAAGTTGGAAGTAAATAAATATTGCCCCTCATGAGGAGATGAGGTATAGTGATGTTTCTTTTCTTTTAAAAATTTTTTGTTTAATGTTTGTTTGTTTGTTTATTTATTTATTTTGAGAGAGAGAGCGAGAGCAGGGAAGGGGCAGAGAATGAAGGAGACAAAGGATCCAAAGCAGGCTCCGAGCTTACAGCAGACAGCCTGATGCAGAGCTTGAACTCATGAACTGTGAGATCATGACATGAGCTGAAGTTGTACGCCCAACTGACTGAGCCACCCAGGCGCCCCTATAGCAATGTTTCTTAAAATAACCTATTTTATTTTGTAGTACTAAGAAACCTTTCATGTGCATTAAGATAGACCATCTAGCAGATAAAATGGTTAATGCTATATTAAATGAGTTTCACCTCAATTAAAAAATAAACAGGGCGCCTGGGTGGTTTGGTGGGTTAAGCATCTAATTCTTTCTTCGGCTCAGTTCATGATCTCACAGTTCGTGAGTTTGAGCTCTGCATTGGGCTCTGGGCTGACAGCCGGAGCCTGCTTGGGATTCTGTCTCCATCTCTCTCTGCCACTCCCTCATTTGCTCTTTATCTCTCTCTCAGGATAAATAAAAATAAACTTAAAAAAAAAAAAAACAGGGGCACCTGGGTGGCTCAGTCGGTCAAGCGTCTGACTTTGGCTCAGGTCATGATCTCACGGTCTGTGAGTTCAAGCCCCGCGTCGGGCTCTGTGCTGACAGCTCAGAGCCTGGAGCCTGTTTCGGATTCTGTGTCTCCCTCTCTCTCTGACCCTCCCCCGTTCATGCTCTGTCTCTCTCTGTCTCAAAAGTAAATAAACGTTAAAAAAATATATATATATTAAAAAAAAAACAACAACAACAACAGAATCCAGCAGGGCCATCAGTTCTTCATTTTTAGGCATAAAGAGAACGGTACAAAGAAGGAATCAAAGACTTGTCAAAAATGGAGTCTCAGGCTTGTCTGACAAAGAAAACTGATAGTTTGTCATATAGAGTTCTGGATGCTATCTTGTATTCTGTTACCTTGATGATGAGTTGGCATAAAAGGCCTTTACAGATTTCAGGCTGCATTCCACAGAAATGTGCAACAAATCTTTGAGTTCCAGATGTCTAATTACACACATCGTTACAAGGACATGTTCATAGGTACTGAGTGTGTGATAGGGATTTATTCTCTTAAGGTTTTCAGTCCTCATCTTTATCTCAGAGCATCTTCTAAATTACTTTAAAGCTACAGATGCAATTCAGTTTCCTAGCACCAATCACAAAGACAGGGCTTCAGGAAGTCTGAAAGTTAAAAAGAGGGTGTAAGCAGTAATAAATTTTACTGGAAGGACTATGAGTCTTATAACATCCTGCTTTTATAGAGTTTATAAAATAGGGAGTTAATAGAAGTAATATCCCCCAACATTTCAGTAGCCTCCCTATAAAACCTGTCTGGTCATATTTCTGAACTTTCTCTTTTAAAATGTTTACTTTTAATAAATTTCATATATTGGATAAAAAAAAAATAAAAGTAGGACACTATTTAACAATCCAAAAAAAAAAAAAAAAGAACAGTATTATGTGTTTGTGAAAATGTGGAAAAAGAATCCTCTTACACAGACTTGGTAGGGACGTTAATTTTTATAAACACCTTGGAAGATAATTTCACTATTAAATTTTAATAGACATAAAAAAATGTTTACTTTTGTTTTTATTTTAAAATTCAGTATTTTTATCTGCTTTTATGTGGTTACCTTTTGTGCATGATTTCTTTTTTTCCTCAGGACTCATGCACTACTGTTGTTGGGGGATTTTTTTTTTTTTTTTTTTTTTACAGGTAATGTGGAACACGGCTGTCCATTCTGAATTCATGCACGATCATGTTGATTATGGCTTTCAAAGTTGTGAGAGTAAATTCAATTGGCGGTAAGTGTTAATGCTTAGAGGTTCTGTTTACCAATATTAATATTTTTCTTTCATAATTAAATGAGCCATAAACTTTTTTGGGAGGATGTTCCTGTGGTAAAGTATATATAACATAAGCTTTTGGAGGTGATGGCTATATTTGTGGCCTTAATTGTGATGATGGTTTTAGAGATACATACTTATCTCTAAACTCACCAAGTTATATATAGGAAATATGTACTGTTTTTTGTATGTCAGTTGTACCTCAATAAAATGGTTTTCAAATACACAAAGTCCATTTTAGCTATTTTTAAGTTGTCAGTACAGGGCCATTAAGTTATATTCATAGTGTTGTACAGCTATCACCACCATCCATTTTGAGAACTTTTCCACCATTCAGAACAGAAACAATGTGTTCATTGAACAATACCTCCTCAGCTCCTCCCTCCAGCCCCTGGTATCACTCGTGTACTTTCTGTCTCTATGAATTTGCCTGTTTTAGGTACTTTGTATGATATTTGTTCTTTTACCCCCTGCTTATTTCACTTAGCATAATGTTTTCAGAATTCATGCATGTTGTGACATGTTTCAGAGTTTCATTCCTTTTTAAGGCTGCATACTAGTCCCTTGTGTGCATACCACATTTTGTCTATTCATTCATCCTTCAGGGGACTTCTAGGTTGTTTTCACCTTTTATCTACTGTGAATAATGCTTGACCTACAAATCCCTGGTTTCATTTCTTCTAGGTCTGTACCTAGAAATGAAATTGCTGGGTCAAATGGCAATTCTGTGTTTAACTTTTTAAGGAACTGCCATAAACATGTAGAAGCCATCAAATTTTCAGAATTTTAGCAAAATCATTCATTTATTCAACAAATATTTATTGAGTGGCCACCAAGTACTTACGCACTGTGCCAAAGCAGCTGTCCTTATCTTCTTTGCAGAAAAACATTTACATATTGTGGGTGTCTACCGAACATTTTCCTTGGAGTAGAATGAGGGTTCTCTGCATTTGGCAGGGAAAGGGGTGACTGCCTTCAGAGATACTCACTCATGGGGTTCTTATTGACTCTTCTGTGTGTGTGTCATTCTCTGCTGATAGGGGCGTTCAGGGACAGGTGCCCTACTCACTAACTGAAAGAAGAGAATTTTGTTTCTCAGTACTGACTTAAGTTTCATTACAGTGTTATAAAGGAAAAGCGTGATGCCTATGTGAGCCGCCTGAATACCATCTATCAAAATAACCTAACCAAGGTGAGTGTGCTGGGAACTCTGAAGAAGGAGCTATTCTTTGTTGGAGTATGCTACTAATCTGACCAGACAAAAACACAACCTTCGCACATATCTCTTGTTTCTTTTCTTTCTTTTGCAATTAATGATTTTAGGTTGACCTGCCCAGAACAGAAGTGTATGTCTCAGTAAGCCAGTCTTTTTTCTTTTTTCTTTTTTTTTTAATTTATTTATTTTGAGAGAGACTGAGTGCAAGTGGGGAAGGGGCAGAGAAAGAGACAGAGACAGAGAATCCTAGGCAGGCTCTGTGTAGTCAACATGTCAAGCAATGCGGGGCTTGAACCCACAAAACTGTGAAATCGTGACCTGAACTGAAATCAAGAGTCGGACACTTAACCGACTGAGCCACCCAGGCACCCCTGGCCAGTCTTTTTTCTACAGAGCGGGCAGTGCATGCTATGATTGGTGGACCAGGTGTCACAGCATGGCTGTACCTTGAGTAGGTCTGGCCCTCCAGTTAGTTCCAGAAACCAAAAACACAAGAGACTGATGTACACAACAATATGCTAGTTAATTCATTAAAATCAGAAGTACCGTCTGGCTGGAAAGCTGTCGTTCATTTGTTCACAGCAACCTCGTCCTTGGTGACTAGATCTGCTCAACAGACCAAATTATGGTTCAGACAGTTGCTTCTGTGAACGAAGTCTGATTACTCTGCCTAAGAACACTGGGCAAGGGTGTGTTTGCCTTTAGCAAATCTATATGGTCCTTTGTTAGTCTGAGGCTTTTTCTGCTTTAGTGCTTAGGTGTCGTACTTCTTCAACTCGGGACTGCTGGTGGCATTGATAAATGGTGCACCTTCCAGCTGTGCTTTTTCTTGACAGCATATTTCCCACCACCCTTTGTTTGCCTTTGTGGTTTCACTTTGCAGTTTCTAAGATTTCTGCACAGCTTGGATTATATTTCAATCTGTAGATTCTTAGTGATACTTGGGCCACCATAGTCCCATGGCAGCATGTTTATAAATCAATTTTTAGGATGAGTTACTTCTATAGATGGCTAACCTCATATATTTTTATGTCAATTCTTATTCATTAGGTTTATTTTTTGGAGGGTGATATTTTCTGACCTTACTCCCCAATTCAAGGGAGAAATATTTGGGGCCTTCAGTGCCCTCTACACTGGTGACAAGAGATTTTAAGGCTGTTAGACATGGTAGAGGTACCACTCACTATACTAAAACATCCACATCAATTTTTTTTTTTTAATTGGAGCAAGCTAACATACTTTTGCAGAAGAGACAGGAAAATCACTCAGAAAACAGCAAAAAACAAAACAAAACAAATCTTGGTGTCATAGAACTTAACTATGTGTGACCTTATAGGAAAGGAATTACTTACAGTTGATGCAGAAATTCTGAAGAGGAAAGGAAACCTGTCAAATATCTTAGGAAATGAAAATAAACGTTGTATCAGTTCCTCCCCCAGATGATTGTTATTGCGGGTTGACCCATACCCTTTTTGTCTTCTGAAGGAAGGTTTCTCTTGTGGCTTCTGGCATTGATCTCAAGTCAGCTTGGCTAAAGCAGGGCATCTATAAAACAGGCCTGAAGGGCTGTTTGGAAAGGAGGAAATAACTTAATTCAGAACCAAGCATGTTCCAAAATGTTAAAACATGCTATTTTGTGATCAGGCTTCCACGATTCCATTATCCTGGTAAGTCGCCCACATTTGCTTGCCAATGCGCGTATCATGGCTTCAGAAGCTTGCCAGCAGTCCCTAGATGGAGGCCCTGGCTCAGAGGATGCCAGAGTCTGCATTCTCAACATCTCTAGCATCGAACTTCATTGTCATGTTTCTGGTTCTTCCATTTTGTTTAGGAAAACAGAAGCACTGCATTTTCCTCCCTTGGCCAAAATATCCCTCTTTTGCCTCTACTCCCTTCACCTTTATCCTTTGTCTTTCTCGGCCTTCTGTCCCTCCTCCAGACACGCCATTCTTCAGTGTGATTTCATTGCAAGTGAGGAAGACCTTCTCCCTCAATTCCCGGGGACAAGGATGTAGCGTTTTTCCTTGTGGAGGTGATTTGCACATGTTTTTATTTTTCAGTCTCTGGATTTTGGCCCAAGATAGCATCTTCTTAAGGTACACTTCCAGCAATCAACTGGCAACCCCCTTACCTAAGTATCAATTAACAGAAGTTCTGCAGAAACTTAAAACATTAGAGAGCTGTCTTGGCATTGGTAAATGTAAAATCCAAATCCTCTGTAGAGAAATGGAAAGAGCTGATAAGTTGCCACAGGTGTTTTTATGTTGAGAACAGGCTAATGTTGATGTCACGGTTCCTTTTCCAGTCCCATATAGAAATCATCCATGGCCATGCAGCATTCACAAGTGATCCCAAGCCCACAGTAGAAGTCAGTGGGAACAAATACACTGCTCCTCACATCCTGATTGCCACTGGTGGCGTGCCCTCTCGTCCTCAGGAGAGCGAGATCCCTGGTGAGTCTTCTGAAGGCAAATGCTTGTTGGTAAGAGTCAAGAGGAGTTTACTGTTGTCTTCAACCTTACAAGCCATGCCAGGGGATCTGCCTATACCAGTTCTTTCTCTTGGACAAGGCCACACAGCCATGAGAGAAAGTCTCTGCAGAACCTAGATGTAATTGGGGTAAGTGGTAGCTCGTGATGGGGTGAAGAAAGATATTTCTTCCAGCTCCAAACGCATACATACTACAAGTAACACAGGAAGAAAAATCAGCAAAGAGTCTGTTCCTTTCCTTCTCAGCATGGCAGAGATTGTCATCTGCCTGAATTTGTCACGTGGATTGTTATTTACAAGACAGGTCTTGAGTTACTCTTTTGTTCAAGGGAGTGAAATCTTGTAGGGATGAAACTTAATTACCTGTTAAGCTTCTGTGTGCAGTTTTCTTACATAGAGAATTCTAGAATTAAAGTAGTAAGTATTTTCAGGTAGTCATATTTGCTCTTGCATTTTGTGCACACAGGGATGAGCCATGAACATACTGCCTTATTCTGACATAAGAAACATTGTTCATGTCTTTCTCCCCAACTAGATTATAAGGTCTTTCTGGGTGGTGATCATAGCTTATACATATTCTGTATTCTCCCTGGATTGGCTTCAGAAGACTCGTGACCAATCTGAATTTATATGGGAAATTTTGAGCGTATGTGCATTTATGTGTTTTATTCTCTCTGGGGAGAGGATCCAAAACTTGCCACCGGTTTTTAAAGGGGGTTCATGACTCCCAAAAGGTCAAGAACAACTACCATAAAAGATAGTAAGATGCTGTTCTCAAGTACCTTAAAATTTAGTTGGGAAGATTGGACATAAGCATCCTAATATGAAACAGTCTCCAGGATTGATAAGTCAAAAAAGCAAGGTGTGGAACAGCGTGTGTAGTATGCTCCAATTTGTGTCTTTCTGAAATTTCTGAAAAGGCAGGGAGACTATACACACACTGGAATATGTGTGGAAGGATACTCTAAGCCCTGTCATGCTGACTCTCTGAGGGTCCTAGAGGTTGAGGGTGGGAAGGACTTCTGCTTTTCACTAGATGCTCTGTTGTGCTTTTTGGATTTTTAAGATACATACATTTATTAATTTAAAACCTGTAATAAAAACAAATGCAAAGAAATAAAAGGTAAGTGTTCCAAGTTTTGTTCTCTTTCTTTCTAAGTTTTATTTTTGAGAGAGAGAGAGCAGGGGAGGGGCTGAAAGAGAGAGAGACACAGAATCTGAAGCAAGGTCCACAGTCCAAGCTGTTAGCACAGAGCCTGATGCGGGGGCTCGAACTCATGAACCATGAGATCATGACCTGGCTCAAGTTGGACACTTAACTGACTGAGCCCCCCAGATGCTCCCCTAGATGGTGTTTTCTAGACAGTGAGCCTTGGGTTGTTCACAGGTGGGACAGATTACTAAGGGATGGCATAAAGCAAAACAACTTACCAGGAAAGGGGCTCACACACTGAGCGGTATATGCTGAGGAAGAGGAAGACTGAAAGAACCAGTGGGTAATAAAGATGTCTTCGAAGGACATTCAGCCAATTCAACCAGTTTTTCCAGCACTGAAGTTCTGGGGGCAAATTCATTAAGCTGAGACTGGAAGAGGGTCAGGGCCAAATTGTGGAGACTTACAGAGTTAAGTGAAGGAATCTATAATTCATGACAACTGGGTCAAATAATGGTTAGCTTATAAATAGGGTAGTGACAAGATCTAAGTGATAATTTTAGAAAACTAATCTGACAGTGACTTACAGCGGAGGGAGATCAGTTCAGGAAGCTGTCACAGTAGAATGTACAGGGGGTGAAGACATGGTTACGAAGCCCAGCATTAGCATCTGACCTATACGGGAAAAGCTCAGTTCTGCAGACAGTTAACTGAGCCACTGTTCCATGCCAGCATCAGAGAAGAGAACGGGCATAACAGACTCTGAGAAGGGAGAGTCAGGTACTGTATTTCAGGACACATTACAAAAAGTGTATTCATCACACCTGAAATCAGGATGTGTCCTTTCATCATGGTGCCTTGAATTTAGCAAAGTGCAAATTTTTTTTTCTTAAATATTTATTTTTGAGAGAGAGAAAGCTCAGGGGAGGGGCAGAGAGACAGAGAGAGACAGAGGATCTGAAGCAGGCTCTTGTGCTGACAGCAGCAAGCCTGACGTGGGGCTGAAACCCACGAACCGTGAGATCGTGACCTGAGCCAAAATTGGACACTTAACCGACTGAGCTACCCAGGCTGATTAGATATTGTGGCGGACCCTTGAGAGAAGGAATCACAGATTGACAACTTAGGACTTCATTTGGATTATTGGTGGAAGGTGGTCCATTTAACTGAACTGGTGAACTTGAGAGAGGGATACGGTTGGAACATAAGGTTTAGTTCTAAACGTACTGAGTTTGAGGCAAAGTAGAATTATGTGGCAGGGCAGTTAGAAATATGGGACTGGAACTTAGGGAGAAGGTCACAACTAGGATATTTGGAAGTCATCTGCAGTGAGGGAAGAGTTGGTTGAAACTTTTGAAGAAAAATGGAGAAGAGGGTTGAGGCTGAGCCAAGGGGCAGGAGAGCGAAGCAGAGCTGACAGTCTATTCATGACGGCCAAGAAGATCCTAGTTCCTCAGAGAAATGTTAAAGGTGGTTGTTACTGCTCTTTTTTTATTCCTAGACAGAACAAAAATGTGCACTCAGGGAAGACTGGGTTGGGAGGTTCCCAAGTGGAAACTTGGATAAAACTTGTTGAAACAGAATGTGATGGCTGAGAAAATGTCCGGGTCCTGTACAAAACGTTGATGTCGTTTTACAAGAGGAAGCTCAGTCTATGTGATCTGTATTGCATTTTCCTATATAGGTGCCAGCCTAGGAATTACCAGTGATGGATTTTTCCAACTGGAAGAGTTGCCTGGGTAAGTTGGTTTCCTTCCCAACCTCAGTGTTCCTTCTTCCTCAGTCTCTCTAGCTAACATTTCTTCTTCCTCCCCTTCCCAACCATTAAATGCAGGCATTCCTTGAATTGTCTTCTCCTACTTCTCTTTTTTCAACTTTGGGTATCTCATCCACTAATACCCCAGTGAACGACTTGGATCTTTCATTGCACTTTTTTGGACCAGAATCAAATATAGGGTGGTTTTGGAGAATAAATGGTAAAGTCCTAAAATGATCTTCTTTCTTCACCTGGATACAGCATCAAGTGATAATGTGTCTCAAGTAACTGATTCTGGTTTCCAAAGCAGCTAGTGCAAAGGGAATCTCCATGAATGAAGGCTTTGTCACTGTCACAAAAAAATAGGTTTTCTGAATTTGTCCTTTATGTGTGTTTGTCCAAAACCTTAGTATAAATTTGTCATGGATTTAGATACATAGAGAAAAAAATATACTGAGGAAGATTGTTTCTCTAATTTGAAGAAGCTGCCCGTTGGAGGTTTTCTAGATGGAGAGAGCTTCCTTTCACTCCTGATAAGCAAGGACACGTAGGGGCTGGAGGAGGGACCCTTTTCACCCAGGGACTGGCCTTTGTCCCCTTCTGAGTAGCGCTCATGCTGGAATCAGTATTGCTCAATTCTGCTGCTCCCTCAGTGGTGCTTCCAGTCCAGTTGAGGTCTTAATCCTGTGTTTTTCTAAAGGCCTTCGTGGAGGGTGACTAATGATCCATGTCTATGCCTTTACCTTTAATGATCTGGAGCCACAGTTAATAAGGGGCAGGAGGCCTTCTCTGCAGTTCCATAGCTGCAGTGAAAACCTCCCATTGAGATATTTGGATCAGGCCATCTTCTGGCTTTGAGAAAAGCACAGTCTTTTTAGATTTGCTGTCTGCAGGGCATACAACTATGTTAGAGAACAGCTTTTCTTCCCTCACGATCCACCCTGTACTGTTTGGTTTTAGGATTGAATGATGACACATGTGAGAATGTTCCCATAAATGTGGTCATGACTTGTCATGTTTGGATGATGTAAGTCAATCTAGACTCACCCTCAGAGAAGCTTCTTTATAGATACTTGTCCATTAAAAATTTTTAAATAAATGATTTAGGGGTGCCTGGGTGGCTCAGTTGGTTAAGCGTTGGACTCTTGATTTCAGCTCAGGTCATAATCTCATGGTACACGAGATCGAGCCCCATGCTGGGTGCTGCCCTGACAGTGTGGAGCCTGCTTGGGATTCTTTCTCTGTCCCTCCTCTGCTCATGTTCTCCCTCTCAAAAATAAATAAACATTTAAAAAAATGCTAGCGGGGTGCCTGGGTGGCTCAGTCAGTTGAGCGTACGACTTTGGCTCAGGTCACGATCTTGTGGTTCATGAGTTCAAGCCCTGTGTTGGGCTCTGCACTGACAGCTCAAGCCTGGAGGCTGTTTCAAATTCTGTGTCTCCCTCTCTCTCTGCCCCTCCCCTCCTCACACTCTGTCTCTCTCTCAAAAATAAACATTAAAAAAAATTTTTTAATGCTACCAATACAAATTTAATAAATGAATGTATGCATTTTAGAAACAAAAGACTCTGGGAACATAGGAACTGAATGAACAATTTTTTTTTCTTCTTTTTGTAAGAGTCCTTTATCATTGTTAATTTGGTAAGTAAGTAATTAAAGAAAGAACAGATTCTGTAGGTAAGGTACCCTGTGCTATGGGCTGTATGATTCAGTTTTTGCCCTCATTGGGCTTTTTTTTTTTAAAGTTTATTTATTCTGACAGAGGGAGAGAGAGAGAATCTCAAGCAGGCTCTGCGCTGTCAGAACCCGACACGTGGCTTGAACCCATGAACTGTGAGATCATAATCTGAGCTGAAATCAAGAGCCAGATGCTTAACCAACTAAACCACCCAGGCACTCCCTCATTGCACTTATGGTTGGATGGAGGCCGGGGCATTGACCTGTGGAATGTTGTGGTCCAAGTCGTTCCAAGGGCCATAAATGACGAGACATGCTCTGGGAACTTGGAGGATATAAGATCATTTCTGGGGGATACTAAAGTGGTAAGAGGTAGAAGAGAGGTGCCTCTGGGAGCTGAGAGCAAAACACTGAGGTCACAGTTCTCTGAAGAAGCTAGCTTGTTTACACCTGTTTCTTATATGTCCCCTCTGCTTAGAAATATCCTCAACTCCTGTAGGAGCTGCTCATCTTTCAGGAATCCAGAGTGTTTTCTGAGTCCTCGACCCTGCACACACTAACTGGTGACTCTGTGCTTTGGCACATGCCGGCACGTGTCTCCCCTCAGGAATTCCTCTAGGGTGGGAGCTGCTACCCACCCCGCCTAGTACAATGCTTAACCAAAGTAGTAATAATAAGTGTTTGGGGAAGAAAAATGGGTAAGGGGAAGAAGAAGGGGAGGGAAGACCCAAAGAAAGGAGAAGAGATCAAGTATAGTAGAAAAGAGGGAGGTAGCACTGGAAGAAGAACTGTTCATTGGTTTCCAGGCTATGTAGACATTTCTCTTGTCAAATCCTGGGTTGTGAGATAAGCTGACTTGCAACCATTTGGGTTCACACTTCATCCTCTATCTAGATCAGAGCCTTCTGATGGCACAGACTCACCACATGGATACCTTACCATTAGAAGGTGGTAAAGAAGAGTTTCCTTTGTTCTTCCCAGATGGCCTATGTCTTTAAAAAAATTTTTTTAATGTTTATTTTTTAGAGAGAGAGAGAGAGAGAGAGAGTGTGTGTGTGTGTGTGTGTGTGTGTGTGTGTGTGTAAGCAGGAGAGGGGCAGAGAGAGAAGGAGACACAGAATCCAAAGCAGGCTCCAGGCTCTGAGCTGTCAGCCCAGAGCCCAACACTGGGCTTGAACTCACCAACCATGAGATCATGACTTGAGCCAAAGTCAGACCCTTAACCGACTGAGCCACCCAGGTGCCCCCAGATGGTTTACTTCTTATCCAAGCGTTATAATGATGTTCGAGGACTGTGCTTAAAGTGTTCAAGAACTCCAGCCTTGAATGGGATGGCTCCGCACTTACCTTGTAGGCTGCAGCTTGGAAGTACCCTTCGTTGCTCTAGGCCCAGGATCACCTTCTCCACCACTGATTCTGACCTCTGTCAGCATTTATCTAGTGTTTAAGATGCCTTCTTAGACCAAAATTTATGCAGGGAGTCTAGTTTTAATTCAGACCTGACAACTTAAATGGCCTGCTTTAAGTGGCCTTTAACCTATTGCAAAGATTGGTAGAATTGAATAATGATCAAGGAGAAGTTCTGAGCAGGGAAGAATTGTGGTGAGCATGTTGCCAGTTTTAGTTTTAGGTGCAAAGGTCCCTCATGAGGTATCATCTCTAGTGTCAGGTTTTTTTTTTTTGTTTTCTCTCTGAAGAAATGAGGCTAAAGAACTTTTAACAACTAACAATCTATTTCTCTTCTACAAAGGGATATTTTCCATGTAAAATTGCCATGTAGTATCCAGGATTGAATCTTGGAGCAGCAAAAGGAAATGAATGGAAACACTGGTGAAGTCTGAGTAAAGCCTGGAGTTTAGTCAATAGCAGTGTTCCAATGCCAATTTCTTAGTTTGGGTGATTGATACATGGTTATGCAAGATGTTAACTTGTAGAAAAACTGGGCGAAGTGTATACAGGACGTCTCTGTGCTATCTTTTCAAGTTTTCTGTAAATCTAAAACTATTCCAAAATAAGTTTATTTACAAAAATATTAACCCTCTATCTCATTTTAGTCGCAGCGTCATTGTCGGTGCGGGTTACATTGCTGTAGAAATAGCTGGGATTCTTTCTGCTCTGGGTTCAAAGACATCGCTGATGATACGCCATGATAAGGTAAATTCTGTCCTTTTCCCTTCCCTTTGCTTGATGTTAATCTTTTAAAAGTCCACACTTAAAATATTCTATGTTGTCATTAAATATTAGGGTCCAAAGCATGTGGAGGTTGGTTGGTTTGTTCTGTGTGAAACCACGAAGGAGCTGTTGAATTGGGCCTCATGTCCTTACCAGCTGCCAGTAGATGATAATGATTTTCATTTCATCAAACTGGTTGGTATTTTTTTCATGAAGTGCTAGATAATATCAGGTGCCTTAGTAAGGAAACATGCAGACTTAAATATAAATATTAGTTAAATTGAACAGACTGTCGGGTTAATTTCTTATCCTGGAAATCAGTTTCACATGGTCAGGAGGTAGTAGTAGATTATTAACACTCAGTCAAAAAAATTTGCTAAATTCTTTGTATTAAAAGAAAACCTACCAAACCTACATGCACAATTGTGTTCATGGCAGCATTATTCGCAATAGCCCAGAGGTAGAAGCAACCCAAGTGTCCATTGACAGACAGATGAATACACAAAATGTGTATATCTGAAATATTTTTCAGCCTTAAAAGGAAGGACATTCTGACACATGCTCTAGCATGGATGAACTTTGAGGACATCATGCCAAGTAAAATAAACCAGTCACAAAAAGATGTATCTGATGTGATTTCCACTTACATGAGGTATCTAGAGTAGTCAAGCTCAGAAAAACAAAAAGTAGAATGGTGGTTGCCAGGGGTTAGGTGCAGAAAGAAATGGGGAATTGTCTAAGGACAGGAGAAAAGTTTGGGAGATGGGTGGTACCACAAAGTGAAAATACATAACACTACGGAACTGTATCTGTAGAAATGGTTGAGTTGGTAAATTTAATGTCATGTATTTTTTACCACAATATAAAGATAATGATAGAGGCAGCTTATAGATCATCTTATTGAAATGCCATTGATAGATGAAATTAAGACCAAGCAAGGTTTTGTGACTATTAATTAGCATCATAACTGAGAGTCAGCTAAGATCTTAGAAAGCCCAGGCCAGTACAATTGACCCTTGGACAACTTGGGGGTTAGGGGTACAGACACTTTGTGCAGTGGAAAATCTGAGTGTAACTTTTGACTCCCTAAAAACTAATAGCCTCCTGTTAACCTTGACATGAAGCCTTACCAATAACATAAATAGTCAATTACCATATTTCATAAATGTGTTATGTATATATTTTTTAATGTTTTATTTTTGAGAGACAGTGCAAGCAGGGGAGGGACAGAGAGGGGGGGTGAACAGAGGATCCAAAGCAGGCTCTGTGCTGATAGCAGCAAGCCCAATGTGGGACTTGAACTCACGGACTGTGAGATCATGACCTGAGCCAAAGTCAGACACTCAACTGACTGAATCACCTGGGCGCTTCCTGTATGTGTATTATATATCAAATCCTTAGAATAAAGTATGCTGGAGAAAAGAAAGTGTTACAAAATCCTAAGAGAAGGTCACCTGGCTGGCTCAGTGGGTAGAGTACATGTGACTCATGATCTTGGGGTTATGAGTTCAAGCCCCACATTGGGCGTAGAGCTTACTTGAAAAGAAAAAGAAAATCCTAAGAGAAAATACATTTACAGAATTGTACTGTAAAGAATCTGCATATAAGTGAACCTATGTAGTCCAAACGTGTGCTCAAGGGTCAACAGTTTTTTTCTGCTAAAATGCAGCCTCTGTGTCTTACCTGGTGAAGTGTTACTTTATATTTTTAAATTAATCATGGAAGTACCACTGGATTTTGGTACAGTACTAGAGCTTTCAGAGACCTGGTTTGAGGCAATAGCAAGAGTGTTGGCCTAAGAATCTAACTGACCTTAACAAGCGTGTGACTTGGGTAAGTCATTTAATGCTTCGAGGACAGGATTTATCAGATCCCTAACCACTCAGATGCTATGGTTCTAATTCTTGATTATTTGAGCAAATAGAAGGAGACAAGGGAAACTGATAACCCAGGTCAACATATACTCGAAGGAACTTTCTCTTTGCCTTTGAGACTTGTCATATAATTAACCCCCAGGAGAATAAGGAAACAAGCTGCAGCAGTTTGCCAATAGAGTGCATAATTCCTGCACTTGGAAAATAGGCTCATTTGCATCTGTACTTGGCCTTCCTGCCCTCCCTAAACCCCAATGCATCAGGCTCATTCTCCCTCTTTTCCCTGTCCTGGTATAACTCCGTTTTAGAACTATCCTACGAATGACTCAAGACCTCCCACCTTTTTTTTTTTTTTTTAAGTTTATTTATTTTGAGAGAGACAGACAGACAGTGCATGTGCATGTGCACGAGTGAGAGGAAGATAGGGAGAGAGAGAATCTTAAGCAGGCTCTGCACTGTCAGCACAGAGCCCAACACGGGGCTCGAACTCAAGAGCCGTGAGATCAGGACCTGAGCCAAAGTCAGACGCTTAATCGACTGAGCCACCCAGGTGCCCCAAAACCTCCCATTTTTACCCTGTCTGGGGTTTGTCACAAAGAAATCTCCAAGGCCATGCTCTTGACTCTTCTGCTTAGATAGGAGATTTTGCTAGAGAGATCCTCCCTTAAATCATATCAGAGTGGAAGCTGCCCTGGAATACTGAAACAGGAAGGAGAATTTTTGGTCCCAAGATATAATTATGGAAAAGAGGAGCAAGTTTGTGAGGAGAAGGACATGGCAAAGATAGTAGAAGCCTGAAGGTTGCCTGTTTAACTCTAAAACTGGAGTTGGTGAAGTCAGACGTAATATAGACATTGGTGGTGACATAGGAAAATAGATTAAAACTCTACTTACAATACGGCTGTGAATGAAGAAAGAGATAGGAGGGAGGATACTGATACTTGGCTCCCAAGTTTGTAACATATCTTTTTTTTTTAAATTTAAAGCCAAGTTAGTTAATATACAGTGTAATAATGATTTCAGGAATAGAATTTAGTGATTCATCACTTATATATAAGACCCTAGTGCTCATCCCAACAAGTGTCCTCCTTAATGCCCATCACTCCTTTAGCCCATCCTCCCACCCACCTCCACTCCAGCAGCCCTCAGTTTGTTCTCTGTATTTAAGAGTCTCTTAATGGTTTGTCTCCTTCTCTGTTTTTGTATTATTTTTGCTTCCCTTCCCTTATGTTCATCTGTTTTGTTTCTTAAATTCCACATAGGAGTGAGATCATATGATATTTGTCTTTCTTTGCCTGACTTATTTTGCTTAGCATAATATATTCTACTTCCATCCATGTTGCTGCAAATGGCAAGATTGCATTCTTTTTGATCGCCAAGCACTACTCCATTGTGTGTGTGTGTGTGTGTGTGTGTGTGTATACACACCACATCTTTATCCATTCATCTGTTGATGGACATTTGGGCTCTTTCCATACTTTGGCTATTATCTATAGTGCTGCTATAAACATTGGAGTGCAGGTGCCCCTTTGAATCATGTAACGTATCTTTAATCAAATTTTATTCCTTTCCCACCACCATCCCTCTGGTGGCTCTGTTTGTATACAGGTACTTAGAAATTTTGATTCAATTATCAGTTCAAACTGCACTGAAGAGCTGGAGAATTCTGGCATAGAGGTCCTGAAGTACTCACAGGTATGCCCAAGCCCAGGTCACGCTGATAGCCCTTGGTCATCTGTATGTTGTGAATCACACTTTCTGCTTTCGGCTTCACCTGAGTGTTTTATAAACACAAACTCTGTGTCTACCCCCACCAGTGGTTCCCTTTCTAGAGTACTACCAATTCTTTTCTTTATCCTACACAGCTGTATTTCTCAATATATTAGTGAAGCCAAGGTATAAAAGATTAAAAATCTGGTAGTTGAATTTAGTTAGAACTAAAACTTCATTTTTTTTGTGCTCAAATGCCTTATTGAACATCCTTAATTTCCGAGTTTATATTTTGAGGAAATAATATTATGGAATCTATTTTTAAAGCAGACCCTTTTGAATTTTGCAGATGGATCAAATTATAAAGTACTTTACTTCTTAGGGAATCACTAAATTTCAGAATTTTCCTGGAGCATTAGGCTTATAAAAGCATTTTTCTCCCATGGCTGCCCCCTCTCGGCGATGGTCCTATCAAGTAAAATAATAAATGTGAACTTGCTTTATGAATTTGTAAAAGTACTAAACTGGTAGTGGGGTCAGCACCCTTTAGGATCTTTACTAAACCACATGCACCAGCTTCTCTGACTTGACTATCACCTTCTCCTCATTCTGATTAAGAACATCTAGGAGAATATCACTTGTGGGGTGTGAGGAAGTATCTTAGTGATGCTACTACAGCCCATTTCCTCTCCACGCTGTAGTTGCGAGTCACTGTGCTTATATTTGTGTCTTAAATTTTTATCACCATTTTTAAGAGGCACAGTTTAAAATACCTTGTTTTTAAATTTTTTTAAGGATTTATTTTTGAGAGAGAGAGAGAGTGAGCACGTGAACAGGGGAGGGGCAGAGAGCACAGGGGACAGAGGATTCCAAGCAAGCTCTGTACTGACAGTAAGAGCTGGATGTGGGGTTTGAACTCATGACCTTTGAGATCATGACCTGGACTGAAGTTGGATACTTAACCGACTCAGCCACCTAGGCACTCCTAAAATACCTTGTTTTTAGGCTGAAGCGTTAGGGTGTTGACATGAGCTTCCAGCTGACATTTCTGGCCGTTGGCTGGGTGATTTGGGCCAACTTAGGAAACTGTCTTGGCCCCTGGGAGTTGCCATGTTGGTGGCCTTTGGGCAAAAGTGAATGGGTCAGCATGGAGGATCCACATGTAGGATTCAGTGGGGATCTTTTAAATGTTAAGGATTCTAGTTTCCTCTTTGCTTTCCTTCTTCTCTCCCTATCCTCAATTAACACAATTTTATTTGCCAATAGGTCAAGGAAGTTAAAAAGACTTCCTCAGGCTTGGAACTCTGCATGGTTACTTCAATTCCTGGTAGGAATCCCACCTTGACCACGATTCCAGATGTTGACTGCCTGCTTTGGGCCATTGGGCGGGACCCAAATTCCAGTGGCCTGAATTTGAACAAAGTGGTAAGTTGACTTAGTCTAGCCAAAGCATTCTTTTTTTTTTTTTTTTTAATGTTTATTTATTTTTGAGAGAGAGAGAGAATGGGAGCAGGAGAGGAGCAGAGGAGAGAGGGAGACACAGAATCTGAAGCAGGCCCCAGGCTCTGAGCTGTCAGCACAGAGCCCAATGTGGGGTTTGAACCTACGAACCATCTGAGCCAAAACCGGACACTTAACCGACTGAGCCACCCAGGCACCTCTAACCAAAGCATTCTTGAATCTGTTAGCAGTTCTGTGTTCTCCAAAACATGGCCGCCTAAACTTTGGTGGGTTCTATTAGGTTTGTTTCTCTTTATTTCATGCATCCAGTTTGTCATCAAATCCCATTGCTTCCCATAATTGAAAAAAATTTTTTTCCCTTTTTAGTATTGTCACCCTACATCAGGTCTCTGCCACCTCAAATTTAGATTTTCCAGCAGTGCCCTGACTAGCCTCTTCCTTACAGATTTCCTTTTTACTATGATACTTATCTCTTTAAAGCCCTGTAATTATTCCTCATTATCTGCGGCTCTAATCTCAATGCTGAGTATGTCAGTCATCCTGGACACTGTAGGCGTTTGGGAACGGATGTGGATGTGAAGCTGATCTAACAGGGTTATACTTAACATTCTTACTTTTTTTTTTTAAGCTTATTTATTTGTTTGAGAGAGACAGACACAGTGTGAATGGTGGAGGGGGTGGAGAGAGAGAATACCAAGCAGACTCTGCACTGCCAGCATAGAGCTTGACTCGGGGTTCAGATCGCAAACCGTGAGATCATGACCTGACCTGAAACCAAGAGTTGGTCACTTAACCAACTCAGCCACCCAGGTGCCCCTTTCTTAGTTGTTGTTTTAAATTTTTTTTTAATGTTTGTTTGTTTTGAGAAAGAAAGAGCCAGGGAGGCGCAGAGAGAGAGAGAGAGAGAGAGAGAGAGAGAGAATATACGAAGCAGGCACAGCACTGTCAGCACAGAACCTAATGTGGGGCTGGATCCCACAAACTGGGAGACCATGACCTGAGCCGAAATCAAGAGTCAGACGCTTAACTAACTGAGCCACCCAGGCGTCCCTGTTCTTTTAAATTCTCAAGGGAAGCTTACTGTAGTTGCTTGGGGTCTAGGTCCCAGAGTTGGACCCAATTTTGAATCTTAGTTCTTTTTTTTTTTTTAATTTTTTTTTTTTAACGTTTATTTATTTTTGAGACAGAGACAGAGCATGAACGGGGGAGGGTCAGAGAGAGGGAGACACAGAATCTGAAACAGGCTCCAGGCTCTGAGCTGTCAGCACAGAGCCCGACGCGGGGCTCGAACTCATGGACCTCGAGATCATGACCTGAGCCGAAGTTGGCCGCTTAACCGACTGAGCCACCCAGGCGCCCCATTGAATCTTAGTTCTGCTACTCACGAGTTACATGTTCTTAGGCAAGCAGCTTAATTGCTCTTAAGTTTCAATTGCTTCATATAAGTATAGAAATAAAAATAGTACTTGTCTTACTGGTTTATAGAGAAGGGTATATGATGAGAAAGTGCATGCAGAGTAAATAGTTTAGATGCTGGTATACAGTATGAACTCAGTCCATGTTAATCAGCTGCTTTTGTTATTGATGACGATTCTCCAGATATGCTGTGCCACTCTACAAGTAATAATAGGATTGCTTTATGTTTGAGGTTTATGTATTTGATGGAACCTCTTGAATGGTATGTAACATTTTGATTTGTGTTCTAATATTAATATCCTGTATCGTGTAGATTCCTTTTTCATTTCCTATAAGGTATTTTTTAGCATTTTCTTTTTTTTTTTTTTTAATGTTTATTATTTTTGAGAAAGAAAGAGAGGGGGAGAGAGACAGAGAGCAAGCAGGGAAGAGGAAGACAGAGAGGGAGACACAGAATCAGAAGCAGGCTCCAGGCTCTGCGCTGTTAGCACAGAGCCAGACGTGGGGCTCAAACTCACAGACTGCGAGATCATGACCTGAGCTGAAGTCGGCCACCCAACCGACTGAGCCACCCAGGCACCCCTTAGCATTTTCAAAAGTAAACTATCCAGAAAGATGTTTTCCTTCTTTTTAATCTTACTATTTGATGAAATTTAGTAAAACTGGTTTTATTAATATGAAAACAGACAACAAGTCTTCCAGGTTTTTACCTTTCAAGAGATATTTTGTCATTGTACAGATACAGGCAGTGGTAGGTCCAGTTTTCAACTATTTGCTGAATCTTTAAAAAATGAGATAAAAGTTTTCAGCCTCACTCAATGTTAAGATATAGTTGTATAATGCAAATGGAATTATTACTATGTGTAGGTCTTTTCAACATGTTACTAACCTACTTTAATCTTGCTAACTCTTTGAGAGGTAAGGACGAGGCAACCAGGAATAACACAGAGATAATAATCGGTCCACCAGGCTGTAAACTCCACGGGGCAGAGAGCATATCTGTACTTCTTATTACTATTCACAGTGACTAGGTTAATGCCTTATTTGTACCAGAAACTCAAGTATTTGTTGCTAAATAGGTGGTTATACAAGGTCCCATAGCTAGTAAGTGGCAGAACTGGGATTTGAATCCAGGTCTCTCTCCTTCTAATGTTTATACTCTTAATTACTGTGCTACCTATGTCCACTGTCTCTTTTCCCACCTGGGAGTTTATACACCTGGGATCTGCAAAGCCATCTTCTTGGAGCAAAAATTTAACTCAAGATATAGGGGAAAAAATTTGGTAAAGAAAATGTCAGTATGTTTTAGAATGCCAAACTTACTCGGATTTTTAAAATTAAAATGGTAAGCCTCAGGGTGCCTGGGGTAAGCATCTGACTCTTAATTTCAGCTCAGGTCATGATCTCATGGTTTCGGAGTTGGAGCCATGCTGACAGAGCCTGCTCTCTGTTTCTGTCTCTGTCTCTCTCTTTCTCCGCTCATGCTGTGTCTGTCTGTCTGTGTGTGTCTCTCTCTCTCTCTCAAAACGAATAAGCTTAAAAAAGAATTTGTTTAAAAAATAAGTTAATTAAATTAAGTTAAAATGGTAAGCCTCCAAGAAACCTGCTTTTGATGACTGCTTCAGGCTGTCCCCTCTAAGTTATGAGTTAGTATGCTTCAAGAGGAGCACTTCAGTGGAAAGAGTTTTAAAAGCAGTCTTCGATGGACTTAGCAGCTATAGGAGGTAGCTCATCTGTTAGCTGAGTGTTTCCTTTTCACGCTTACCTGGTTAGTTGAATTGTATTGCAAAGGCAGGTTCTGTTAAACACCCCCAAATTGGATAAAGTATTTACATTTTTAAATTAAGCAAAAGATCTGAACTTGCCTACTTGTTGAGATGTTTTTCATCTTGTGGTCGAGGGTTGTGGGTTTTAGAGATTCGGGCTGAAGAGGTGTTTGAGATGAAGTAGATCCAGAGGTTTGATCTTCCATTTTTTGTGGAGAGGCCAAATATTTACATGATATCCTTTCAATGTTTTAGGGGATTCAAACTGATGATAAAGGGCACATCATAGTAGATGAATTCCAGAATACCAGCGTAAAAGGTGTCTATGCAGTTGGAGATGTGTGTGGAAAAGCTCTTCTCACTCCAGGTATTGTTTCCTCTTTTCTTGGGTAAGAGAGGCTCTGTGTGTCAATATAAAACTGTTTATATAACAGTCAAATCAGCTTAAGCAAAGTGTCTTTTTTAAAAAAAAATTTTTTTTTTAACGTTTTATTTATTTTTGGAGAGACAGAGTGCAAGCAGGGGAGGAGCAGAGAGAGAGGGAGACACAGAATCCAAAGCAGGCTGCAGGCTCCAAGCTGTGAGCACAGAGCCCAATGCGGGACTCGAACTCATGAACAGTGAGATCATGACCTGAACCGAAGTTGGATGCTCAACCAACTGAGCCATCTAGGCGCCCCAAAGTGTCTTTTTTTTAAGTTTGTTTTTTATTTTTGAGAGAGAGTGAGTGAGCAGGGGAAGGGCAGAAAGAGAAGCCCAAGCAGGCTCCACACTCTCAGCACAAGCCCGACATGGGGCTCAAACTCACAAACTGTGAGATCGTGACCTGAGCTGAAAGCCAGAGTCAGATGATTAACCGACTGAGCCACCCAGGCACACCAGGATGGTGAGTGTCTTAATGTTGTCAAAATAATAAGAATGTACTGAAATAGTTTGGTACCTTATGTTTTCTGAATAATATTCATTTTTCCTTAAAAGACTTTAAAAGTGCTTAGTGAAGACTGAAATTGTTACAGAGATGATGTGACCACCCTCTGAAGAGTGCTTAAGTTAGGATCTGAGTTGCATGTGGTGACAGTGGAAGGAAGTGGCTTTGGGAATAAGTAATTTAGAGTGACATTCTTATATGATTACTTAGTCTTTCTTTTTAAAGGTTTTTATTTATTTTTTAAGTAGCTTCCATGCCCAACATGGAGCTTGAATTCTTGACCCTGAGATTGAGTAAGAGTCATGTGCTCTACTGACTGAGCCAGCCAGGAACCCGAATTGTTTAGTCTTGATGTGACCAAGATTGACTCACCTCCCCCAATCCCATACCTCAGTTTACTTTCTGAGTTAACTGGCACCATTTCAAGCTCTTTGTCCCACCTTTATAAGCGCCTGCTTTCACTCTGTACCCCTTGTGCCCCTGTGGTACCTTACCAGCCTTTCCAAAATGGCCCGGGCTCTTTCCTCAGAATAGAGATTTATCCCAATCTAATACCCAAAGCCTTTTAGCCCTTTTAGGAAGTTCTCTTAACAAAAGCAAAATAACAAGCAAAGTTTCAAAAACTTGATAACATAATCTAATAGTCAAAAATTATATCAAAGTGAAGAGAATTTCTTATGTATCCGACTGATACCTTATTTTGGAAAAAAAACTCAATTTGAAATCAGCAATATTAATAACTGATGCTTTTACTGAATGCAGGCATTTTTTTCTAAATATAGAGATAAAAACAGGCTAAGGGGAATAAACTTAAGTCAGAAGCAAAAATAATTTAAAAAAATTTTTTTTAGAGAGAAAGCATGAGAGGGGTAGAGGGAAAAAGAGAGAGACTATTAAGCAGGTTCCACGCTCAGTGCGGGGCTTGATCCCATGACCCTGGGATCATGATCTGAGCCAAAACAGAGTTGGGACGCTCAACTGACCGAGCCACCCAGGCACCCTAGAAGTAAAAATAATTTTTAAAATAAACTTAAGGGGTGCCTGGGTGGCTCAGTCGGTTGAGCATCTGACTTCGACTCAGATCATGATCTAACGGTTTGTGAGGTCGAGCCCCACGTCGGGCTCTGTGCTGACAGCTCAGAGCCTGGAACCTGCTTCAGATTCTATCTTCCCCTCTCTCTGCCCCTCGCCTGCTCACACTCTGTCTCCTCTCTCAAAATTAAATAAACATTAAGAAAAATTTTTTTAATTAAAAAACATCTTACTGTGTCAAGTCGGTAATAGTACGACTGAGCATGTAACGGGTGATTGTCTGAGACCATGAACATCAGACTCACATGGGCCCAGGACTCCCCTTGGACAGCAAGGGAGAGTGGGAAAGAGGGGGGGTCATTCACCATCCAGAAATGTGGTCTTTATCCTTGCAAACCAGAGCTCACCCCTAATGCATCAGGACCAGCCAGGGATGAGGAGCCACAACGTTTCTGATAGAGAGGCTGAGGTTGCGGGGCCTTCTAGAGAATTAAAAAAACGAAAACAAAAACACCTTACTGTGAAATGAATATGATTATAAAGTAAAACTGCAGTTGCTCAAAACTGATGTAGTTTGCTTCATATTGTATTAAAAAGCTAATATACTAATAAAGTAGGTGACTGCCAGATTGGGAACTAGTGTGTCCCCTCCCTTTTTTTTTTGCCTTAGTAGAGTGTACAGAATTCATATAAGCTGGTAGTTTTGAATTGTTAACTAAGTCATTGATAGGCCTTCATATTGAGCTAGATCTTATCATGAACACTGGCATAAAACTTTGTCAGAAGTAGTATGTTAAGCCAGATGAATAAATGGTTAGTAGAACAATTCTGTTTTAAAATGAACAATAAACTGAAACACGGTTTTAAAAATATCTTTACAGTTGCCATAGCTGCTGGCCGAAAACTTGCCCATAGACTTTTTGAATGCAAAAAAGATTCCAAACTAGACTATGACAACATCCCTACCGTTGTCTTCAGCCACCCCCCTATTGGAACAGTGGGACTCACGGAAGGTAGGTATTTAAAAATGAAGGTGATTTATAGTTTCTTTCCTTCCCCCTAACTTCAGGGGGAAGTTTCTGGCTAAATCTGTCTTCCCCCCCTAAGTTACATTCCTTTTCGGTTGCCTCTTATCACAATTCCAATTTCCTCCTTAACTACTAACACTTGGAAAATATAATTCCTTTTCTACAATTCACCCTGTGGATCTCTTTGCCTTTTTTTAGCTTTTTTATTTCAAACTACCTTCAGAGTTAAAGAAAAGTTGCAAAAATATCATAGTTCCCCTTATCCGTGGCTTCAGTTTCTGTGGTTTCAGTTACCCATGCCAACTACAGTCTGGAAGGAGATGATCCTCCTGACTTCTTGTCAGGTCAGTAGTCGTCTAACGCTAGGTCTCAACGCCTACATCATTCACTTCACTCATCTCCTTACGGAGGCGTTTTATCATCTCACATCTTCACAGGAGGGGTGAGTGCAGTGTGATAAGGTATTTTGAGAGAGAGCGCATTCAAATAACTTTTATTACGGTATGATGTAGTTCTATTTTTATTATCAGTTATTAATCTGTGCATAATGTATAAGTTAAACTTTATCATAGGTATGTATGAATAGGAAAAAATTCTGTACATAGGCTTTGGTATTATCCATGGTTTCAGGCATCCACTGGGGATCTTGGAACATTTTCTCTGTAATAGGACACACTGTAGTACAAAGGACTCCTGTATACCCATAACATTTTTGCTTTACCATATTTTCTCTCTCTACACATACACACAGACACACATGGTCTCACACACACACACACACACACCACACACGCTTCAGTATCTATTTCCTAAGAACAAGGTCTTTCGTTTACATAAGCACAGTACAGTTTTCAAATAATAACATTTAAATTGAGACAATATTGGGTAGAGGGATAGGCAAAATAGGTAAAGAGGATTAAGAGGTACAGACCTCCAGTTATAAAATAAATAAGTCATGGAAATGAAAAGCACAGCATAGGGAATATAGTTATTAATATTATAATAACCTCGTATGGTGACAGATGGTGACTACACTTAATCACGGTGGGCATTTCCTAATGTTTGTAATTGTTGAATTAGTATGTCTCACACCTGAAACTAACATAATGTTATATACCTCAACTATACTTAAGTTTACAAAAAAGGTATTAAAAAAGAAATAAATTGATGCAGTATTAGATCTTATTCACATTTTGCCAGTTATCTCAAATAATGTCATTTTTTTTTTTCTTTTTTAGATTTTTTTTTTTTTAAAGTAATCTCTACACCTACGGTGGGGCTCAAACACACAACCCTGAGGTCAAAAGTCCCATACTTCACCAACTGAGCCAGCCAGGTGCCCCTCAAATAATGTCATTTTTAACGTTTTTTTCCCCCCCCCAAGGCCAGGATTCAGACCAGGATGATGCATTGCATTCAGTTTTCATACCTCTTTGGCCTCCTTTAATCAAGAGACAAAATTCCTTAGCCTTTCTTTTGTCTTTCATGACATCAACATTTATGTTGTAGAATATCCCTTGTTGTAGTTTTGTTCAGTATCTCCTCGTAATTTGATTCAGGTTATATATTTCTGGTCATCTCTCTCTTCAGTAACTCGGTGGAATTGCTTAAGTTTTTGACAGATGCTTTTTTCCCCCTGTGCATTATAGATGAGGCCATTCATAAATATGGAAAAGAAAATGTGAAGACCTATTCAACCACCTTTACCCCAATGTATCATGCAGTTACCAAAAGGAAAACAAAATGTGTGATGAAAATGGTTTGTGCCACCAAAGAGGAGAAGGTATGGGAAAAATGCAGTAAGTTTAAGAATGTCTTCAGGCCTGTCAGGGATGGGGGTATTCTGGTGTGGTGGGAAGTGGGGAGACCAAGTAAAGAGTTAAGCCTTCTCTGATTCAACTGGTGCAGTCCCACTTTTATCTGAGAGAGAGAGAGAGTGGGGGCTGGGGAGGGGAGAGAGAGGGAGGGAGACAGAGAATGCGAAGCAGGCTCTATGCTATCAGCACAAAGCCCGACATGGGGCTTAAACCCATGAACTGTGAGATCATGACCTGAGCTGAAGTCAGGCACTCAACTGACTGAGCCACCTAGGTGCCCCAGGATCCACTGCTTTTAAAACATAAGAGAGAAAGGTTGAACACCACAGATAGCCCACTGTCATTGACCCATAGGCTAGAATAGATAGGTACCTCAGAAATACTGGTAAGTGTAAGATAAATTTATTTTTTCACAGTTTATTTTTATTTATTTTGAGAAAGATACAGAGAGCAAGCCAGGGGAGGGGCAGAGAGAGAAGGACACAGAATTCCAAGCAGGCTCCAGCTGTCAGCACAGAGCCAGATATTGGGCTCAAACCCACAAACCATGAGATCATGACCTGAGCCGAAATCAAGTGTCGGACACTCAACTGACTGAGCCTCCCGGGTGCCCCTATTCTTGATTTACTTTTAAACAAAATATTTTTGTGCCTAAATTTTATACATTCTAACTTTGCTAAGAATATTTGCTGGAGGTGAACATTAACCTAGGTTTAAAATTATTGAGAAGCCAAACTGGGAAATGTGATGTGAAACAAATGTCTCTTAATGGTCCTTCATGCAGTAGGTATGAATTGAGTGCTTCCTGGGGGCCATCTTCGTGCTTGGTCGTATAGAAAGAGTGGGAAGCAAATGTAGGCAGGTCCCCTCTGTCTAGAGATTAAAATCTGCGGGGAAGATGGACTGTAATTTTTCTAGTCCCCAAATACATAGAGCATTGTAGTTGTGATAGAGTCATGATGGACATATATGGAGAGATCATGTGAAAGTAATTTTACTTGGTTGGGGAGGCAAGTGCAGGTATCTGAAGAATGAATGGGCTTTCACTCTTAAAGAAGGGAAGGAAAAATCGTCCAGACAGAAGGAACAACTTGTGCAATGGAGAGGGCATGGTGAATACTCAGAACAGAAGGAAAGCTGGTGGGGCCAGAGTGCGGACAGCTTGAGGGAGGGCTGTGTGGGGTGGGCAAGGGAGGGATGTTGAGGCAGGACTGCATAGCACCAGGCAGGCTTTATTATGCCATACCCAGATAGGAGATACAAGTTTTTTAGAGGTTTTAAAATGTCACTTATCTCTCATGACTAGTAAAAAATTGATTGGTATACCTAATAAAAACTTACGTTAAGAATTTTTCTTTTTTGGGAGCGCCTGGGCGGCTCAGTTGGTTAAGTGTCCGTCTTTGGTTCAGGTCATGATCCCGCGGTTTGTGGGTTCAAGCCCCATGTCAGGTTTCTGTGCTGACAGTGCAGAGCCTGGAGCCTGCTTCAGATTCTGTGTCTCCTCTCTCTGGCCACCTGCCCCCCAAAGATAAATAAACATTAAAAAATTAAAAAAAAATTTTTTTAACATTTATTTATTTTTTCAAGAGACAGAGAGCACAAGTGGGGGAAGGTCAGGGAGAGAAGGAGACACAGAAACTAAAGCAGGCTCCAGGCTCTGAGCTGTCAGCACAGAGCCCAATGTGGGGCTTAAACCCATGAACTGTGAGATCATGATCTGAGCCAAAGTTGGATGCTTAACCAACTGAGCCACCCAGGCGCCCCTCCCTCCATTTTTTTTTTAAAGAAAATTTTTTTTCCCCAGGTGGTTGGGATCCATATGCAAGGAATCGGGTGTGATGAAATGCTGCAGGGTTTTGCTGTTGCAGTGAAAATGGGAGCAACAAAAGCTGACTTTGACAACACGGTTGCCATTCACCCTACCTCATCAGAAGAACTGGTCACACTTCGTTGAGAACCCAGGGACTCCAATGGCTGGCAGCTGGACCAGCAGACCTTCTGAAATGAACCAAATAATCATGTTTACTCACTGTTCCCCTTTTATGTGTTTCTTTATTGTTATCAGAATATTCCAATAGTGGAAATTTTCAGTGAATAGTAAGAACTTATTTATGTAATTAGAAATTTGTTTTGTTATCCTGGCTTTCCATTTGATTCGCATCTCACAATAACCAATTATTTTAAAGTTGTTTTTTTTTTTTTTTAACAGCTCTGTGCTAGCTGGGTTTTTTGTTTTGTTTTGTTTTTGTCTCAGCCTCATCCCAGGTATAAAATTATATGAAGTACAGTTAATTAAGGTACTTGAATGAACATAGCTTGCTAATTTTTATAGATGAAGCTGACAGCAGCTCTTCACATTTAGATAATGCAAGTGCACAGGTCATTTTAACTTCTTTTTTTTTTGTAAGTAGGCTTCATGCCCAGCATGGAGCCCAATGTGGGGCTTGAACTCATGACCCTGAGATCAAGATCTGAGCTGAGATCAGCGGACCCTTAACTGACTGAAGCAGCCAGGCGCCCCTTGAACTTTCTTTTTTTTTGAAGCCAGTACTGTGCTCTGCATATCGCAAAGCTGCTTCAAAATTGTGACCTTTCTGTCAAAGCATGTAACACGAGAGACCTGCCTCCTCTGTTTTATTTCTTTTGTTTTAAAAGATTAAAAATTGTGTTCCTTTTATGAGGTGAAGTACATCAAACTTGGGAAAGATTTATATAAGGGACGGACATTTTAGAAGTAATTTCTTCTTTCAGAAGGAGAGGAACTCAGATACTTCAGAGTCCCTTCTTCTGCTAAGAGTTCATAGTTAATGAATGACTTCAAGTTTTTTATGTGTCCTTGTAATTTGTTTTCTGAAAACCATTTCCAAAAATCTGAAAATAAAATCACAGCCTTTTCTTCTTACGAAATCTGTTACTATAGAGTTTATAGGTAACCATTCATTTTCTGAGAATATTTCACATTGGAGCATTACATGCTAACAGTGAGTTACCTTAAGTAGGTTTAAGGCCTTATGGGGGAAAAAGATTTTTATAGATTAAGATCAGAGGTATAAAAGAAACATTTAGCAAAGGTAATAGTTGAGTTGGAAGAACAGTCTAGAAATCAGTTAGGTTTTTAGCATTTTATTTCCATTAGCTTTTACCAGCTAGGTAAGTTAGTTAAATTTTTCCATGGCTTTCATTAGTGACATAGTGCTAGTGACTTCTTTCATTAAGCTTTTACTGAACGTCTTTCTGGTTAGCCATGGCCAGGTTGCTGCCTTGAATTATTAAGTAGGTCTAATGTCAATAGAAGAAAAATACTACATTAGTAACTAGGTTATGTAACTGTTGAGGTAAGAAAATGAGGTGAAAAGACCCGGACATGGACTGACATAACCACTCCCCATCTCTTTTCCAACAGAGAAAAAACCTTGGGTAGTGGGCCAAGGTTCTGGGCTCTCCTGACCTGGTTTGTTTCTTATTCTGCATAGGGCCCAGACTTTGGGTGTTTCTTTGTAAGAAACAGGGGAGACCCTAGTAGTTACATCCACTCTGACACCATGTATTTTTTTTTTTTTTTTTTTTTTTAATATTAGAAAGAGAGAGAGAATCTTAAGCTCCATGCTAAGCGTGGAGACTGATGTGGGACTTGATCCCTTGACCCTGGAATCATGACCTAAGCCTGACCCGAAATCAAGAGTCAGACACTGAATCGACTGAGCCACCCAGGTGCCCCTAAATACATGTATTTTTAACATTTTTTTCTTTTTTTAAAATAAATATTTATTTCAAAGAGAGAGCACGTGCACATAAGCTAGAGACAGGCAGAGAGAGAGGGAGAAAGAGAGAGAGGATCCCAAGCAGGCTCCATGCTGTCAACATGGAGCTCTATGCAGGGCTTGAACTCCTGAACCATG
The DNA here is from genome assembly GCF_023721935.1 of Panthera uncia. Lineage (NCBI taxonomy): Eukaryota > Metazoa > Chordata > Mammalia > Carnivora > Felidae > Panthera > Panthera uncia. Next base: position 172,943,242 of record NC_064811.1, read on the forward strand.
AGATCGTGATCTGAGCTGAAACCACGAGTCAGATACTTAACCAACTGAGCCATCCAGGCATCCCAATCCTATCATGTATTTTTTATCTCAGGGGTTCTTTGCACTGTTTTTCCCCCCCTGGGTCTATAGCAGGTTTGGAGGTAACCTTTTCCAAGTTGCAGTCTTCATTCTCATCAGTTCCCAAGTGGGTCCAGCCTGTGAGTGATCTGGCACAACAGCGTCCATTACACACAGCACAGGGGAATGTGGAAGATACACAAGAGCACGTTGTATAGTATCTGGCACATTGTAGGCAGTCAGTAGATACTTATTGAAGGAAAGACAGGGTACAATTGACCCTTGGAACAACACAGGTTTGAATTGTGTGGGTCCACTTATATGTGGGTTTTTTACAGTTACAGTACTGTAAATGCATTTTCCTTCAGATTTTCTTAGTAACCTTTTCTCTAGCTTATTTTTTTAGTGAGCTCTATGCCCAGTGTGGGGCTTGAACTCACGACCCCAAGATCAAGAGTTGCAGAGTCACATGCTCTACCGACGGAGCCAGTCAGGTGCCCCTCTAGCTTATTTTTTTATAATGCATATAACATACAGAATATTGTGTTAGTTGAATATTTATGTTATCAGTAAGGCTTCTGGCCAACCACAGGCCACATTTTGGGGGAGTCAAAAGTTATACAGGTTTTTTTTTTTTTTTACTGCATGGGGGGTTGGTGCCCCTAACTCCACATTGTTCAAGCATAAACTCTACTTGCTTTCAAGTAATCATGTAGTTTGGAATAAGAGATAGAATTCTATAAAATAATTTAAAGCAGTGTGTTAATCACAGGGTAACCATATAACCTATTGACTAGAATGGGGCACTTTTGTGAGTGAAAGGGGGCACAGTTAATTGGGACAATTGGCACTAAGTAAGCATCTTTGGAGAGGTGGCAGTATACAAGTTCATAAGAGAAAGTGCCCTTTTTCTGGGAAAACTGAAGTCTATAAAAAAGCAGTTATTTGGGTTTGGAACTTGGGATTGTGGAGATCAGAACATGTGGAAGGTACAGCGAGGCAGACAGGCAAAGTACATATGAGAAATGATAGAGTTCAATTTGGAGCATAAGAGTGGATGTTGGTTTTGTGTAGAATAATTTTTGTAGAATATTCTTACCGACTTATATCTTATATACCTGAAGACCTGGTTCTGCATTGTTGCATGACAAACTTCCTGAAAGCTTAGTGGGTTAAAATAGCAACTTTTTTTTTTTTTTTTTCTAATGTATCACAATTTTGTGGGTCCGGAATTGGAGCAAGACTGAGCTCGCAAGGATGGCTGTTGGTGTTGACAAAGATCATTTGTTGGTACTCAAGTGGTAGATGCACTGGTCTAGAGAGTCTAAACCCATCATTCATTCATGTCTGGCACTTAGACAAGGATGACCAATTGGAATGCTGGCCTTAGCTGGGACTGTAAACCTCAGTGCCGACATGTAGTCTTTCCAGCTTAGCAGTCTAAGCGTTAATGGACTTACATGGATGCTCAGGACTCTCAGAGATTGTTCCAAGATTCCCAGGCAGATGCTGCAAGCCTTATGATCTAATCATTGGGGTTCTAGAACACCACCTGCCATGTGCTGTTGGTTAAGCAAATCATTAAGGCCAGCCCAGATTTATGAGGAAGCGAATTGGACTTCACCTCTCAGTGGGAGGAGTGGTAAAGACTTTGTCAACCTACTCAGTTTACAAGGCTTGCCTTAAACCACCTTTGTGAAGACTTCTTTAATAGTTTTGTATTACATGTTCCCATAACACCTTGTCTCATAATAGGTTTATAGTCACATAGTACGTTTCTACTACATACTCACCTGGTATGTGTCATTTTACATTTAACGTCAAGCAGTTTTATATTCTCAGTGTCAAGTTTCACAGCACCATTCCTGATCTATCATGTAGCAACTTTGGTTGCAAGAAGGCAAAGGTGTCTTACTGTGTGATTTTTGACACTAAAGTAGTAGAAAAGACCAACATTTTAATCCTTTATTTTTTTGTAAAATTAGTAGGCAGGATGTTCAGGTGTTCAAGAAACTTTTCCCTTTCCATGAATCTGACCTGGATATAGATGAAGAGCTATTAGAGGTGCATATGGAAGATGGTTTCCATTGTGCCTGACTCCGAAATACTCTTATTGCCATTACCTTTGGTACAATATTTTAGCATGTTGATTCTTAAATGAAGATCAGAGTCCATGTTTTTTAAAGGTAAGAATGATTGGGGCACTTGGGTGGCTCAGTCGGTTGGGTGTCCTACTCCTGATTTCATCTCAGGTCATGATTCCACAGTCATGAGATCAAGCCCTATGTTGGGCTCTGAGCTGAGCATGGAGCCTGCTTGGGATTCTCTTTCCCTCTGCTCCTTTCCCTCCTCATGTGCTGTATTCTCTAAAAGTAAAAAATAAGGAGCGCCTGGGTGACTCAGTTAAGCGTCCGACTCTTGATTTCCGCTCAAGTCGTGATCTCATGGTTGGTGAATTCAAGCCCTGCATCAGGCTCCATGCTAACAGTGCAGAGCCTGCTGGGGATTCTCTCTCTCCCCCTCTCTTAACCCTCCCTGCTCCTTCTCGCTTCTTCCTTCACTTTCTCTCTCTTCCAAACTTAAAAAATAAAAATTTTTAAAATTTAAAAAAATAAGAATGATTATATACAGTCATTTCTGTATTCTGTGTAATATATTTTACATGCTATTTAATTTGTTGGGGCAGTGTCAAAAGGTAATGTGTTGGGTGCTAGGGCTGGCTTGTTCCTAGACTTTAAAAGTTTTTGTTTGTTTTGTAATACTTATTTTGAGAGAGAGTGTGTGCATGCAGACAGGGAGAGAGACAGAGAGAGGGAATCCCAAGCTGACTCTGTGCTGATAGTACAAAGCCCAACCTGGGGCTCAAACTTACAAACCATGAGATCGTGACCTGAGCTGAAGTCCAATGCTTAACTGACGGAGCCACCCAGGTGCCTCTAGACTTTGTAAAGTTTTACAGAAACAATTACCCTTTTAAATTCTTCATCTGTAAGTTGTAGTAGCAGACATTTGTCCTTTTTGGCTGTTCAGCATCTAGATTCCTTAAGTTTGGGGAATCCCAACTTTAATGAGCCTTGGAGACAAAGCCCATTTCCCCCATATAAACCTGAAAATGCCAGATGCATGTTTTCCCAGGCTCCCTTGCAGCTGGGGAGATGGCACATGGTATAGGCTTGACCAATCAGATGCACCTACCCCTGACTACTCAAATCAGTGATGCAAAGAAATAGGGATAGGAGAATCCATTCCAGTATCAGGTGATGGTAGCTGTGGCAACAATATCAAGGGGCAGCCTGGCAGCAGTACTAGTCCTTCCCATGTCAGTTTCTAGCTATGGTGGCTAGAACCCCATGGCAGCAATGGTGGACTCACTGGACCATTTCTGAATCATTCTGGCCACCATGGCTGTAGCTGCTTAGCCTCAGCCTGGATCATCAGCCCTTCTGTGAGCCACCCTATATAGGATACGTTTCGTTCTACTTAAATTAGCCTATGTGAATTTCCAATGTTTAAGAACTGTGACTAGTAGTTTTATTTCCTAAAACAATCTTGAATTGCAAGAAAGCTTATCTATTCTAGAACTTGTTGCATTGCCATTATTTGCCCATGTATCTCTTCCTTTGCTCCTTTCAAAGACAGGGAGCACGCTCCACTGTGTATTTTCACTGTTTACTAAAATGCCCCATAGTTTTGAATGAATGAGAGTGGTGGAAGATGACAGTAGAGAATTAGAACATGCTGTTTGGAGAGGACCTTGATAAATGGATGAAAAGATTAGCCATAAGGAATCATTAAAGATGGTGATGGGGTACCTGGGTGGTTCAGTCGGTTAAGTATCCAACTCTTGATCTCAGCTCAGGTCTTGATTTCAGGGTTGTGAGTTCAAGCCCCGTGATGGGCTCTGCACTAGGCACGAAGCCTACTTGCAAAAAGTGATAATAATTTAAAAATGGTGAAAGGAAATGCCATCAAAGTGGGATTGGAAGATTAAAGTAGAAATAGGGAAGGGCACCTGGGTGGCTCAGTTGGTTAAGCGTCGGACTTCGGCTCATGTCATGATCTCATGGTTCATGGTTTGAGCCCCACATCAGGTTCTCTGCCATCAGTGTGGTGCCCACTTCATATCCTCTGTTTCCCTCTCTCTGCCTTGCCCCTCCCCCTCAAAAATAAACATTTAAAAAAAGTGAAAACAGGAAAAAAGTGGAGAGTAGGGTGGGAGATCAGAAATGAGGCTGAGACTGTGAGGTAACAAAAGGTTTGGATTGGGGTGGTGGCATTGGGAATGGGAAGGGATGTATACAAGAAAATTTGCAACAGAAGAATCAACAGGATTTGTGAACTGGTTGAATTTAGGGCTTGAGGAATAGGGAAGAGTCAAAACTAGCCCTGAAGTTTACAGCATAAGGGACTGGGAGAAATAGGACACCATTAATGGATCATTCATAAAATCCCAACAGATGGAGAAAGTTGTTTAAGAGGGCAGATGCTAAGTTTTGGACTTGTGGTCCCAGTATGTATCTGGATATGGAAAAGATGAAGTTTAGGAGAAAAGTCAGGACTAGGGAGACAAATTTGTGAATTACACACTTGGAGGTCATAGTTAAAGCTCCCAGTATGTATATACATATTTGTATGTGTACACACACACACACATATAACCCTTAAGGCGAGAAGGCATGTTGAGAGAGAGGAGGCCAGAGTGTCAATATTGCCCACACTGAGGGAGATAAGGGGCCAACACCTCAGAGGAAAGAGATGGAGCAGGAGTAAAGCCACAGGGAGAGAGCTTGAAGGAGAAAGGAATGGTACATAGGAGGCCACTGAGCCTAAAGACTTCGGAAAGCTACAGGAATATACAGGAGAGTCAATGTTTTTTAGCAAAGGACCAAAGGAACCCTTGTTGTTGGACAAGTTGGGTTTGTTACTTATTGCAGGAAGGCGTGACATGGGGTCATAGGATGCCTCAGCAAGAGGTTTTTTGTTTTTTGTTTTTTTTTTTTTTTATTTGAGAGAGAGCATGACTAGGGGACAGGCAGAGACAAAATCGCAAGCAGGCTCTGCACTGACAGCGCAGAGCTGGACATGGGGCTTGAACTCACGAAACTGTGAGGTCATGATGTGAGCTGAAACCAAGAGTCAGACTAAGCCACCCAAGCACCTTAGCAAGAGATTTTTTTAATGTTTATTTTTTGAGAGAGCGTGAGCAGGATAGAGACAGAGAGAGAGAGGGAGACACAGAATCTGAAGCAAGCTCCAGGCTCCGAGCTGTCAGCAGAGTCTGATGTGGGGCTCAAACTCATGAACCATGAGATCATGACCTGAGCTGAAGTCGGTTGTTTAACCAACTGAACCACCCAGATGCCTCTCAGCCAGAGTTCTAATGGAGAACCCATTATAGGATATGGACTTCCATTGGGTAACTCTGGGGAAAGTATCAGAAAGCAGAGGTTGATTCTAGGTTGGTATCGTCAGAAAGAAGGGGGCAATCTTCTGATTTGATACTACAATACATGTTTTTAGGGAGGTAGCTCCACACATACAAACACACCAATTACTAGTAATTGGTAAAGAAGTAGCAACAGCTAATTCAGCAAAAGGGGGATGCGTGGTATTTCGTGCTGCATAGTGATCTTGACTAAAGTGAGTGTTCTATGAAATTTTATGTTCAACAGGGGAAGGATTTAGATGAGAGCATCAGATTTTTTTTCAGACATCATAGGTATGATAGATCGATCAATAGATAGATCTCTATTATGATAGAGAAGAGAAAGGGGAAGTAGAGTTAAGGGAACAATGGGACAGACAGGTTTAAAATTCTACAAATATTTGTTATGCTCCTTCTATAAGCCAGGCCTCAAAGCAGATAGAAGCTTTGGGTCACAAAAGAAGCAGATACCTTCCGCTCAAAACCAGAAGCTCCAGTTGAGGAGTAGGGAGGAAGGAGAGGAGGCACAAAGTGCTTTGAAGCCTAAAAGTTCTGCGCCTTTGGCCTTTGGTCTCTGGCTCTGTGAATGGCCATCTGCTGCCAATGAGGCTCATCTAATGTGTACACATTAGAAGTACATTAAACGTGTACACATCCTCTTTGTTGTCCTCAGACAAACATGGGCTTTTCTTCCTAAATGTAGCCCTGTCCATTCACCAAGTTTGCCTATTATGGGGAGGGAAAACTGACAAGTGAACAGTGTAGTCAGAGCTGTGATAGGGAAAGCACTAGGAGCTATGGAGCAAACCACGGGCATGAGCAACACACACTGAGGGGTCCAAGGAGGCTTTGGACTTGAGAACTTTCCTTTTGTCTCTGCATCATAAGTTTCTCTTTCTTTATTGGATAAGAACCATTAACATACACAATTCGGGTACCTTAACTCCCATTGAACCCAAATCCTTCCTTGACCTTGTATCCTCTCTTGCTTTATTATTTTGCATCTATTTCTAGAAAAACCTTAAAAGAATTGTCTGGACATTCTGTCTCCTCCCTCAGTTCTCAGGCATTCATCCATATTATGGAAACTGCCCTAGTGAAGGTCATTAATGACTACATGGTATGAAATGATGGTATAAAATGGTTAATACTGCTAACTGGTAATTCTCAAGCTTCATCATGTATGACCTCTCACCAGTATTTGACATTTGGTCAACCCTTTCTTTTCTCGAAATTTCTTCACTTGCCTTCTGGTATACCCATTCCCTCTTGGTTCTCTATCTCCTTCACTGACACCTTCTTCTCAGCTCCCTTGGTGGTCTTACTTGGAGTGTCCTAAAGCTCATTGCTTGGCCTTTTCTTATCTCTCTGCATTTTCTTGGTAGATGACCTGATCTAGTTCCATGGCTTTAAATACTATCTCTAGGCTGACTCCTACAGCCAACTTCTTACCCCACAACTCTACCTAGATGTCTGATAGGTATTGTCAGCTTAATGTGGCCAAACAAAACAATTTCCTCCTCCAAACTTGCTTCTTTTCCAGCACAGCCCATCTCATTGAATGGATCACCATTCATTCAATTACTCAAAGCCAAGATTTGCGGTCATCCTTGACTTCACTCCTTAAGTGAAAGTCCTTATAATGGCTTGCAAGGCTTTATAAGATTTGCTCTGTTCCACACTGGCTTTCTCTCAGTTCCTCAAAAAAAGCATCAGTTTGCTCTACCTAAAAAAACTCTCTCCACCTCCTCTCCTCCCATGGTTCACCTTCCCTCTTCAGTTCTGTGCTCAATTCTCACTTTATCAGAGGTGCTTTCTCTGATTCTATCAATCCCTATCCTCTGGTCCTTTCATATTCTTCATATTGTTATCCAACATTATGTCATATTTTTCATTTATATGAATATATAAACTAACAAATGTATATTTATACAAATACATAATTTATATATTTATATATACAAATACACATTTTATATGTCTACATATAGATACAGGTATATAGATATATTTGTGAGTGTGTATGTATGTCCATCTTCCCCACTAAAATAGCTCCACTAGGGTAGGAACTTTGTATTGTTCATCTGTGTGTCCAAATAGCACTAGGGTAGAACCTAGATCATGGCATTTGTTGAGTGGGGAGAATATGGCATGAGGTGATGGGCATGATGATTGGAGCACTACATCAAAGGGACTGGAGATGATATTGGAAAGCAGTTGAGGTTGGGATGTAGGTCCTTCAGAGGTGATAGGACTTTACAATAGAGATATATGTCTGGGCAAAGTATTATTTTTAAGAAAGTTACCTATAGAGAGTGGTGGTTCAACACCCAGCTTTGTGGGTGTGTTTAAAGGAGACTAGCCTGAATCTCAGATGAAGAGGAAGGGACTGGATGAAAAGGGGCTATAGATTTCTGTGGATAGGATGGGACTTTTGGGTAGAGTTGAGCATCCTGGTAGGTAAGAAGCTCCTTCCAAAGGCAGAGGTGAAAGGGGTTAGTCAGAACTCAGAGATCAGGTTAAAGTACTGAAAAGGGATTAGATCCAACAAATTGCTCCTAAAGAAGGAGTGAATTCAAAGGATGAGAATGAGTCCGGGAGTCCACCTTGTCAAAGGCATAAGGTAAAGGGTGGCATTAGATAGATCTGATGGATATACTATCTGTATACGCCCTTATCAGGAAGACAGTGAAGACACTGCCAGGCAAGGGGTTATTGGGATAGCTAACTATGTCAGAAAAGGATGGTGTTGAAAGTAGAGACTAACTATAGATGTGGTGTCAGAATACCAGTTGACCACTTACGAAGAGTCTTGAAGTCAATAGGACACAGGGTGGTACTCAGCTTCATAGCTTTATAGGAGCAAAAGCTAAAAAGTGTGAGTGAACTCACACTGTATCAGGTTGGGGAGGAATTCAGTGGCTTTCAACCATCAAGTTTATTCCTCACTCATGCTACGTGTTTATTACGGATGGGCCACACTTATGCTTCGTATCATCTTCATTCCAGGATCAGGTTGACAAAGTGCCCCAATCTGGAATATGGTAGTGTCTTGTGGCAAAGGGAAAGCAAGACAGTGTTTTTTTAAAGCTAGCTCTTAATTAAATCTCCTTGGATGTCTCATATGTCATTCTGTTTGTTGCTTCCACACGACTTCTGAAACAGAATGCTACGGGCACCAGTGACAGTCACAACAAAGTTTATTGCAATAAGAGGCAAGGCCAACCGATCGGGACAGACACTCTTGACCAGAGTGCAGTCTCGAACAGCCGGGGTACAGAGTTTTTATAGCTGACCACATTGTCTTATCATCACCTGGGAACAGAACAAAGAAATAGTTCCCAGATGGGGGTGGAAACAGTTCAGACATGCCCTTGCCCCAATCCAAACACTAATCCAGTTGATTTTCCTTGAACTTTTGTTCCCTTGATTGATAGGACAAGGCTATTATCTCTTAATCTACAGTGTTAACACAAAGCTGTTATTTCTTAAGGCTATAGGTTAGCCCTACAATACAATTTAACCCTTACACTGTTCACATTCCATTAGCCAAAGCAAGTCACATGCCACTCTTGTGTTCAGGAAGAGGAAGTGAATAATTATGAACAATTACACAATCTACCACAGATGCCATTGGGTTTGGCAATTGGGAAAGCCAGATCGGTGACCTTTGAAAAGAGTTTAATTGGAGAATTGGGTTCTAATAAGTAATAATAATAATAGCTATAATTTACTGATTACTTGCTATAGTTCACATACTGTGGCGAGGGCTTTATATTTATTATCTCATTTTAATTCTCCTTATGAACTCCTCCTCAATTTGTATGTTGAAACCTAACCCCCAATGGGCTGGTATTAGGAGGTGGGGCCTTTGGGAGATAATTGGGTTGAGAGGGTGGAGCACTCATGATAGGATTAGTGCTTTATAACAAGAGACAGGAGAGAGCTTGTTTGTGTCCTTCCTTTCTTTCTCTCTCTCACACACCCACCCTCCACCCCCAACCTTGTGAGGACACAGCAAAAAGGCAGCCATCAGCAAACCAGGAAGCAGGTTCTCACCAGATACCACACCTGCTGATACCTTGAGCTTGCACTTTCCTCCAGAACTTGGAGAAATAAATGTTTGTTGTTTAAGCCAGTCACCCAGTCTGTGGTAATTTGTTATAGCCACCCAAACTGACTAAGACAATCCTTCCATCACAAATGAGGATTAGAGAGATCAAGTGTTGGCTCAAGGTCATAGGACTAGTAAATGATGGAGCAGAGATTCAGGCCAGTTCTATCTGGCTCCAAGGCCAGTATTTTAATCCCTGCAGAGTAAAAGTTACTAGATGGAGGCAATAGCATATGTTTTCTTTTTGGAGAAATTTTGTGAGCATGAGGAATGTAGGGTAGCAGAATATGCTCCACAAAATATGCCCCTTAGGCATAAAGATTATTTTGAACTTAAGATAATTGAGAAGCAGATATTAGAAAGCTTTATACCCTCCCTTCTATTAGCCTAAAAGTGGAAAATAAATTATAAAGGTGTTCTCAAAAAAAAAAAAAAAAGTATCCTCCCTACTCTCTCTACCAAGAAGGACAAATTTAGTCACTGGAGACAACTTTATTTTTTTAAGGACTTTATTTCTTAAATATCTCTTTATTTTTGAGAGAGACGGCGGGGGTGGGGGGGGTGGGGGGGTGGGGGAGGGACAGAGAATCCGAAATGGGCTCTATGCTGCCAGCAGAGCCCGATGTGGGGCTTGAACTCACGAACCGTGAGACTGCAACCTGAGCTGAAGTTGGAGCACTTAACCAACTGAGCCACCCAGGTGCCCCAAGGATTTCATTTTTAAGTAATCTCTATACCCAATATGGGGCCTGAAGCTACAACCCTGAGATCAAGAGATACATGCTCTACTGACTGAGCCAGTCAGTTCTTTTGTTATTGTTCTTTTGTTAGAATGCTAAATAAACTCAAGTTCTATCCACCCCTTTGAGTTACTCATCTCCAGGTATTCCCATGCGTATGTGTGATGCTCATTAATAAACTTGTTTGTCTTTCTTTTGTTAATTTATCTTTTATTAGTCTAATTACAGGGCCCCTGCTGGAAAACTTACAACGAGGTAGGGGGAAAAAGACTATTCCTCCTTTATGGGATGAATGTTTGAGAAGGAAGCAGGGACCTGGGAAGATATTTACAGGGTTGGGTAGGCTAAGAAGGCTGGGGGAAAAGGCTCTAATGGAGCAGAAAGAGTTAATGCTAGGGAAATCCAGGACAGGTGATAAGCAAAATACTTACTTTAGCTTTGGATTGTGTGGATGTGAACTAATTTGCTTTTCTAAGCTAAATTTGCTAATTTGGCTATTTTGAGAATTTAGGTATCTATTTCATGTGTTGAGATAGAGTAACAGGTGAGGGGAGTTGAAAGGCAATTATTATTTGATGGTAGAATGAAGGAAACTTATTTGTCTTCAGTTTTCCTCTCCCAAGCAATTACATAATGTGAAAAATTAAGTTGTAAAATTCAACTGCTACATAAAAAAGAATAAAGTTCTGATACATGCTACAACATGGATGTTCCTTGAAAACATTATATTAAGTGAAATAAGGCAGACAGTAAGAGACAAATATTGTATTATTCTACTTGTATAAAATATGTAGAATTAGGGCAAATTCATAGAGATGGAATGTAGATTAGGAATTACTGGGAGCTGGAGGGAGGAAGGAATGGCAGGTTATTGCTTCATGAGTACAAAGTTTCTGTTTGGGGTGATGAAAAATTTTTGAAACCGTAATGATGGTTGTACTAGATTATGAATGTAGTTAATGCCACCAAATTATATACTTTAAAATGGTTGAGGAGCGCCTGGGTGGTTCAGTCAGTTGAGTGCTCAACTCTTGATTTCAGCTCAGGTCATGATCCCAGGGTCATGGGATTGAGCCCTGCATTGGGCTCCACACTCAGTTTAAGATTCTCTCTTTCTCTCCCTCTGCCCCCTCCCCCAATTGCACACTCTCTAAAAGAAAATAATAATTAAAAGCAAATAAAATGGTTGAAATGGCAAATTTTGTTATATGTCACAATTAAATAAAATAGTAAAAACATTAATTCACTATATTAGAATCCTGTGATTATACTGAGTTGGGGTAGTAGGTTAGGACAGAAGAGTGTTTCATAAAATATGCAAATTACATTTCTCTGATGGGGTGCCTGGATGGCTCCATTGTTTGAGTGTCTTACTTTGGCTCAGGTCATGACCTCAGGGCTCGTGAGTTCAGGCCCCATGTTGGGCTTTGCGCTGACAGCACAGAGTCTGCTTGTGATTCTCTCTCTACCTCTTCTCTGCCCCTACCCCACTTGCACTCCCTCAAAAGTAAACATTTGAAAAATTAAAAAAAAAACAAAACAAAAATAAGTCACCATACTTCCCACCAAAGAGTATGCAGGGTATTATATTCATTCATGAGGTAAGACATGAATTGCTATTATATTAGTGGCTTGGATCATTCTTCATAAAATCTGACACTAACCTGGAAGTACTGAGGCTGCCAATATGTAGGTGGTCTGAATTATTATAAAGATTTATTTAAACACCAGTGGTGGTGGGGCACCTGGGTGGCTCAGTTGGTTGAGCGTCCCGCTTTGGCTGAGGTCATGGGTTTGTGGGTTCCAGCCCCCTGTTGGGCTCTGTGCTGATAGCTCAGAGCCTGGAGCCTGCTTCGGATTCTGTGTCTCCCTCTCTCTCTGCCCCTCCCCAACTTGTGTTCTGTCCCTCTCTCTCAAAAACAAACAAACATTAAAAAAAAAAGTTTAAACATCAATGGTGGAGGCTTCAAGTATATTACAAATAGCCATGTCTCTATTTTTCACTTGGTGCCTGCTCCTTCTCCCTATTACTCATTAGTTTAGTTTTTTTTTTTTTTTTAACCAATCTCTGACTTTACTGGGTTGTACTATTCCAGCAAAGTTACATTTCCTGAGGGCGTCAGATGAACATCAAGTGGGTTTATTAGAAAATCCTCTAGGATGAAACTAATTTCAAAAAGCCATACACAAATCACCTTTTGGCTTTATTTCCAAATTTTGTATACAAATTTATGTATTATCTCATTTAATCCTCACAACAGTCCAATGCAAGTACCCCATTATGGCAATTATTATTCCCATTTCTCAGGTGAGAAAACTGAGGCACAGGTTAAGTATTTGACTAACCAGTACTAAGTAATTAAACACTAGATACAGAATAGTTGAGCACTGGCTTTGATGCCGCTTTAGGTTATAAGAGTGGAATGACAGCCACAGGAACTTCGACACACTCTAATACATAAGAAGAGTGAAAGGCCACAGAAATTTGACACACTCTAATACAGTGATGGCTGTGGGTAACGTCAATTATCTTTTTCGTGGCTTTATTCCTACCTCTTTAAGTTGCTTCCAAATTCGAAATCCTTTTCTAGGGGTTTTCATAGGTGTGGATTTTAGAAGCCAGGCTCCACGTCCGTATTTGCCTTTGCTAGCTAACTATGCTGTGTTGAGCAAGTCATTTAGCTTCACTGGGCCTGTAGTTTCTTCACTTGTAAGACAGCTGGAACTGGTGACTTAGGTGCTGGTGACTAGCGTTCGATGAAAAGTACAAAACACCTGGTAGATACTCAATAACTTGAAAGATCGCATTGCCACTTGGGTTAAACAGATTCCAGAGCATGCTGGAGGAAGATCTGGTAGCTTTAAACTTCTGCAAAGGAAAGATTTTCTTTTTTTAGCAATGGCTACTCTCAAGCCGCTTGTCTCATTCTCCGCCCCGCCCCCCTAACCCCTAGTTGTTTTAGAAATCCAGGACGCCCCAGACGGCTGATTGCCCGCCCGCGGTACCCCGGTCGGCGCACGTGATGACGCATGCGCGTTCTCGGCGGCGGGGGCGCCGCGGTGCCTGCCGGGACTGAGCTCCTAGTAGCCTGATCAGGAAGTGGCGGGCGGAGTCCGGGGCCGAGTCGCGCCGCCTTAGCTGCAGCCGCCACTGCCGCTGCCGCCAGTGCCGAGACCCCGGCCTGGCGGGGCTGCGCTGGGAGTGCGTACGGGCAGGCGGGGGCGCTGACGAGAAGCAGGAAGCGGTGGCCACGCGGGCGTGGGCGGCTGGTCCAGGTGGAGGCGCTGGGAGGCGGCGGCCGGTCGCGTGGGGTGGCCCTCCTCGCTCAGGTAGGGGCTGCAGCCGCCGGGTGAGGGAGCGGAGCCCCGGCCTGTTGTTCCTCAGGACCGCCTCCTCCCGAGCGGCGAGCTAGTCTTCCATCTCTCCGGAGGCTGGGGGCCGCGGATCTCTGCGCGAAACACCAAACACAGTAACAACTTCTTGGGGGCATTGTCTTTTAGGCCGGAGGTCCATTGAGCAAACTTTTGGGTTGGAAAGAGAGGATATTGGCAGTCGAAGAGCTGATTGTGTCTCTTCTTAGCCTCCGACTTTAACAGTAGCCGAGCGAAACGTGTGTGGAGTTTGGGGAACCACGGTGTCCAGCTAAAGGCTGTGATTTAGATGCATCTTCACGATTTTTTTTTTTTTAAGCTGTCTGTTGGAGACTTGGTTTGTAAAGATTCCTAAACTTCAGTTATTACAGTTGTTGTCTGCAAAGTCTAAAGACCTGTTCCAAATCAAAACGCTACGATACCTTTTCGTCCCACCCTACATTCCTGTCATTTAAGAGGTAGGCAGTCTCATTTCATACCTTGCTGACTGTTCTTAGCAGTATTCTTAGGTGCCAGGGGCCGCTCTGGGGCTTACGCAGGGAAAGAAGGAAAAGTAGAAAGGTTGAAGAAAAATCGAACGATACCGTGGAAAGAACGTGTGATTTCGAGCCAGAAGGTTCTGATTTAAGTTTTGGCTTCTCAGTGACCATCCATGGAGGAACACTTGATCCCCGAGTTGTGCTGATGATTTTTGTTGTTGTTTTACGGAAAATGGGCATGGTGATGTATCCTGTCTACTACCCAAGTCAGTGTATGTAAAACAGGACAAATTGTTTGAGTAGTCTGAAAAGAAGGAGGAAAAGTTAGGTGGAGCATGCGATGGTGAGAAAGAGGACATTAAGTCTTTTGCTCTAGGTGCCATTGAATGGTACCTGTGTCACACAGGTCGCCTTTGTCTTAGAGGCCTTTACCAGCATTTCAGGTCTGGAGTAGGACGCATTTGATTTAGTAGGCAGGGCATTCATGTCCTGGCCTAGGTACTTACAGCTGTGTGACCTTAATTGTACCTCTTCACTTCAGATTTCACATTAAAATAAGGGGTAAAACTAACAGGTTTCGTCTCAAAGAGTTGTGAGGCTCAAATGCTGTAAAGATTTAGGGTTTTTGTGAACTGTAAGGCTTTCATTTAAGTGTGTTGAAATCATGATTAAAAGCCTGGCTTAATTACCTGTCTTTACAAGGTGAAATAAACATCTACACATATTTTCTGTTTTAGGCTTGTTGCCCCCACTTTATCACTTGCGATTTCTCCTTTTTTTCTCCCACACTTTCCCTCCCCTCCTCAGGACTGTCTCCCACCTTCCTCACCCTGGTATAATCATTTTTTTTCAGATCCAACCCAGAATAGTAACACTGAAATAACACATACTTGTATTGCTTTATTTAAAAAAAAAAAATGCCTTTCATGTCTCATTTTAAAGTTGGGCTAGATGTAGACAGTATTGGTAAGTGTCTTCATTTTGCCTATGATAAAATTGGATTTAGGTCTAGTGGATGGCCTAGGGTCATGTTGCAGTTTAGAGAGTAGTACTGAGAGAAGTCAGGTCCTTGGATTCCAGTGCCTGTGACTCTCACTCAAATAAAGTTTACTCTGATTATTTCTTATCAGTGCTTATTACATTTTTAACTTTTACCACTCTGAGTCACATTTTATCCATTGCTTTTTAAGTGAGGTGCTCAATCCTTTCATGTTCTTCAGCTTAAGCTGCGTGAAGGCAAGGGTTTATCTTCCAGAACCCTTCAAAGCTTGGGAGTTATGCAAACACAAGACAAGTACACAAAGATTGAGGTCACAAACACAAGACATTTAATAAAGGCCTGTGAAACCTGTAACGAGGCTAGAGCAATTTAAAGGTGTTTTTGTGTTCGTTATTCATATAACAAATATTTATTGAGCTGCTCTGTGCATGAAGGCTTTCAAAATTAAGATACAATCTTTTTCCTCCCAGACCTTCCTTCCCTACTTGTGAAGAATGCAGAAATCATTTTGTGTCAGTTTGTGTGCTTCCTAGACTCCATGGTGTTCTAGGAGAGTTCAAACAAGAGAGGAACTTTTTTTCTTTATAGAGGTATAATTGACACACAATGTTACATTAGCTTCGAATATACAGAATAGTGATTTGTACAACTCTGTGCCTTATGCTGTGCTCCCCAGAAGTGTAGCTACCATCTGTCACCATACAGTGCTGTTATAGTACCATTGACTCTATTCCCTGTGCTAAACTTTTCATCCTGGTGATTTATTCTTTCCTTAACTGGAGGCCTTGATAGCCTACTCCCTTTCACCCATTTTGCCCATTTTCATATCCCCCATCAATCCCTCCTTTGGCAACCATCAGTTTATCCTGTGCTTATGGGTCTGAAGAGAGGAACTTTTTAAAATTTCGATTCCAGTGTAGTTAACGTACAATGTTACATTAGTTTCAGGTGTACAATATAATGGTTCACCAGTTCCATATATTACTCCATGCTCATCAACATAAGTGTACCTTTGGGGCACCTGGGTGGCTCACGTGGTTGAGCATACGGCTCTTGATTTTGGCTCAGGACATGATCTCACAGTTTGGGGGTTTTGAGCCTCTCATGGAGCTCCGTGCTGACAACACGCAGAGCCTGCTGGGGATTCTCTCCCTCTCTGCCCCTCCCCTGCTCTTGCTTGCACGGTCTCTCAAAATAAATAAACTTAAAAAAAAAAAAAAGTATACTGTTAATTCCCTTCTCTATTTTCCCCATCCCCTGCCCACCTCCCCTCTGGTAACCATCAATTTGTTCTCTATAGTTAAGACTCTTTTTTGGGTTGTCTTTTTTTTTTTTTTTTTTCCCCTTTTTTTTTGTTTCTTAAATTCCACACATGAGTGAAATCATATGGTATTTGTCTTTCTTTGGCTGGCTTGTTTTACTTAGCATTATACTCTCTAGATCAATCTGTGTTGTTGCAAATGGCAAGATTTCATTATGGCTGAATAATATTCCATTGTACCTGTGTGTGTGTGTGTGTGTATATATATATATATATATATATATACATAATGTGTACCTCATCTTCTTTATCCATTCATCTTCTAATGGACACTTGGGCTGGTTCCATAATTTGACTTGTATAATGCTGCAATAAACATAGGGATGATATATCTTTTCAAATTAGAGTTTTCCTATTCTTTGGGTAAGTACCGAGTAGTGCAGTTACTGGATTGTAAAATAAGAGAAGAACATTTTATTTTTTATTTATTTAGAAAAAATTTTTTTGACAGATTGAGATTTTTATTTTTTAATTCTTTTTATTATTATTTTTTTAATACTTATTTTTGAGAGAGGGTGAGCACGAGCCGGGGAGGGGCAGAGAGAGTGGGTGACAGAGGATCTGAAGAGGGCTTTGCAGTGATAGCAGAGAGCCCCATGCTGGGCTCGAACTTAGGAGCCATGAGATCATGATCTGAGCCAGAGTTGGCCACTTAACCGACTGAGCCACCCAGGTGCCCCTAAAATTTTTTTTTTAAAGTTTATTTATTTATTTTAAGAGACAGACCAAGAGTAGGGGAAGGGCAGGGAGAGAGGGACTCCCAAACAGGCTCCACAGAGCCCGACTTGAGGCTCAAACCCATGAATGGTGAGATCATGACCTGAGCTGAAACCCAAGAGTGGGCTGTTTAGCTGACTGAGCCACCCAGGTGCCTGAAGAGAGGAACATTTTAAAATACTTGTGGGGCACCTGGGTGGTTCAGTTAGTTAAGCAGCCCACTCTTGGTTTCAGCTCAGTCATGATCTCAAGGTTTGTGGGTTTGAGTCCTGTGTCGGGCTCTGTGCTGACAGCTGGAGCCTGCTTCCAGGTCTGTGTCTCCCTCTCTCTCCCCTGCTCATGCTGTCTCTCAAAAATAAACATTAAAAAAAACCAACAAAAAACAAAAACTTGTTGAATGATCTGTGGCTTCCCTGGCTGTACTAAAGTTGCTTAGGACTCTGAAGTTTTAGAACTGGGGAAAAAAACAAAAGAAGAGATCTAGTGCCACCTCCCTCTAAATCAGGAATTTTCTGTAGATATTTCTAACAAATTGTAATCAAGCCTTCTTATCACACAATGACATAGAGTTCACCAGGTCTTTTTTAATTTAATTTTTTAAATTTATTTTTTATTAGTATTATTTTTTTAATGTTTATATGAGAGCTAGTGTGGGGTGTGGAAAAGAGAGAGGGAGACAGAAATCCCAGGCAGGCTCTGTGCTATCACCACAGAGCCTGATGTGGGGATTGAACTCATGAACTGTGAGATCATGATTTTAGCTGAAATCAAGTCAGATGCTTAATTGACTGAGCCACCCAGTGCCCCTTTTTTTAATTAAAAAAACAAATTTTTGGTTTGTTTTGTTTTGTTTTTTGAGAGAGTGAGAGGGAGCAGAGCAGTGGGGCAGAGGGGGGGAGAGAAAAAGAGAGAGAGAGAAAGAATTTTAAGCAGGTTCCACGGTCAGCACGGGGCCTGACTCAGGTTGATCCCACAACTCTGGGATCATGACCTAAGCCGAAATCAAGAGTCCGATGTTCAACCCATTGAGCCACCCAGGCGCCCCAAGAATTCACCAGTTTTGAAAGACATCTTTTCATTTATAAGTAATTCTGATGATTTTTTCCCCCAATGAACCTATATCTGCTTCCTAACTTCTGCCGAGTAGTCTGATGTTTCTAGAGCAGTGTTGTCCAATAGAAATACAATGAGAGCTGCAAACATGAGCCACACATGTAGTTTAAAAATTTGTTTTTAAAACATGTTTATTTAGTTAGAGAGGGAGAGAGCGTGCCTATGTGTGCAGGGGAGGGGCAGAGAGAGAGGGAGAGAATCCCAAGCAGACTCCACGTGGTCAGTGCAAAGCTGGATGCAAGCTTGAACTCACCAACATCACAACTTGAGCCGAAACCAAGAGTTGGACACTTAACCAACTGAGCCACCCAGGTGGCCTGTAAAATGTTTTAATTAAAAAAAATCAGTTTTAATTTGTCTTTATTGAAGTATAATTGACATACAATGTTATATTAGTTTTAGGTATACAGCATTTTTTTTTTAGGTTTTTATTTTGTTTTATTATTTGAGAGAGAACACAAGTGGGAAAGGGGAAGACAGAGATTCCCTGTCCCAAGCAGGCTCCGTGTTGCCAGCACAGAGCCTGATGTGGGGGGCTCAAACCCGTGAAAACTGTGAGATCATGACCTGAGGTGAAATCAAGAGTCGGATGATTGAACCACCTGGGCACCCCTAGGTGTACAACATGTTGATTCAACAGTTACATACATTACTAAATGCTCTCTGTGATAGGTACAGCCACCGTTTGTCACCATGCAACATTATTGCATTATTATTGAGTATATTCCCTAATGCTGTACTTTTCATCTCCACGACATATTTATTTTATAACTGGAAGTTTGAAAAAAAAATAACTGGAAGTTTATACTTTTTATTTTTATTTATTTTTAAGTTTATACTTTTTAATACCCTTTACCTATTTTGCCCATCCCCCCACCAACCTCTCCTCTGGCAACCACCAGCTTGTTCTCTGTATTTAAGAGTCTGTTCATTTGTTTTTTAGATGACAAGTGTAAATGAAATCATATAGTATTTACCTCTCTGCTTATTTTGCTTAGTATAATACCCTCTAGGTCCACCCTTGTCTCAGAGGGCAAGATCTCATTCTTTTTGTGGCTGATAGTCCATTGTGTGAGTATGTGTGTGTACACACATATATGTGTATGTACACATATATGTGTATGTATACATATATGTGTGTATACATATATATGTGTATACACACGAATGTATACATATATATGTGTCTACACATTACACATGCCACATTTATTTTCTTTGTCCATTTATCTGTTAATACAGTTGGGTTGCTTCCATATCTTGGCGATTATAAAGAATGCTGCCATAAACAGGGCTGCATTTATCTCTTTGATAGTGCTTTTGTTTTCTTTGGGTAAATACCAGGGGAATTATTGGATCATATAGTATATCTATTTTTAATTTTTTGGAACCTCTATACTGTTTTCCACAGTGGCTGTACCAGTTTGCATTCCCATTGGTGGTGCATGAGGGTTGCTTTTTCTCCACATCCTTGTCTGCACATGTTATTTCTTTTTTATAACAGCCATTCTGACTGGTGTGAGGAGATATCTTATTGTGGTTTTGATTTGCATTTCCTTGATGATTAGTAATATTAAGTATCTCTTCATGTGTCTGTTGGCCATTTGTATGTCATCTTTGAAAAACGTCTATTCAGGTCCTCTACGCATTTTTAATTGAATTGTTAGTGGGGTTTTTTTTGGTGTGTGTGTGTGTGTGTGTGTGTGTGTGATATAACTTCTTTATTTTGGATATTAACCCCTTATCAGATATATCATTTGCAATTATCTTCTCCCATTCAGTAGGTTATCTTTTTGTTTTGTTGATGGTTTCCTTTGCTGTGCACAAGCTTTTTGTTTTGATGAAGTCCCAATAGTTTATTTTGGCTTTTGTTTCCCTTGCCTGAGGCGACACATCTAGAAAAGTGTTGCTAAGGCCAGTGTCCAACAGATTACTGTCTGTATTTTTCTTTTAGGAGTTTTAAGGTTTCAGGTCTCACATTTGGTCTTTAATCCATTTTAGTTTATTTTTGTGTATGGTGTAAGAAGTGGTTCAGTTTCTTTTTTGCCTGTAGCTGTCTAGTTTTCCCAGCACCATTTGTTGAAGATTCTTTTTCCCATTGTATGTTCTTGCTTCCTTTGTCATGAATTCATTGACCAGTAAGGGTCGGTTTATTTTTGGCCTCTCTCTTCTGTTCTGTTGATCTATGTATCTCTTTTTGGGTCAGCACCATACTGTTTGATTACTGTAGCTTTGTAGTATATCCTGATACCTGGGATCATGATACCTCCAGTTTTTTGTGCTTCTTTTTCAAGATTCTTTTGGCTATTCAGGGTTTTTTGTGGTTTCATACAAATTTTAGGATTATCTTATTCTAGTTTTGTGAAAAATGCTATTGGTATTTTGATAGGGATTGCATTGAATCTGAAAATTGCTTTGGGTAGTAAGGACATTTTAATGATGTTCTTCTAATCCATGAGCATGGAATATCTATTTGTTTCACCTTTAGTTTCTTTCATCAGTGTCCTTTAGTTTTCAGAGTGTATGTAGGTCTTTGATCTCCTTGGTTAAATTTATTCCTGAGTATTTAATTCTTTTTGGTGCAATTGTAAGTGGGATTGTTTTCTTAATTTCTCTTTCTCCTACTTTGTTATTAGTGTATAGGAACAGAACAGATTTCTGTACATTAATTTTGTATCCTGCAACTATACTGAATTCATTTACTAATTTTTTGGTGGAGTCTTTAGGGTTTTCTGTATATAGTATCATGTCTTCTGGAAATAATGACAGTTTCACATTTTCATTACAAGTTTGGATGCTTTTTATTTTTCTTGTCTGTTTGCTGTATCTAGAACTTCCACTGCTATATTGAATAAAACTGGTGAGAGTGGACATCCTTGTCTTATTCCTGATCTTGGAGAAAAAGCTCTCACTTTTTTTTACCATGGAGTATGATGTGAGCTTTGAGTT
This sequence comes from Panthera uncia, assembly GCF_023721935.1. NCBI lineage: Eukaryota > Metazoa > Chordata > Mammalia > Carnivora > Felidae > Panthera > Panthera uncia. The sequence goes on from NC_064811.1 coordinate 172,964,529, forward strand.
TTTCATTTTGATCTTTATTATGTTATGTTGAGATATGTTCCCTCTAAACCCACTTCGTTGAGAGTTTTTATCCTGAACAGATTTTGTATTTTGTCAAATGCTTTTTCTGCATTTATTGAGATGATCATATGGTTGGGGGAAATTAGTTTTAATATTTTTTTTAACCTAGGATATCCAAAATATTATCACATCAACATGTGATAAAATATCTCCTCATGAGGTGTCTCGGCTTAGTAGGCTAAGTGTCCAACTCTTGATATCAGCTCAGGTCCTGATCTCACGGTTCATGAGATGGAGCCCTGTGTCAGGCTCTGTGCTGTCAGCGCAGATTCTCTCTCTCCCTATCTCTATGCCCTTCCCCTGCGTGCTCTCTCTCTCTCTCTCTCAAAAAAATGAACTTAAAAAAAAATCTCATCAGTAGTTTTAAAAGTTCTTTTGTGCTAAATCTTTTAGATCTAGTGTGTACGTTTCAACTCTAGCCCCATTTCATGTGTTCCATAGGCACATGTGACCAGTGGGTATCATATGGGACAGTGCAGTTCCTAGAGCTTTAGAGACTAATTCTATTTCTCTTTATTAGTGCCTAGCACAGTGCCTGGCACTAACTGAAGATTGTTGGGTGAATCACTAAGTGAATTAAAACAAGTGCTGGAGAACTTATAATAAAAGGTAGTTTTGTTTGGAAGTAATTCTTCTTGGGACCTATGGATTTGGCCTATAGGTTTGAGTGATTAGAATCTGTATTGAAGATTTTTACTTATATCTTTGCAGAAATATGGATCCAAGCCTGTTGAGAGAACGAGAGCTGTTCAAAAAACGAGCTCTTTCCACTCCTGTAGTAGAAAAACGTTCAGTATCTTCTGAGTCATCATCATCATCATCAAAGAAGAAGAAAGCAAAGCTAGAACATGGAGGATCATCAGGCTCTAAACAAAATTCTGGTCAGTAAAAAATTGACTGTTTAGGACTGTTTTTATTTTTCAGGAAACCATTTATTTAATCATGGCAAGTTCATTTTTTATAAAGTTTTTTTTTTTTTTTTTTTTTTTTTTTTTTTTTGGGGGGTTTTGTTTGTTTTTCACGGGGTGAGGTTGTGGGGGGGGGGGGGGGGGGGGGGAGG
>NC_064811.1:172965748-172971053 GCF_023721935.1 Panthera uncia
GAGAGAGAGAGAGAGAGAGAGAGAGAGAGAATGAAGAGAGAGAGAATGAATCCCAAGCATGAACCATGAGATCATGACCTGGGTCGAAATCAAGAGTTGGACACTTAACTGACTGAGCCACTCAGGCACCCTAGCAAGTTCATTTTTTAGTTCAACATTATACAGTGATAAGAGAGTATATTGCTTTTAAGATGTTAATCATCTTGTGTTGTAGTTAGAATTTAGGTTATTATCTTTTCAGAGAATAACTTTGTTGAAGTTTATATACCATATAGTTCACTCATTTTAAATGTACAATTCAAATATTTTTAGTAAATTTAGAGAATTGTGCAACTATTGATATAATTCAATTTTAGAACATTTCCATCACCCCAAAAAGATGCTTTGTGCCCATTCTCTTCTTGTTCCCACCCTAGCCCCAGATAACCAATAGCTTTCTTTCTCTATGTATTTGCTTTTTCTGGATGTTTCACATAAATGGAATTGTACAGTAAGTGGCCTGTAGTGTGTGGCTTCTTCTACTTAGCATTTATTGAGATGATCATGTTCTTTTTGTTTATGCTATTAACATGGCATATTATATTTATTTTTCAGATAAAATCAGCCTTGCATTCTTGGAATAAATCCTTCTTGGTTGGTGTATAATCTTTTTTATTTGTTGTGGCATTCAATTTGCTGATATTTTGTCCAGGATTCATCTATCTGTAGCATGTATCAGTACTTCATTCCGTTTTATTGCTGAAGAGTAATCCACTGTATGGGTATACTACAGTTTGTTTATCCATTCATGAGTTAATGGACATTTGGATTATTTCCATTTATTGGCTATTATGAATAGTTCTGCTGTGAACGTTGATGTACAAGCTTTTGTGTGGACTTGTTTTTGGTTTTGTTTTTTTTCTTGGATAGAGGACCTAAGAGCAGAACTTCTGAGTCATGTGGCAATTTTATGCTTTAACTTTTTAAGAAGTTACTAAAATGGCTGTACCATTTTCCATTCTTAGCCATCAATGCATGAGGGTTCTATTTTTTTTATTCTTGTTAAGACTTATTTCTTGTCTTTTTTATTATAGCCATTCTAGTGGTTATAAAATGGTATCATTGTGGTTTTAATATGCAGTTCCCTAATGACTAATGATGTTGAGCATCATTTCATTTGCTTTTTGGCCTGTTCATGGGTCATCTTGGGACAAATGTCTATTCATATTTTTTTGCGCATTTTTCATTGTTTTCTTCCTATTGATTTGTAAGAGTTCCTTATAGATTCTGAATACAGTTTCTTGATCCAGTATCACTTGCATTCTTGGTGTCATATGTAGGAAATCTTTGCCTAACCCAAGGTCGTGAAAATTTACTCTTATGTTTTCTTGTAAGAGTTTTATAGTTTTAGCTCTTATATTTAGGTCTGTGATATGTTTGAGTTGATTTTTTTGTGTATGGTTTAACATAAGGGTCTAACTTCATCTTTTTGTGTGTGGTTATTCAGTTGTCCCCATGCCATTTCTTGAAAAGACTGTCTTTTCCCACTGATTTGCATTGGCCTGCTTGTTGGTTATCAGTTGACTATGAATGAATTTATTTCTAGAATCTCAGTTTGGTTCCATTGATTCTATGTCTATCCTTAATTCCATACTCTCTTGAGTGCTGTAGCATCAGAATAGGGAAAGTGGAAGTCTTCACTTTTGTTCTTCTTTTTCCAAGATTGTTTTGTTTTTTCCTGGATTCTTTGCATTCAAATAAAATTTAAGAACACCTTGTCCATTCCTATCTGTAAAAGAGCCAGTTGTGATTTTTATAGGGATTGTATTGAATTTGTAAGTCAATTTGGGGAGAATTGGTATCTTAACAATATTAAGTCTTCCAGTCAATGAACATGGATATCTTTTCATCAGTATAGGTTTTTTATGTCTTCTGGCTATGTTTTGTAGGGTTTTTTTTTTTTTTTCATTTTTTTTTCATGTTTATTTTTGAGAGAGAGACAGAGTGCAAGTGGGGGAGGGGCAGAGAGAGAGAGAAAGAGAGAGGGGGAGACACAGAATCCTAAGCAGGCTCCAGCCTCTGGACTGTCAGCACAGATCCTAATGAGGGCCTCAAACTCACGAACCGTGAGATCATGACCTAAGCCAAAGTCAGATACTTAACCGACTGAGCCACCCAGGCGCCCCTGTAGCTTTTAATGTATAAGTCTTATATGTATTTTGTTAAATTTATTCCTAAGTATTTTATTCTTTTTGATATTACTGTGAGTGAAATTGTTAATTTGATTTTTTAGATTGTTCATTCCTAGTAAATAGAAGTACAGTAGATTTTTGCACTTTGATCTTCTGCAACCTTGCTGAACTTGTTCATTATTTATAGTTTTTTTGTGTGAATTCCATAGGTTTTTTTACTTGAAAGATTATGTCATCTGTAAATAAGGACAGGTTTATTTGTCCTTTCCAATGTGAATGCCTTTTCTTCTTTCCTCCTTTCCTCTCTCCGCCCCTCCCTCCTTTCCTCTCTCCGCCCCTCCCTCCTTTCCTCTCTCCCCCTCCCTCCTTTCCTCTCTCCCCCTCCCTCCTTTCCTCTTACCCCCTCTGAGCTGGCTAATAGGATGTCGAATACAGGTAGTGAGAGTGAACAGCTTTGCCTTGTTCCTGATCTTAGGGGAAAAGCATTCAATCTTCCATCATTATGTATAATCTTAGCTGCCTGGATTTTGTAGATGCCCATTATCAGGTTGAAGTTTCCCTCTACTTCTAGCTTGTTGAGAGTTTTTTTTTTTATTTTATTATTATTATTTTTTAAGTTTATTTATTTGAGAGACAGAGATAGCATGAATGGGGGAAGGGCAGAGAGAGAATCCCAGACAGACTGCACACTGTCAGCCCAGAGCCTGATGCAGGGCTTGATCTCATGAACCGTGAGATCATGACCTGAGCTGAAACCAAGAGTTGGACGCTCAACTGACTGAGCCACCCAGGTGCCCCAGTTTGTTGAGAGTTTTTTTTTTTTTTTTTAATTTTTTTTTTTCAATGTTTTTTATTTATTTTTTTTGGGACAGAGAGAGACAGAGCATGAACGGGGGAGGGGCAGAGAGAGAGGGAGACACAGAATCGGAAACAGGCTCCAGGCTCTGAGCCATCAGCCCAGAGCCCGACGCGGGGCTCGAACTCACGGACCGCGAGATCGTGACCTGGCTGAAGTCGGAGGCTTAACCGACTGCGCCACCCAGGCGCCCCTGTTGAGAGTTTCTAATCTTAAATGAGTTTTGGATGTTATCAAGTGCTTTTTCTACATCTGCTAAGAAGATCATGCTTTTCTTTATTAATATTATATTAATTGATTTTCAGATGTTAAACCAACCTGGCATTCTTAGAAAAAATCCTACTGTTGGTAGGAATGCAAACTGGTACAGCCACTCTGGAAAGCAGTGTGGGGGTTCCTCAAAAAATTAAAAATAGAGTTACCCTACAACCCAGCAATAGTACTACTAGGAATTGTCCAGAGGATACAGGAGTGCTGATTCATAGGGACTCATGTACCCCAATATTATAGCAGTGCTGCCAACAATAGCCAAATTATGGAAAGAGCACAAATGTCTGTCAACTGATGAATGGATAAAGATGTGGCGTATATATACAACAGAATACTACTTGGCAAAGAAAAAGAATAAAATCTTGCCATTTGCGACAATGTGGATAGAACTGGAGGGTATTATGCTAAGTGAAGTAAGTCAGTCAGAGAAGACAGATAATCATGTTTTCACTCATGTGGAATTTGAGAAACTTAAAACCATGGGGGAAGGGAAGGGGGAAAATAGTTATAAACAGAAGGAGGCAAACCATAAGTCTCTCTTAAATACAGAGAACAAGTTGAAGGCTGATGGGGGACGGGGGAGGGGAAAATGGGTGGAGGGCATTGAGGAGGGCACTTGTTGGGATGAGCACTGGGTATTGTATGTAAGCAGTGAATCATGGGAATCTACTCCCGAAGCCAAGAGTACCCTGTATCCTGTATACACTGTATGTTAGTTAACTTGACTATATATATATGTGTGTGTGTGTATATATATGTGTATATATATATATATATATATATGTATATAAATCCTATTGGTCATGATGTATATAATCTTTTTTGTTGTGGAATTCAGATAGCTAATATTTTGTACTGGAGTTTTATGTTTATATTCATGAGGGTATAGTCTGTAGTTTTCTTGGATGCCTGTGAGGGTATTTGTGGCCTCATAAAAGATTGGTGAAGTGTTCTTTTTTCCACTGTTTCTGGAAGGGTTTGTGAAGGTTTGATATAATTTTCCCTTTAAATATTGGATAGAATTCACTAGCAAAGGCATTTGGGCCTGAGCTTTCCTTTGTGAGAAGCTCTCGTAGAAATTCTTCTTATAGATCTATTCAGATTATCTGTTACCTTCTTGAGTTAATTTTGGTGCCTTGCATCTTTTTAGGAGTTTGTCCATTTCATTATCTACATTGTCTAAAGTTTTTAGAAAGTATTTCCTTGTAAGCCTTTGACTTTTGTAAGGTCATTAGTGATATCCCTCCCCTCTTTCATTGTTTTTTTTTTTTTTTTTCTTAGGGGGGGGGGGGGGGGGGGGGGGGAGCGGGGGGTCTGAGGGGGGGGGGGAGGGGCGGTCCCCAGCAGCTCCACACTGAGCGAGGAGCCCAAAGCAGGGCTTGATCCCAGGACCCTAGGATCATGACCCCAGCTGGAATCAAGAGTTAGCTGCTCAACCAACTGAGCTACCCATGCAGCCTTTCCCTCTTTCATTTCTGATTTTAGGAATTTATGTTTTATTTTGTTGATTTTTTCAAAAAAATCAACTTTTGATTTAATTGATTTTTCTCTTGTGTTTTTCTGTTTTTTATTTTATTTCTATTTCACCATTTTTTTCCTGCTTATTTTGGGTTTAGTTTAGTCTTAGACTGTTACCTTTTAAACAAGGTCAGTCCAGCTTAATTCACAACTAATTATTTACCTACTTATAAAATGTAGTAAGTAATCTTTATGGATGTCATTTTGTTAGATGTTTTTCAAGCTGTTTTACTAACTGATGTTAAAGCAGAGGTCATCTTTTTATCGAGCAGGGCTGTTATTAGAACATACATGAAGTTTATGTTTCATTCCAATGAAATGTATATTGAATTAATTCACAGTACACTGTTTTATTAAACATTAGCATGGGCGCCTGGGTACCTCAGTCGACACTCTTGATTTTGGCGCAGGTCATGATTTCACGGTTCATGGGATTGAGCGCTGAACCTACTTGGAATTCTCTCTCTCTCTCTCTCTCTCTCTCTCTCTC
>NC_064811.1:172971153-173191941 GCF_023721935.1 Panthera uncia
CTCTCCCTCTCTCCCTCTCTGCCCCTCCCCTGATTGCATTCATGTGCTCTCTGTCAAATAAACTTAAAAATAAACATTAGCACAGACCCACTCATAGACCTAGTCTCTTTGATCTGCTTAAGAATGACTTTGCTCCTGCTAAATAACAAAAATTCATGTAAATTTGAAGATCTAATTGGCTTTATTACACGATTTATGATTCAGGTAGCATCCTGTTGAGCAAGGCATTCCGAGGAGTTGTACCAAATGGACAGTTCTTATAGAAGGAAGGTGGAGGCAAGAAAGTTATTAGCAAAAGAAAAGGATTGTTTTAGGCCAGGCTGCTTTCTAGGGAGGAAAAGCTAGGAGTCTTATGCAGATAACCTCATATTCCTTTGGTGGAGAGGGTCCATGTTGGCATACTTATTGTTAATGGAAAAATTCCTGACTGATGATTTAAGACTACATTTCTGAGGGAGTTTGAAACTGCAGTTAGATTATGTATTAAGCACAAGGTTTGGAACTTGGTCACAGTGACATAATTTTGGGCTTTTGGGTTTTTGTTGTTGTTTTCTTTTCTTTTTTTTAGCCAAAATCTCAGTGGCTTAAAAACAACAAAGGTTTGTTTCTCTTTCATACCACGTGTTTAACATGTGTTGGCAGGGGTCTTACCTCCTTACAGTCACTCAAGAACCCAGGCTGGTAGAGTAGCTGATATTTCCAGTGTTACTGATTTCAGTGCCAGAGGGAGAAAGAACTCTGGAAGATCTTTCTTGGCAGTTAAAATCCTCTGGCCTGGAGGTGAGACATCACTTTCTCTCACAGCTCATTGTCTAGAGCTAGTCACAGGGCTGTACCAGCTATGGGGTGTTCCAAGTGCTCAGAGGAGAGCTGTAAGTACTGAGTGTACACGGTGAAGACTGTCATACCACCCTAGTTGGGGTCACTATGAGTGGATTGCTTGATTAGGTGCTTACAAGGTTTCCTGGCTTAACTTCTTTATTGTCCACTCTCTGTACAGAAGTCAGTGATTTTTCTAATCGTCTGATAACATCAGTCTCTGTTTAAGGCTGATCATCATTGCTTTTCAGGTGAAGGTTATCTTTTCCTGCCATCTCCATGCCTTACCTGATCTAGTCTCCCGTTACCTTTCATACCCATAATCATTGTTTTCCTTGTACTCTTTTAGTGATATTGGCCTGTATGTAGCTCTTTTAACATGCTTTACTCTCTTGCCTCATGACCTTTACCCATATTGTATCCTCTTTGTGGAATATTCTTTCTTAGCTCCTTCCCTCTTCTGAGTAAATCCTATTCCTCTTTTAGGTTGCAGGTTAAAAGTCCTATTATCTCTACTTTCCTATTTGAATTTGGTGCTTAGCCTTTGATTCTCATGGCACTCACTATTTCTGACAAAGCTATTGTGTGTCATTGCAATTGCATGATTGTTTGCCATTGTAACCTAATCTTTCACACAGAGAAACACTCAATACATGTTTGTCAAATACATGTTTGTTGAATGGCTAAATAAATTACAGCATAAGGTATGGAAAAGTTAAGTGTCTGTTATCAAGAAATTTAGTAATTAAAGGATCTTTATGCTTTCCATCCATGTTAAGGACTCCAGAGTTTACTATTTATGAAAATGTGATTTTAACAGTGCTCAGAATAGCTCCTACTTACCTAAGTATTGAGTATACCATGTTTCACAAGTCCTTTGAAAGTTGGTTACATTATTTGTGTGTATTTCTAATGTTAGAAAAAAAAAATTTTGTATAAAAGGGATTTCAAACCAAGAGGGCTCTCTAAATTGAGAAGATAGATATATATTTTTTCACTTCATATATCAGATATTTTCTATTTTGCCTTAATTTTCAGGAGCTTTTTAATCTAGGTTGATGTGTCATATGTAAAGGCTGTTATTTCCATTTTGTTGGTGGTGGTGTTACTTTGAGTAATGCTATTACAAATATCTTTGTATCTTGAGCTTGTTTCTTTTGAACTAATTTCTCAGAGTAGATTTCTAGGAGCGATATTTCTGGTTAAGGGCAGTTGTAGTGGTTAAGAGCATGCTTAGGTTTGCTCATGGGTGGTAGCAAAGGATTAGGGTTATAAAATATAATATCTTTACAGCCCTTGTAATTCCAAGAAATAAAACTGAAGTATTTCCTTTTTTTATTTTTTAATATTTATTGAGAGACAGAGTGTGAGTGAGGGAGAGGCAGAGAGAGAGGGAGACACAGAATCTGAAGCAGGCTCCAGGCTCTGAGCTGTCAGCACAGAGCCCGACGTTGGGGCTCGAACTCACGAACTGTGAGATCATGACCTGATCTGAAGTCGGACACTTAACCGAGTGAGGCACCCAGACACCCAGAAACTGAAGTATTTTTTAATAGGTGTTACATGGTCCTACCTTTTGTCTTTTTTTTTTTTTTTTGGCAATCTTTTCCTACATCAGGTATCTTTAGCCCTTGAGAATAATGAATATGAGCAACAAAAGAAAAAGCTCAAGAAATACAATTTAGGGGTGTACTAGAAAGTTTTAGTTTGAAAACAGCCTGATCCTTCTTATACCATGTATTTATTATTAAACAGTAAGTCAGTTTTATGAAAATTTTATGCATGTATACTTGTGACCTTTCTATTTTGAGACTTTTTTCCTCTCTAATCTTTACATAAAACTGGTCTTTAAAAAGTGTATTAGTTGTCTTCTGTAAACTAGCAAATACTGCTTTTTAATAAGTAGAGACTTTATGTGTAAGTGGAATCATTTTACTTTGGATTTAGGTAAGCATTTTAAATAGCATTTTTATTACCAAAACACACAGAGGGTAGTTACTGTTTTGGTCTACATGGTTTGTGTAGGTCAAAGTTATTTGATCTTTCTCGTGTTTTCTAGCTTACATTTTGCTGCTTAATATTGAAATCTAGGAATCTTTTATCCAGTTTTTGAAGTGTCATTTTAAGTACATTGGTAACTTATTCACATTCGTGAAGATTTTGTGTATATTTAATGAAAGGGATACACAAACAAAAAGTGCATATTTAACTTGTTTTTCCCTTCTATTAGAAATCTTTTAATTCAGAATCGGAGTCAGTTAAACAATTTTTTTTAATGTTTATTTATTTTTGTGAGAGAGAGAAAGAGTGTGAGCGGGGGGAGGGACAGAGAGAAGGGGAGACACAGAATCCAAAGCTGTGCTGTCAGCGCAGAGCCCAACGCAGGGCTCAAACTCACGAACCGTGAGATCATGACCTGAGCTGAAGTCAGACCCTTAGCTGACTGAGCCATCAGGTACCCCTCAAGAGTCAGTTTTATAATAACAGTTGGCCTCAGAAAATTTTCCTTTTTTCTTCAGTAGTTGAAGGCTATTTTCAGAGATTTTGTTCATCTTAGGTAGAGTGCTAGACGACTTCAATTTCACGTTTTCTGATGTTGTCCATCATACTTCTAAGAGGGTTTGGTTCACTTTTTAAGTCTTTCACAGTCTTGTTTTTTACACAGCAGCAACAGTCAAGCACTTCATAAAGAAAAGCCAACACCACTAAAGATACCACTGTAAATATGAATAAAAGCAGAATGACAAAGCAGGCAGTGTTCCAGTTATCATGAAAAGGGTAAATTTTTTGAACTTGAAAACCAAGGTACTGATAAACAGATGTAGTGGTTTCATTCCAGAGGCTGGAGCTCAGAGAGGCCATTCTTAGGGATTATACTTCTTGTATTGGTTCTTTTGAATCTGTAAAAAGGTAGAAAATGAATACATGTAATCAAATTCTGTGGATCTGTCAATTGATCTCAGTACTAAGACTTGTTAGTAAATCTATGTAGGTAACGTGAGTTCTTTTATTTTCTGCCAGAATTAATGCCCAAATGGTATTTTTGAATTTTTTCTTTATCCTCTGGCAGTGTACTCTGTAAACCATACTATATATGTATGTATATTTTTTAAATGCTTATTTATTTATTTTTGAAAGGGGTGGGGAGGGGCAAAGAGAGAGGGAGACACAGAATCTGAAGCAGGCTCCATGCTGTCAGTGCAGAGCCTGATGCGGGGCTTGAACTCAGGAACTGTGAAATCATGAGCTGAGGCAAAATCAAGAGTTGGATACTTAACTGAGCCACCCAGGTGCCCCCATACCGTGTATTTTTTTCATGTGTGTCATTTGCTAGACAAATACATATGCTTAAGGTTTATATACAGAAACTAACTGCTAATAGAAGGGGGAAAAAGAAGCTGAATTGTTTTAAAATTTAACTAAAGCAGTGGTCAATGATCTGTTAAATACAAAAAAATCCTTGTGTTTTAAGGTGGTATTCTTCATACTGCCCCCAGAAAAACTTTTCTCATTAACTTTGAGGATCCTTCTCACCTTGTGGGCTCAGTGTATTTCTGTCTCCTATTTCCTCTCCTTTAAACTTTGAAGACAGGTGACCTGAATCAAGATATAGTGGCTGAGTGAAAATACTAGAGAAAGGAAAGCTAAATAATGACGGTTTTCAGAATAAGGGTGATAAAATTTTAGGTTCATGTTGCCTATGAAGAGACCCTAATCTTAGGATTTTTTTTTTTTTTTTGTTAAGTATATGATAGTATTAACTGTTCATATACCTGAATGATCTATGGATATGAATATTTTACTTTTATTTTTATTTTGAGAGAGTGAGCATGCATGTGCATGGGGGAGGGGCGGGGGGAGGGAAAGAGAGAGCAAGAGAGAGCACGAGCGCGACCGCACGACAAGCAGGCTCTGCACTGTCAGTATGGAGCCCAGCAAGGGGCTCTGATGTACAAACTGTGAGATCATGACCTGAACCGAAACCAAGAACCAGATGTTTAGCCGACTGTGTCACCAGGCACCTCTTCTTGAAACTTAATTTTAAAAAATTATAAAATGCTTATATACTGAGAAAATTTTGGAAATAAGGGGAAAAAATAGTTCCACTTTATTAATTCAATGACTGCTGTCAGTTTGAAAGCTTTATTTTATTAAAGAAATGACTTATTTTGTGTGATTTTTCTTTCCTACATAGTTGTAAATAGACTTTCATTCATTGTTATAAACAAATATTTACCTACTGTGTCCCAGATAGTATTCTGAATGCTGAAGATACTTGTGTGTGAGAGTATATTTCAATTAGACAAAACTTTAAGATAGTTGAAGAGTAAGAGTATAATGAACCCCTGTATTCTCATAATACAGCTTCAGTTACCAATTTGTCTTTACCCATTTGTTTCTACCTCATAGATTATATTTTTCAAGTTTGTTTAAGTAATCTCTATACCCAGTGTGGGGCTTGAACTCACAACCCTGAGATCAAGAGTTGCATGCTCTTCTGACTGTGCCACCTAGGCGCCCCATGCCCCTAGATTATTTTGAAGCAAATCCCAGACATCATCACTTCTCCTAGACATCTTCAGTTATATATCTCTTAAAAGATGAGGGTTCTGTTTGTAAACATAGCCACCATAGCATTGTCACACCAACAAAGATGAAAAAGTGACTTAAAGCCCAAATCCATAACAGTATAATTCCTTAAATTTTTCTTTATACATGTAATCTTAAAACTTTAATAAAGTAATACTTTCCAAGGTTTTTCTTTTCTTTTTATAATTTATCACTTTTAAGTAAACTCTGTGCCCAACATGGGGCTTGAACTTACAACCCGAGGTCATGAGTCACATGCTCTACTGACTGAGCCAGCCAGGCACACGAAAGGTTTTTTCCTTTAAATCATATTTGCTTGGCAAGTAACTGCATCTCTCTGGATGGACTTGGTTCTTCCTTTGTGTATTTTGAAGGTGAAATTAATGATCTGAGGGGTACCTTGGTGGTTCAGTTGGTTAAGTGGCCGACTCTTGATTTCATCTCAGGTCATGATCTCACCAGTCCTTGGATGAAGCCCTGACTCTGGCTCTGTGCTGGGTGTGGACTCTGTTTAAGATTCTCTGCATTCCTGGGGCACCTGGGTGGCTCAGTCAGTTAAGCGCCTGACTTCAACTTAGGTCATGATCTCATGGTCTGTGAGTTCGAGTCCTACATCAGGCTGTGCTGACAGCTCAGAGCCTGGAGCCTGCTTCAGATTCTGTGTCTCCCTCTTTCTCTGCCCCTCTCCCACTCGCACTCTGTCTCTCCCTCTCAAAAATAAAATAAAAACATAGAAAAAGTTTTTTTAAAGATTCTCTCCATTCCTCTCCCTCTGTCTCTATCCCACTTGCTCATGCATACGCTTTTGTTCTCTCTCTGTGCTCTCTCTTTCAAAAAACAAAACAAAATAAAACAAAAAACCCTGAGGCCAGAAGTCAAGGCTTAAATTCATTTTTTTTTTTTGGATATAAGAATCCTTCAGTTTCATGGTTTGTGGTGATCCTTCATCTTGAAACAAGGGACAGCAGACTAATGGACAGTAACTGAATCAGTTGCTTTTATTAGTTCTGGGACATACAAAAATACATTGTCTGGAACACAGGTATGTGATGAACTTCCCAGTACATTACAATATTTTCAAACTTTGGAGACCCAGCCTTTTAGAGTTACCCTCTTTTATCCCTTAAATTTTTCTCTTCTTAGCATATTCCTTTTTTTTTTTGTCTCTTTTTTTTTTTTTTTTTTTTTAATGTTTATTTATTTTGAGACAGAGAATGTGAGCAGGGTCAGGGCAGAGAGAGAAGGAGGGAGAGAATCCCAAGATTCTGTCTGTGCTGTCAGCATGGAGCCTGACTCAAGGCTCAATGTCATGAACCGTGAGATCATGACCTGAGCCGAAACCAAGAGTTGGATGCTTAATTGACTAAGCTACTCAGATACTCCACTTCTTAGCACATTCTTATAGAAAGTGGGGTTGCTACATTGCAGACCTCCAGGGGGCACCATTCATATTGTGTTGTGAGTGCCATTCATGTAGAATACATGGTAAGTGGTGCCCCGGGAGTCTAATGTGGATGTCCTGATAGGCCAGTCCTCCATCCTCTGCATTGGTGCTGCCTCTGATTCTAATCACCATGCACCCAAGTAAAGTAACCCATAGAAACGGACTCAACTGGAGACAAATAATAGTCCTTTTTGACCCAGCCTTCCTAACAGAGTAGTGACGTGTGTGCAGACACACAAATGCCTAGAAGATGTTCAGCTTTGCAAGTCCTTTAAAATTTTTAGTACTACTAAAATGCAGATCCTTTTGGGAGGGATAGTGCACATTGTTATATTTACTTCACTGTGAATGAGTTTCGGGTCCTTTTTGAAAAGCAGAGCAAATATAAGAGAAGGAGAAGAAGAATAGGACCTTGAGGAAATAGAGAACAGGGCCATTTATTATATGGATAGGTAAAAAGCAGGAAGAAACACAGGAGGGTCTGTCTAATTTACCTGGGTAAACCTAGGACCTCTCCAGCATTGATGAGAATATTCCTTAGATTTTCTGTCAAGGCCTTTCAGGTTGATTCCTTTTTTATTTTTATTTCTTAAGATTTACATTTTTAAGTAATCTCTAAATCCATTGTGGGAGTCAAACAATCCCAAGATCAAGAGCTGCATGCTCTACCAACTGAGCCAGCCAGGTACCCCAGATTGATACCTTTTTAAAATATGGGAATTTTTTCCCACATTATGTCCCTTAGATTAGTCTAATGTACCTTATTAATTAACTTAAATACTATTTAATTATTGATTTCAGAAGTGTTATAGTAATTTTTTTTATTTTTACATTATACTAATTTTTAAAAAAATTAAAAACTTCGCTAATAATCCTGTCTTGCTAACATATCAAACTTTTAATTTGTTCCTTCTAGAAATTGGCAATATAAATCTATAACTCCTACCTGGTTGAAATTGTACTGAAGTTATTACTTTGTATTTTAACTTTTTATGAATAGGGGTTTCTCATTTGTATTGATTTTAAAACTGAGGAGAAGTTGTAAAGACTAATGTATGTTTCTATTTCAAAATGAAATAGAAATTTTAGAATTATTGGAGGGGTGCTTGGGTGGCTCAATCGGTTAAGCGGCTACCATCAGCTCAGGTCTTGATCTCGTAGGTCATGAATTCGAGCCCCATGTTGGGCTCTGTGCTGACAGCTGGGAGTCTGCTTGGGATTCTCTCTCTCCTCTCTTTCTCCTCTCTCTGCCCCTACCCTGCTTGTGCTTGCTCTCTCTCAAATAAACTTAAAAAAAAAAAAAAAGTTAGAATTCTGGGGTGCCTGGGTGGCTCAGTCGGTTAAGCATCCAACTTCGGCTCAGGTCATGATCTCACGGTTTGTGAATTCAAGCTCCGTGTCAGGCTCTGTGCTGACAGCTCAGAGCCTGGAGCCTGCTTCAGATTCTGTGTCTCCTTCTCTCTCTGCCCCTCCCCAACTTGTGCTCTCTCTATGTCTCTCAAAAAATAAATAAATGTGGAAAAAATAAATAAATAAATAAATAAGAATTATTTGAAAGTTGGTTTAAGGAACTTTATATTCTATTTTGTTTTTGAGGTACAAGTGAACTGTTTAAAATTTTTCAAGCCCTCTTGACCCCTCCCCCCCAAAAAAAACGGAGGGAGGGAAGAGAAGGGAGAAGGCAGGGGCAGGCAGGCAGACACAAACTAAATTCAATTATTTGAAGTTAGCTTTTACCAATCAATGAACTATTCTGGTTAAAATTAATATATCCATACAATTCAATATTATGTGTGAATGAGGTAACTGTAGTGATAAGGAAAGATTTTTAGGTGAAATCACTGTTAAGTGAAAAGAGCAAGATGCAGGACAGTATGCGTAAGAAAGGGGGAAATAGTATATATTTTTATTTGCTTGAATCTCTGCAAACATTTGGAAAGATATAGACCAGAAATAACAGTGATTACTTGGTGGGTTTGTTGGAGGGTAGAGATGAGAAACAGGGATGTGTGTGAGATTTCTCAAGGTATATCTTGTTATATTTTAGTTTTTGAACCATTTGAATATAGTACTTATCCAAACCCAAACTAATATATTTTAAAAGTATTTCTTTCCTTTGGTTTTAAAGGTCTGTTGTGTTATCTGTTTAATATATTTATTGAGTTTTCTGGATTACTTCTAAAAAATTAAAACTAGAATCAGTAAACAGTATTTTGATTAGAAGTGTCTAAGCAGTTTAAGGAAGAGTATACACATGTTGTAAATGATGACAGTTTATGTTGTAAATGATGACAGTTTGCCTCTCCTGTGAGTGTATTGATAACTGATGAGCAACTCAAAACATTCACTCTTTAGTTAGCTTTTGGGCATATCTGAAAAGTACACTGTGAAATATGGGGCCATTTTCTACCTTAAATTTAATGTGGTTTATTTTTATGTACAGTAGAGCTCTAGCAATTTTTTGTGCTAAATTTAGGGTAAAATCTGAAACTTACTTTGAGGGAGGAGACATAATTAGACATGCAGAAACGTATTATTATTAGGATTTTCTTGTACTCTGAGACTGTACTTTTGAAATTAAAATGTAAGTTTATATCAAGTACCTGCTATAAACATGCTTTATGAAAAAGAAGAGTAAATGGTTAAAAAAAAAATTGTGTACTTTTTTGAATCTTCCTCCCCTTTAAAATTTCATTATAGGAATGGGGAGTATTAAGTAGTGTTTTGTTGTTTTTGTTTTAATTTTTGATCTATTCTCTTCACCTTTCTTTCCCTCCCGTTTCAGAAGGCCCTAGTGAAATATTTATGGGGCTAAGACTTGGAAGTGTTCTGGAACCTTGAATTGTCAGATAAGAATAAAATTATGCTTTTGCTTTAATTATGTTAAAACCCTTGAGTTGAATTCTCTAGTGCCTTTAAGCATATCACTTTGAGATATGATCAATTAATCATATTGGCCTTTAGATATAGAGCAGTGCACCCAGCTCTGGACCGGTCTGAGGCAGGCCACACGTCTGGTCAGTTTGGTGAAAGAGCAGTGAACCTACATCTGTGCTAACTATAGTTAGATCACCAGGAAGATGTAGGCTGATTATAGTGCTAATAATAGGGGAGAGTATTTGTAACTGAAATTCCATGTAAATTGTAAACTGTTTTATTTGACAAGGTTTTTTATTTGAGACTTTTTTTGGGTCCCATACTTTGTACAGCAAGCAGGAATATTTTCTAGGTAATTAACCCCATTGTGCTGAACCTAGGGAGATATAATATCTTCTTACAGCAACCTTTGGGCTTTGTAAGGGATGCTTTGCTCATGCTTCTGAATGCTGAGTAAGAAATGGAATGAATAAAAATTAGGAAAATAGTCTTAAAATTGAAATAAATTTATCAGCAAAGGGCAGAAGTTGAATCTCCAGATCAGTATGTGTAGGTAATATCCTGGAACTCCAGCCTTACTAATAACAATATTTTCATGCTTGACTATTATAAAATTAGAAATTTGGCTAGTAGTTGATACTGATTTTTTAGTAGACATGAATAGTTACTCTCAGCCATGAAAATAATCTTAATACCTACCTCGAAAGGTACCTTATATTCCTCCCTTAACCAGTTCTTCTTAAAACATCTTTTTATTTTAAAATGTAGTTTATTAAAAAGACTTGCTATGTGTTTGAGGATCAGTTTAAGAATAATGTTAACATTATATTGAAATATGGTTATAAATAGATATTTTTGTGCCATATAAAAAATGAAAGGCTATTTAAGAAGGTTGTTTAATAATAGAATGACTTGTGTATTACAGTAATACAGATTTTAAAATTTAACTGGAAGGAATCATTTTAATTAAAATGTTAGGAAAGTCTGAAGCTCCACAAATTGATCTTTTTGGTTACAGTATAATGCAGCCTATATGATGATAACCTTTATGGTCTTTTTATTTTTATGTAAAAATCACAATCATGACAATTTCTCAGCATTTTCGGCATCTGCACTCAAAGTCAAATAAACAGTTTTGAACTATTTTCTCATATTTGTTAAAATATAACAAATATAACAAACTTTCTTGTAAGTGACTGCTTTTTACCAGCAATATAATTTGTACATATAATCAGAAAGCTTTAGTCCAGGATTTGCTTTTAGTCTAGATTTTTCTTTAAGAAAAATCCTTTGTTAAGGCAGACCAAATTGCTGAAATGAAATAGCTCAGAGAAAATAAATTAGCAAGTAACCACTTAACATTAAATGCTTATGGTTTACTCTAAGGTCTGGATATAGATCAGGTTCATAGAAAATCTCATGAATTTTCCATAAGGCACAGATGGTGAGGGTGCTTATCAAATAGCACAAGGCAGTCTTCACATTTTCATAATAAAATCCTACCAAGCAGCGAAATGAATACAGTGCCTTTTTTGGTCTTTAGTCAGAACAAAGCTTTCTGCTTGGTTTTTATGGTAAAATATTTTTTAAATTACATCATAAGGACATGTATTACTAAATGCAAAAGATCGCATAAACCTACCTCTTGTCTGAAGGCTGCTGTTGAAGCGATGGTATCGTCTGTTTGTAATGCAGTCCAGTGCACATCCAAGATGGAGCTGTGCTGCTATTGGTTGAACCACAATGCAGCTGACAGTTTCCTCCTCGTTCATTTGCATTAAGTCCTGCCACCCTTAAGTGTAAATCATTCATAAACTTGAATAGAGCTGTCTGGGATATCAACTGTCCCCTCTTTTTCTTGCCTCATTTTTTGTCCTTAAGGTAAATTTCTGCAAAGGAATTTGAG
Source organism: Panthera uncia (assembly GCF_023721935.1). Classification (NCBI taxonomy): domain Eukaryota; kingdom Metazoa; phylum Chordata; class Mammalia; order Carnivora; family Felidae; genus Panthera; species Panthera uncia. Next base: position 172,982,790 of record NC_064811.1, read on the forward strand.
TTAGTAATGAACTGGTGATTCCTTAGTGTTTAACCATAAAATTTCGGATCCTTCAGTGAGTATTTCACGGCTAGGGCTAGAAGGTACTATTGAGAGAGGTAGTAACCTAGGAAACAAACAGTCCAGGTTTACCAGCTTAATATTTCCTCCCGGAAGTGGGCATAAAATCTCATAAATGATATTTTCTTTCAGTACTTGTGTTCTCTATAAATCTTGCCCTCTGGAAATGATTATTTCCATGTGGTGGTTTGATTTAGGAGAAATTCTAAGGGAAAAGAAATAAGGTTTTCAGCTCTGCTCGTTGGGATAGGGTTAGTTTTGGTAGGTACACCACCTACATTAAAAAGCAGTCTGTGAAACGGGGCGCCTGGGTGGCTAAGTCAGTTAAACATCTGACTCTTGATTTTGGCCCAGGTCAGGTAATGATCTCGCGGTTCATGAGTTCGAGCCCTGCATTGGGCTCTGCACTGACAACATAGAGCCTGCTTGGGATTCCCTCTCCTTTCTGCCCTCCCCTGCTCACGTGCGCTCTCTCTCTCTCTCTCTCTCACTCAGAATAAAGACGTAAAACATTAATCAGTCTGTGAAATTTAAATGGTAAGAAAGGAATAAAAGGTACAGCATATAGTGAGTGATACTATAATAGTGTTATGTGCTGACAGATGGCAGCTATACTTGTGAGCATAGTATGACCTGTAGAGAAGTTGAATCACTGTGTTGTACACCTGAAACTGACATTGTGTGTCAACTATACTCAAAACTTTTTTAAAAACTGGCAAAACAATCCACAACTTCAGTGCTTTGAAGCTAGAATATTTGTATTTATGACCTATTATTTAGAGTTGTGTGGGGTCCAAACATAACAGTATCAAGGTTATACATTATGGAGAGGCTATTATAGCAATAGCAGACAAATGTTTGCTATGCAGGCTTTATTTTATAGGTCACATTATTTTTAAAAAATAAGAGATAGGAGCACCTGGGTGGCTCAGTTGGTTAAGCGTCCGACTTTGGCTCAGGTCATAATCTCACGGTTCATGAGTTCTAGCCCTGCATTGGGCTCATTGCTGTCAGCACAGAGCCTGCTTCAGATCCTGTCTCCCTCTCTCTCTGCCCCTCCTTCCACCATCTCAAAAACAAACATTTAAAAATAAATAAAATAATAGATAAATTAGTGAATTATTTTCTTGGATTATAAAGGAGTACATAGAAATACTCTTACTACCTTCATTCATTCATTCAGCTAATATTTACTGAGTGTTTACTCTGCCTGGCACTTAGCTAAATGTTTAAGACTCCATGACAAACAAAACTGCATGTAGTTCATGATTGAACATTTGTGTAATGCATATCCTTAACATAGTGTCATCTGCTTTTCATAGTTTTCCCACTTAGTTGTTTATAGAGGAGTATAGGATAAACTTTTCTTTTCCTTTTTTAAATTTAAGTCCAAGTTAATATATACTGTAATAATGATTTCAGGAGTAGAATGTAATGATTCATCACTAGGATAAACTTAATATTTTACTAAAGGTAAAACGTTAAATCTGCACTTATGAATTTTTATACTCTGACTGAATAATAGCCCATCTCGGATGAAATAGTCTGTGTTAAGGGCTAGTTAATGATCCTTTTTCTAAATTTAAGCTTACTTATTTATTTTGAGAGAGACAGAGACCATGTGAGCAGGGGAGGGGCATTCAGGGAGGGAGAAGGATAGAGAATCCCAAGCAGGCTCTGCACTCTGCACTATCCATGCAAAGCCCAACACGGGGCTCAAACTCATGAAACTGTGAGATCATGACCTGAGCCAAAACCTGAGTCAGATGCTTAGCCAACTGAGCCACCCAGGTACCCCATTAATGATTCTTATACAAGGCAGTATCACAGTGTTTACAACTGCATTTGAATCTGTATTCTTCTACTTCTCTGTTTTCTTATGTTTAAAGGGAGACAGGTTATTTGGGAGGGATTAAATGAGAAAATAAATATTTAGCATGCATTTGGCAAATAGTAAGTGTTCAGTAAATGTTATTGCTCTTGTTGTTAAAGTGTCCCGAACACCTTGGGAAAATGAACCACGTAGGTAGTATTTCATAATTGAAATAATGTGAAAGCATGCCTGTAAGGCATTTATAATATTATTTTTGGAAACATAGTAGACTTTAATGTGCCAGTTAAGTTGTTAAAATTATAACAGTGATTTTTAAAGGAAAACTGTATATCAAGTCTTGTTTTAGTCTCAAAAAAAGCATGTTTAATAAAGCAGTCTTGTGAACTAATCTCAAAGAAGTATTATGTTGCCATCTAAAAACTATTCTCTGGAAAAAAAAAAAAGCTATTCTTTTTGGATCTTTGACACTCGTTACATTTGACTTGCACTGTTCTAATGCATTCATTTGTTTAAAAATTGTTACAAAACTGGTGCCAGAGATTACACCCCCCACCTCTGCCTTTTTTTAACCTCTTCCTTTGTGGATCAGCGACATGAGAACTTTATATCTCAGTTTATGGTTTTCTAATAGAATGTGTACTTCTGAAATGTTTTTCTGGTGTTGTTGTTGTTGTTGTTTTTTTGCTTTTTTTGTCTTTCTTTCTTTCTTTCTTTCTTTCTTTCTTTCTTTCTTTCCGTCTGTCTTTCTGTCTTTCTTTCTGTCTTTCTTTCTGTCTTTCTTTCTTTTTGAGAGAGAGTGAGTGCCAGCCCGGGAGAGGAGCAGAGGGAGGGGGAGAGAGAGAGGGAGTGAGTCTCAAGTAGGCTCCATGCTCAGTGTGCAGCCTGTTGTGGGGCTTGAACCCACAACCCTGGCATCATGACCTGAGCAAGAGTTGGATGCTCAACCGACTGGTGTCCCTGAAATGTTTTTCTAGTATTTATGATGAGTTTACTTTTTGAACTATTCCTCCTTATGACTAATGGAATGCATTTGTGATTCATGGTAGGATTAGGTTTTCTGCCTATAAAATGTAACAAAATGATAACAAGTTCTGAAACAAATTATCTTCTATAGGATTTGCTCCTTGTTTCCTGCTGTCATTCCCCCCCCCCTTTTTTTAATGTTTATTTTTGAGAGAGAGCGAGCATGAGGAGGGAAGGGGCAGATAGCTGAAATCTGGTGCTTCACCAACTAAGCCACCCAGACGCCCCTCATGCTGCCATCCCTTTTTAAGCATCCATGTTTTTGCAGTGGCAGTGCCTATAATTTATTTTTCCTTAGTTTATCTCTCAAGTTTAGTTATTGTATCATTTCTTTTATTCCCATTTGCTTTACATTGATAGAAATTGATGTAATAGGTGATAAATGGAACTTTTTATACCTCAGAAGTAATTTACTCATTTCTCATGGTTTTAAGTTTATTAGAAAAGCTCTGTGTGTCAGATTGAGATTTGTATTATCCTCTTGTTTAAAAAGCTATGCCTCTCGGGGTGCCGAAGTGTCCAGCTTCAGCTCAGGTCATCATCTCACAGTTGGTGGGTTCAAGCCCCATATCGGGCTCTGCACTGACAGTGCGGAGCCTGCTTGGGATTCTCTCTCCCTCTCTCTCTGACCCTCTCCCACTTGTACCTTCTCTCTCTGTCAAAATAAATAAATAGGGTTGCCTGGGTGGCTTAGTTGGCTAAACGTCTGACTTTGGCTCAGGTCATGATCTCACAGTTTGTGAGCTTGAGCCCCACATTGGGCCCTATGCTGATAGCTCGGGGCCTGGAGCCTGCTTCGGATTCTGTGTCTCCCTCTCTTTTCCCCTCCCCCGCTTGTGCACATGCATGTGTGCGTGTGCTCTCTCTCAAAAATAAATATTAAAAAAATTTAAAACTAAATAAACTTTAAAAAAAAAAAGCCATGCCTCTAGAGTGCCTGGGTGGTACTCTCTCTCTCTCTCTCTCTTTCAAAAAAAAAGAAACAAAAATAAAAACAAACAAAAACACCATGCCTCTAATCTTGGGAGAAAATCTAATCAGAATTAAGGAAAGAGTGAGGCAGAGGTACTTACAGAAGAAATGTATTTTAATGCTTTTGAATTATTTATACTTTGTTCCTATTCTTAGTGCGAAAATTGATAAATTTATTATACAGTCAAGGATTTGAATTGTTCACCAAAATTTTACAGGGTAGAATACACTGGGTGGAAAAACTCGAAACAAGAAATGTTTTACTAGAGTTAAAAATCTTAGCTGCTTAAATGTCATAATCAAATCTAATAGGAACATGTTATAATTGTTTTTTGAACTTAATTTCCAGATCATAGCAATGGATCATTTAACTTGAAAGCTCTGTCAGGAAGCTCTGGGTATAAGTTTGGCGTTCTTGCTAAGATTGTGAATTACATGAAGGTAAGTACTTTTCTCAAATGACACAAATCCTATTTAACTTTTTGGCAGGGGAAGAGGATTGGGATTTTCAGAAGTAAATTTGTATATACATGTCAAAATTTATCAAATTGCATGTTTCAATATGTGCGGTCTTTTGTATCCCTACTACACCTCAGTAAAACTAAAAAATATTTAATATTTTAAGCCTTTTCAATCAAAAAGAATTAAATCTTGCCATTTGCAACTATGTGGATGGAACTGGAGGGTATTATGCTAAGTGAAATTAGAGAAAGACAAAAATCATGACTTCACTCATATGAGGACTTTAAGAGACAAAACAGATGAACAGAAGGGAAGGGAAACAAAAATAATATAAAAACAGGGAGGGGGACAAAACATAAGAGACTCATAAATATGGAGAACAAATGGAGGGTTACTGGAGGGGTTGTGGGAGGGGGGATGGGCTAAATGGGTAAGAGGCACTAAGGAATCTACTCCTGAAATCTTGTTGCACTCTATGATGACTAATTTGGATGTGAATTAAAAAAAAATAAAAAATAAAATAAAAAAATAAAATCCAATTAAAAAATATTTTAAGCCTTTTACATTATATCAGATTAGTACTGCTACAAGTTACCTAAGTATATTTAAAAAAATTTTTTTTAAACGTTTATTTTTGAGAGACAGCATGAGCAGGGGAGAGGCAGAGAGAGAGGGAGACACAGAGTCAGAAGCAGGCTCCAGGCTCTGAGCTGTCAGCACAGAGCCTGACGCTGGGCTACAACTCACGAAACTATGAGGTCATGACCTGAGCTGAAGTTGGATTCTTAACCAGCTGGGCCGCCCAGGCGCCCCATATTTAATTTACGTTAATTCAACTATACAATTTAGGCCCACCATTTCACTTATAAATTAGCCCAGGCAGTAGATACAGTCACCTTCCAATTACTCAATACTTGCTGGCAAAACCAGTGGAAAGATGTGAATGATTTGCATACTCTTATTTCCACCGATGTGAAAAGTAAAAACTACATAGTTCAAGCATATGGTGATGATGGCATTTCTGCATCTTTGGAGGAGGAAACTAGAAAATTACTGAAGGTCTTAGAAAACATTGTCTCACAAAAGACTTAGAATTTAAGATTTGATGGAGGATATACTGTTTTGTTTTGTTTTGTTTTTTTTTTTTGAGGTAAGTTTTGAACTTATGATATAACATTTTGGCTTTACCAAAGACTTTGAATCCTAACTTCACTTATTAAAATGAAATTTCATTTATGGCTAAATGATTTCAAATTTGCCCCCTTCTGCCAAACTCATTCCTTTTTAGTTACTATTTGTATCTCTTCAAAAAAGTCAAAATGCTGTTTTTGTTATTTCAAATTTCAGCTATGTATTGCTTAAAATAGAAATTAAAATTTTTTTTTGTTAGGCCTTTTCTTGTGTAATTTAAGAGACTTAATGTCAATGTCTGACTCTGACTGAAATTTGTAGTTTATATTTGACTTGTAGAAATCAGTTAGTTTGTAATTTCCCATTATCAAATAACACACTTTGATACATATTCACTATTCATTCATTCCATCCACTTATTCCCCTATGTGGTAAACAAGTTATTAAAACCTGTATGCTATTTATAGCATTAATGGTGGGACTACCTAGAAAAATATGCCCTCATGGCTGTTAGTTTATTGAGGGAGATTGACATTCAAATGTCATATTTTTGTTACTCTGTTGATAACAGTCTTCACTTAATCTGTATGACCCTTACTTCTCACTTTCTTTAGGACTGTTACCTTCAAATTTGTGCTCAATTATTTCCTGAAACAATTTCCAGAGATTGTGTGTCCCTTTGCACATATTGAAATTGACAATAACAGTTTTTCAGCAAAAGGATGGAATTTCTGACATATTGTCACATTTCAACAAAATACCTCTAAGGGGTTCTAAGTCCCATTATTTATTAAAAATATAAACACAAACATGTTTGGAAATTTTAATTATTTTCCTTTTGAATTTGTATGTCTGTTCTGTTACTTCCAGTGCATTTTATCCTAATGTTCTCTATTTTTATTCTTGAAAATATTTTAATTATCATCTGTCAAACTTATTTGCTACAATACTATATATAAATTGGAATTGGAAATGTTTTTCTTGAGGTGCCTGGGTGGCTCGGTCAGTTAAGCATCCAACTTCAGCTCAGATCATGATCTCATGGTTCATGAGCTTGAGCCCCACATCAGGCTCTCTGCTGTCAGCGCAGGGCCCACTCCGGACCCTCTGTCTCCTTCTTTCTCTGCCCCTTCCCGGCTTGTGCGCACACTCTCTCTCTCAAAAATAAACATTAAAAAAACAAAACAAAACAACAACAACAAAAAACTTGTGACCATAAGGTTCTAACTACTGTCAAAATTATTAGCACACAGTTGATTAGAATAACTTACATATATTAAAATTTTGATAAAATTTGCTTTGTGTGTAATAGTTATTCAGCAGGGGTTCATTTTCTCAAGAAAATTTTCTTAATGTTCATTTACTTTCGAGAGAGAGAGAGAGAGACAGGCATGAGTAGGGTAGGGGCAGAGAGAGAGAGAGAGAGAACACACAGAATCTGAAGCAGGCTCCCGGCTCTGAACTGTCAGCCCAGAGCCTGACGTGGGGCTCGAACTCATGACTTGAGCTGAAGTTGAACGCTTAACCAGCTGAGTCACCCAGGCGCACTTGGCATTATTTATTTATTTTTAACGTTTTTATTTATTTTTGAGAGAGAGACATCAACTGTGAGATCATTGACTTGAGCCAAAGTCGGACACCCAACTGACTGAGCCACCCAGGCGGCCCTCGGGGTTCATTTTTTAATGAAGTGAATGGAATTGTCTCCTCTCTTCTTCCAGAAGTTTTTGTATCTGGAGATATGTAATATGTATTGATAGAATGAAATCAGATTTGGCACCAATTTCTGTTCTTTTTAGATTTTGTAGGTTGTTTATTTATTAAAAAATAAGTGTTCATTTAAATAAGCTCATTCTGCTGGAAGTTTTGTGATAGTAAAACCTTCCAAGTTATATCAGAAATTACTTAAAGATTTATCATCAAGCATCCATTAGTTGAATGTTTTATTAGGTTCTCCTTCAGTTTTGTTGAAAGCAAAAGAATGAGAATCACCTAATTTGTCAAAGGATTTATTACCTGGTCCTAATTTTTTATGAAGTATATCATAAAGACTTTACCAAGACTTAACAAATGTCTAATTATATCAGTTCCTTCTTCCCCTTATAGGCATTTTCTTTAATCTGATATAATCATAAGTCATTGAGAAAATAAAAATATTATTTTTTTAAGTTTATTTATTTATTTTGAGATCTGGAGAGACAGCATAAGTTGAGGAGGGGTGGAGAGGGAGACAGAGAATCCCAAGCAGGCTCTGCACCATAAGTATGGAGCCCAATGCAGGGCTTGAACTCCCGAAACCACAAGATCATGACCCAAGCTGAAACCGAGAGTTGGACCTTCATTCGACTGAGCCACCCAAACACCCCTCCCAAAAACATTATTAATTTCAATGCATCTTTGCCAATGGAGTTTTTTCATAAGATGCTCTTATCTTATTATGTATATAAATATATTTTAGTCAAAACCTGTAGGTTGAAAGTTTAGCTTGTTATATTTATAGAAAGTATCTTCCAGTTAACAAAGCTCGTCTCTATTGTCAGACCAACCAGCTACATCAAACTTGTTTTTAATCATAAAATATCTTTTCCTTTTAAGTTAAAATAAATAGGTTAAGCGTATTTTAAGTAATATAAAAACCACTGAGAAGTTATAGAATTGCATACTGAAAGATACTATTAAGGTAGTTGAGGTTAAAATTATATGATGAGCCCAATAGAATTAATTTATCCTTTTTATAATTTTAAAAACAAATAGGCTGTTTACCTATTTGTATCATTATAAATTAATAATGTGAAGAAGGGATATGAAAAGTGTGTTACTGCTTTTCTAAATGTGTGGACTTACATCTTCTGATCTCTGGCATTCAGCTTTTAGATATAAATAAAAGGGAATGATTCAGAAATAATGCCATAAATTTTATTTTGGGGTAATTAATGATAAAGTAGAAGAATACCTATTGCTAAAAATGATTCATTCTTACAGTGAGCTATGACTGATTTTTTTTTTTTTTTTACTAGAGGTAGAATATTAAAGTGTTCAAAAGATACGAGAATTTACTTAGAATAAAAGTTTCATGATATGATTTACAAAATAGGTTTTAACTACTATGTCGAATAATGCACACTTAATCTAAAATAGTTTGTATATAGTTTTTGTGGGTTTTATGGAGCATAAGTTGAATAATTTGGTGTTCCTGGAAAGTACTTGTTATAAAGTCAGCCTCTTAATTGATATTGCTTAATTGATATTTAAAGCTTTTTAAATGTGCTTTTTCTTTAAGCTAATAGATATTCATGGAATGAGGTTTGAGAATTGCTGAAGAGAATTACTTATATTTAAGTACTCAAAAAATTTAGTTTTCTTGTTAGATATTTCTTACCAATATTCCCTTTATTTACTTTGCTGTTATTAGCCTCTCCCAAAAGAGCAATGCATTTTTGGACAGTGCAGCATGGAAGTGTGGGGTATGTGGGGTTGGAAGAGATAAAGTTGTTTAAAGGAAACTGCTCTGAATTGCTCACACACAATATCACATCAGAATATCCTAGCAGGAGCTAAAATATCCTATTTTTAACTCTTAGAAAAATATATAAGACTAGAAAAGATAAGAAGCCCTATAGTGGATAGTTTATGACACTGCATTGTTTATAAGTTGTTCTTCCAAGCAATATTTTTTGACTTGTCCTTTTTTGGGGGTCCCCAGAGTTTATTACATCTCCAGGCAATGTATCATAAATTCTAGGTGGAAGTGAGAGTGTTACCTTTTTTGTTGCTGTAAACAGGAGAGGGCCTATTTATGAAAAGGGAAAAGAATACATATGGGAGGTGATCTGTAGATTGATTCTTTGAAGGTTTTCAGCTGTCCCATTTTTGAAGATCTGATAAAACCAAGAGCTTAGGAAGCAAAAAAGTTAATAACAGAAAACTCCTTACAACTTATTCATTTATTTAAAGAGGAACTTTTTAATTGCTTAGTGAAAATTACATAGAAATTATATGGAGAAAGTTCAAGGGTCACCGTAAGAGAACTGTTTAAGATAGGCACAGTGGGATTTGCTAATTGGGTTTAGGGGTACTAAACAGGAAAAAAAATTGAAGGCAGACACAAGAACTTCAAAATCATAATACTGAGAACATTTGGCACACGGACAAACTGCCCAACACATCTCACTAGCTCCTGAGATGTTTAAATGTTTAGTGGACTTGTTTGAAAAGATAGAAGAATTTCATGGTCCATTTTAGAAGGACTTAATTAATTGCTTTAGAGAGATTGAGCCAGGGTTGGGGGGGTGGGCAGGGGAGAGAGAGAAAGAGAAAGAAAGAGAAAGGAAGAATCTCAATAGGGCTCCATGCTCAGTGCAGAGCTCGACATGGCTTGATCCCACGACGCTGGGATCATGACCTGAGCTGAAATGAAGAGTTAGATGCCCAACTGAGTCACCCTGGCGCCCCAGAAAGGTTTTAATAGAAAAAGTTAATGTAAAACAAATATCATTGCTTAAAAGTGTTGTCTAAAACAAATTATCTTGAAAATTCCCTTATGAAGGATGCCACTTTCTCCTAATGTGACACTAGTCCTGAGACAACATATCCCTATAGTGCACTTTGTTTTTATTAGAATGATTTTCTCTCAGTTCTCACCATTACCCTTTATTGTGGTTTTATGTGGATATATCTTGGTTATTTAAAACATGTTGAGGGGTGCCTGAGTGGCTCATTTGGTTAAGTGTTTGACTCTTGGTTTTGGCTCAGGTCTTGGCTCAGGTCATGATCTCATGGTTCTGTGAGATCGAGCTCCGTGTTGGGCTCTGTGCTGGCAGTGTGGAGCCTCCTTGGGATTCTTTCTCCCTGTCTCTTTGCCCCTTCCCAGTTCTTGCTCTCTCTCCTTCAAAGTAAATAAACATGAAAAGAAACCCATCATGTTGAAAAATTTGATTATTTTGGTTTACAAGCCCAGTGGTTCTCAAAGTGTCATTCTCCAACCACTGCATCATCATCATCATCACCTAGGTAGTTTTTTTTTTTTTTTTTTTTAACTTGGGAATTTGCCAGGAGTGAAAAATTGGGGGCCACTTCCTAAATCTGTTTAGTCTGAAACTCTGGGAAAGCAGTTCAACAGTCTGTGGTTTAATAAGCCCTTCAGGTGATTGATACAGGCTGAAGTTTGAGAAACACTGGCTCAGCTCCTGTCTGAATTAATTCTAACAATTATATTTGAATTTAGAAACTCTGAAGTCCAGGGAAATTAAATGGCTAGCTTATTATAGGGACAGTTCTGGTTGATAGCAGGGTTGGGTCAAGAACGCAAATTTATTTACAGTTTTAAATAAAGTATTTAAATTATACACCATTATCTCATAAATACAGATGTAAAAATCCTTAAGAAGATACAAATGGAATCTACTCACATATATAAGAAGGATAATATGTTATGATGAAGTTTATTTTAGGAATATGGTAGTTAATATTTAAAAAACAGTTGAAGTCATATTAACAGGTCATCTCATACAAAACAAAGCCTCTGACAAAATTTAACACTGATTCATGATGAAAACTTATAACAAATTAGTAGTAGAAGCAAACTGCCTTAAACCAGTAGAAGAGCATTTTGTCAGTCATTGTACCCTGAAAGAACCCTTGAAATATTTTATCATTTTTAGGTCTCAGAGAATCTTGTAAAAATTGTTATATCTATAGTTCATGTTTATTATCTAATCAGTAAATTGTGGATATGATAAGCCAATAATAATTGTCAGTTTTCTGTTGAGTAGAGAATGTCAGTTTTCTGTCTTTGTATTTTGTCCTATTTTTTTAGCCTACTCTTTTCCTTTATGTGGTTCCTCCTTCCCAGATAGGGTATCACCTTTAATGTGAGTCAGTAGTATAGGTAAAATTCAGTTTTTTCTGTGATATTTTTTAAAGATTTTATTTTATTTTTAGGGAGAGTGAGCAAGCAGGGAGACAGGGTGAGGCACAGAGTGGGGGAGAGAGAATCTTCAGCAGGCTCCAGTCCTGACGTAGGGCTCAGTCTCATGACCCTGGGATCATGACCTGAGCTGAAATGAAGAGTCAGACACTCAACCAACTGAACCACCCATGTTCCCCTAAAGATTTTAGTTTTAAGTAATCTTTGCACCCAATGAGGGGCTTGAAGTCACAACCCTGAGATCAAGATTTGCATGCTCCACAGACTGAGCCAGCCAGGGGCCCCATCTACGATTTTTTTTTTTTTTTTTAAACCTTATCTAAGTAGGCAACTTACTTGTTCTCAGATGAACAGAAGAGTCAGAGAAAGGGTCCTTCTTCAAGGTGTAGATTTGTGTTGAAAGGCAGGAAAAACATTGTTTAATTTTGTTTTCTTCTTCTGGGTGGTTTTCAGTAATGCTTGAGACTTGCTAATATCCTTCCTCACTCTCCAGACCAAACAGCATTACAGAATTTTCTTTTGTCACACGACTTTTCCAGAGATTTTTTTTTCCTTTGAAGTCTTATCACTTAAAGCATTGTTTTTGAGGCTTGCAGAAACTTGTTCAGCTAGTTCATAGGTTTAAAAAAATGTCTGCTATGAAAACTGGCTTCTGCAGTCATTCTTCATTTTCAAAGCATTCAGTAAAGTACGACCTTTCAGCTGAAATTCACCTTTCAGCTTAAATATTCTTTCAAGGACTCCTCTGCTAAGCCACCGAATTTCTGTACATAGATTTATGTGTTGAAGTGCACTAGTCTCTGCTTAATAAAGCAGATCATTTTTAAAGCATCATTTGGGACATTTTTCATTTCAAGGGTTTTTGATTCCAGTACCTCTCTGAAGAAATAGTGTCTTGTGACGACATCAGAATATTTGTTTTTTCACGAGAGTTAAAACCTTGTATTGAGCCAACCATTGATGGGGCACATCAGTGAAGATAACAGAGCAGTTACTCTAAGAGAGACCTTTGTTTCCAGATGTGAAGGCACTACATCAAGTATATCTTGCTCTTTGCTTTGTCGTGGCAGTTCTTTGTGGCAGAGGAGTTTTTCTTGAAATTTGTCATTTAAAGATTCTGCACAAACTACATTTATTAGTGAATAATGATGAATAGTGAATAGTGAGTAAATTACTACATTTATTAGTGAAACCTGTTGATTTGTCAAGTTGGATAGACAAGCTGTTGTTAGTTTGTTAAATTTGTGCAGCATTATGTGATGTGTCCTCAGTTTGTTGACTTACCTTATACTTTTTGGTACTTTTCAATTTCTCATGCTGTGCATTTTACTATCATTTGACATGTTGTCATTATTAGGTTCCTACCAACTGTGATTTCCCTCCTCTAAGTCCCCTCTGTTCTGGGCAGTAAGTTCTATTACCAATAACTTGTTTCCTGAGCTTTTTCACTGAATGTGACTTTTTTTTTTTTTTTTAACAAAAGCTTAACTCTGTTTCGTTTTGAGATTCCAGTAGCTATTTAAAATATTAAGTACATCAACTGTGTCCAGTGTCTGCGACTTATAGTTAAGAATCTTTTCAGTTTTGCTGGAGCCATTACATATTGTTTGCTACAGACAGTGTACAATGGAATAAGACACCTTGGGTTACCAGCCCATCTAAAATTGGCGAGTAGCTTTTCATTAGAATGGTAGGCCTCTTTTTTTTTTTTTTTTTTAGATTTTATTTTTCAGCACTCTGTACCTAATATGGGGTCCTAACAACCCCGAGATCCAGTCGCACGTTGACTGAGTCAGCTGGGTGACCCTAGTTATTTTTAAGTTTTTATTTTAATCCTAGTGTAGTTAACATACAATGTTATATTTGTTTCAGGTGTACAATAAAGTGATTCAACAGGGGATTATAGTTTTTGATTACTAACCTTATTAGAATTGTTTGTGGGCCTGGGCTTTGAATCCTCTCTGTCACTTAATCTCATCTTAAAAAATCATTGCACTGGACTGTCAGACATGTTTATAAAACAAATGCTAACAAATTATCAAACCACAGGGATTTATTAAATGAGAATATTTCAAAAAACAAACACTTCACAATGTATTTTACTTCTTTTTACTATGTGATCTGTGTTTTACAACATTTACAACAGCAAAGCAGCCTGGGGCAGGTGAGTCCTGGTATGTACAAATTCCTTGTTCAGAATGAATATTTCCCTCAGATTTCCTTTTTGCCAGCAGAGCTTGTGAACTCCAGTGAGTGAGTTGGCGCTGTATGGTGGGAGGTTAGGGGAGGTAATTTGGAAGGGAATTGCTGACATTGTCAGCCTACTGTGCTCCCGTTTGTGCAATATAGAGCTTACCAATTATCAGTGGCTTCTCTCTATTTCATTGGAAACTGGTAACGGGCTTGTCCAAGTGAACATAGCCCTACTTGCCACGTGGTGTTAAAAGACCTGATGAAAACGTTGGCATGGCTGCTCAGTAGTTTGCCTGTTGCTGTGAGCCCTCAGGTTGCATGGTATGTGCGGTTGCAGAATTGATGTTTATTTTTTAGAATCACAGTTTCTCATGCTCCCCTAGTGACATCTTATGGAACCCTAGGATTCTGTGGAATACTGGTCAAGCACCCTGTGATGAGATGGTATCTGTGAAAACCCAAATACTTAGGGTAAAACAGTGAATGGTTTTCTCCTGAGGTCAGAAAAAGATAAAAGGTACTGATTGTCACAACATCTATTGGGTATTACACTGGAAGTCCCCCCTAGTGCAGTGAAGCAGGAAAAAAGAAGTAACAGATGTAAAAACTGTAAAGGAAGAAGTAGAACTGTAGATGACATGATTAAGTACATAGGAAAGCCAAGAGAATGTGCAAGCTATTAGAATTAAGGTTGATAAAAATAAGGCCACTATAAAAAAAAGCCAATTTCTACGAAGTTGCAAGAAAAAAAAATAGCGAAATAAAATACAAAATGCAATACACCAAAAATCATCTAGTGATCAGGAAGGAATTTAACAAAGGTGTGTAATTGTTCTTCACTGAAAACTAGCTTTAGGGGCGCCTGGGTGGCGCAGTTGATTGAGCGTCCGACTTCAGCCAGGTCACGATCTTGCGGTCCGTGAGTTCGAGCCCCGCGTCAGGCTCTGGGCTGATGGCTCAGAGCCTGGAGCCTGTTTCCGATTCTGTGTCTCCCTCTCTCTCTGTCCCTCCCCCGTTCATGCTCTGTCTCTCTCTGTCCCAAAAATAAAAAAAAACGTTGAAAAAAAAAATTAAAAAAAAAAAAAAAAGAAAACTAGCTTTAGAGTGTTATGTAGTCTCTCTATGCATCCTTCATTTTTTTTTTTTTTCATTTTTCTTAACTTCTGATCGAAGAGCAAGAAATAAGGAAGTAATTTTGAGTTTCTCAGGTTTATCTCTCTTGCTCTTTTTTTCCCCCCTCATTTTGTTATAACAGGTTTTCACTTGATAATTTGACAGCTGTGTTTGGCTTCTCTGTTTACATAGTTCAGTGAAAATGGTTAGGCTTTCATACAATGAATATTACTTTCGTTTTTGAGCTTGTTCTGATTGTAAAAATCCCATATTTAAATTTAAATATAATAATAAAGATAGGGCTAGTGCTTTTTTATTTTTCTTGAGATGTATTCATTCTTTTCTGCTTAGATTTTAAGATTAACTTGGCCTTTGATTTTATATTTAACTTAATGGGGGGAAAGTTTTTAACGTGAAGAAAACTAAGGCAAATATGTTAGATTTAATCAGTGTTAATGGAGGATACAGAATAACTATTTTGTTTATTTTTTACTTTTCCCCCCTAAAGTTTATTTATATACACGTGTGCAAGCATCTTCTTGTGTGAGCAGGGAGGGGCAGAGAAAGAGGGAGAGAGAGATTCCTAAGCAGCCTTTGTGCTGTCAGCACAGAGCCTGATGGCTGGACTCAGTCCTGCAAACTGTGACATCATGACCTGAGCTGAAATTAAGAGCAGGATGCTCAACCAACTGAGCCATCCAGGCGCCCCTGGATACTTGGTTTTAATTGATGTATAGCTATAAATACTTCAAGATTTATAGATTTAAAGGGAAGAAAGTACAGGTATTATTTTTCTATTGCTGCTGTAACAAATGACCACAAACTTAGTGGCTTAAAAAAGCACAAATTTATTATTTTACAGTTTTAGAAGTCAGAAGTCCAAAATCCATCTCACTGGGCTGAAGTCTGGGTGTAGGCAGGGCTGGTTCTTTCAGGGGGCTCTCTGAGGGAACTTCCTGTTTTTTCTTTAAAAAAAAAAATTTTTTTTTAACATGTATTTATTTTTTGAGAGGGTGTGAGCAGGGCAGGGACAGAGAGAGAGGGAGACACACAGAATATGAAGCAGGCTCTGGGCTCAGACTCGTGAACTGTGAGATCATGACGTGAGCCGAAGTCGGATGCCCCTGTTTTCTTTTTTGGCTTCTAGAGCCTGTCTGCATTTTGTCTGCATTTGATGATACCTGTCCTTTCTTGCATCACTCCGACCTCTTCCACTATCCCATCACTGACTCTGAGGTCTCCCTTTTCCCCTTAGAAACACTTGTGATTATATTGGGCCCACCTGAATAATTCACAATAATCTCTCCATTTCAGGATCCTTAATTTAGTCACACCAGTGAAGTCTCTTGGGCCACATAAGGTAACATAGTCACAGGTTTCAGGGTTTGGGCATGGAAGTCTTTGGAGAGGTTGCAGTATTTGGGAGAGGGGATGCAAAATGTACTGACAACAGTACATAATTACAAAATTATGGTTTTAATTTTTTTAATCCATCACACCAGTTATGAGTTTGGTTAGTAAATTTCCATCTGTCCTTATGCCAGTCAGTTCATGCAAACATCAACAGGGTTTTTAATTTTTGCAATGAATTGATCTTTTGGGTGGGGGGAGAGAGAGTGTGTGAGCAGGGGAGAGGGGCTGAGGGGGGAGAGAGAGAGAATCTTAAGCAGGCTCTACACTTAGCACAGAGCTTGATAATGGGGCGGGATGTCACAACTGCGAAGATCATGACCTGAGCCACAATCAAGAGTCAGATGCTTAACTGAGACTCTCAGGCGCCCCTGTAATGAACTGATTTTAAACTCACAGGAGGGTTTTGTTTGGAGGACTTTAAAAAAGTTTTTTTTATTTTTTAATGTTGATATATTTTTTTGAGCACGCACGAGCAGAGGAGGGGCAGAGAGGGAGACACAGAATCTGAAGCAGGTTCCAGGCTGTGAGCTGTCAGCACAAACTGACATGGGGCTCAAACTCATGAACTGTGAGATAATGGCCTGAGCCGAAGTTGGACGCTTAATTGACTGAGCCACCCAGGTGACCCTGCATGTTTTTATTCAATAATTTATTCTGGACGGCTTTCCAAATTAGCACATAGAGAACATCTGCATTTTCTTTTTAAACATCTGTATAGTAGCATAGATGTTCTATAGTTTAATCAGTCTGGGTGATTTAATCAATTGCTGGCCACATATTGTTTATAATATTTTCCTTTTGCAACCAGAGCTGCAGTGACTGTGTCGCTTATTTTAAGTTGTGCTGTAAGGTAAATTCCTAGAAATGGATTGCTGTGTCAAAGCGTTTAAATGCATTTATATTGCCAAATTGTGTTCCCTAGGAGTTGTATCAGTGTGCATTTTTACCAGCAGTGTGTGGGAAGGCCTGTTTCTTTACACCCTCATTAATAGAGTCATCAAATACGGATTTTTGATGAGGCACCTGGGTGACTCGGTTAAGCATCTGACTTCGGCTCAGGTCATGATGTTGTGGTTTGTGAGTTCGAGCCTCACATCAGGCTCTGTGCTGACAGCTCAGAGCCTGGACCCTGCTTCAGACTCTCTGTCTCCCTCTCTTTCTGCCCCTCCCCTGTTCACACTCGGTCTCTCTTTCAAAAATAAATAAACATTAAAAAAAAAAAAACATAAAAAATACGGATTTTTGCCAGTGTAATGGTTATGAAATATTTTGGTGTAAGTTGAGTATCTTTTCATATATTTAAGGTTTTTTACATTTCCTTTTCTGTGATTTATATGCTCCTGACTTTGGGTCATTTTCCTATTAGGTTTTTGGAGCTGTTAAAATATTAGGAAGATTAGCTCTGTGATAATGAGCTGAAAATATTTTTCCTCAGTTTATCATTTGATTTTATAGAGCTGCAAATTTGAACTCAGTTCTGTTTGATTTTTATAGTCCATTCTGTTCATCACTATAATCGTGTTGCCTCAAATGATACATGTTCTACATTCCTGAAAGATTCCCTTACTTGTATCTATTACTTAATACATGTAGCATTTTAAAACTGTCTCCTAATAACAATTTTTTCCCTCAATAGACACGGCATCAGCGAGGAGATACACATCCTCTCACTTTAGAAGAAATTTTGGATGAAACACAACATTTAGATATAGGACTCAAGCAGAAACAATGGCTAATGACTGAGGTAAGACTAGGCTTAAAATAGCATTAAGAAAGTTGGTTACCATGAAATATTTGCTGTAACTAAGATTTTTAATATACTGAAATCTGATAATAATTTTTACTTAAAAGAATTGGCATAGGGTCTTTGTTTATGTTTTTTAAACATACACATTTTAAGGTGGTTTGATTTATTGGTTTTCTTAAGATCTTATGTATCTATTTCAAAATGTCGAAGCCTTTAGCATAAAAATTATAAAGAAGTCTGTCATTGTACCACTTCATTTAAGTTTTTCCAGAATAATTGCTTTTTTTTAATTGCTAAATTTAGAATGTATTTTGTCAAATTGTATTGTTTTTATGTATGTTTTAGACATTTATACCATGAGGTAGTATAGGGATAATGAGATATTTGTTATGCTGTTACTCCTATTATGACGTGATGGTGATATTATTGCCTCTAACAGATTACTTCAAAAACTAATCCTTAACATTGTGTATGTACACACATCATTGGAAGAAAAGAAACCCCACAATAATCAGTGACCATGCTAATTTAGAAATTAATAGCTTTTTAAAAATTCACACATTTCCCTCATTTCTACTTAAGTATGAAATGACAATTAGGAAGAATACTTTGTGTGACCAGTGCTGTATTCTAAAAATCAAATGTAAAGTTCCTAAAATATAACTTAATAATTTATTTTACTAAGCAAGATACTGTACTTGATTTTTATAAAACGAACAGTTAATCAGTAACATTATAGCTCATTGTATCAGTGATGCACAAATAGTTGTCGGGGCGCCTGGGTGGCGCAGTCGGTTAAGCGTCCGACTTCAGCCAGGTCACGATCTCGCGGTCTGTGGGTTCGAGCCCCGCATCAGGCTCTGGGCTGATGGCTCGGAGCCTGGAGCCTGTTTCCGATTCTGTGTCTCCCTCTCTCTCTGCCTCTCCCCTGTTCATGCTCTGTCTCTCTCTGTCCCAAAAAAAAAAAAAAAAAAAAAAAAAAAAATAGTTGTAATCCACATTTAAATTCTGTTGCTTTACCCAATCTTGAAATTTCACGGACTACCAACATTAGTTTAAAATTATTACTACTTTTCTGTTCCCCCTCCTTTCTTCTTTGTTTCTTCTCTTTCTCCTTTCCAGGGTCAGGCTGGCAGCTGCAGAAGAAAATAAATAGGATAGCTCTTCCTTGAGGAGCTTTCCTTCTGATAGTAGCTGTATAGCAGAACTGACTAGGAATATAATTCATATTCAGTAATTCCTGCATTCCTACTCAGTTTCATTCTCAAGCTGCCATTATCGGTAGATTTCTTATATGCACAAGTCTGGTACTTTTCAGTTCCTTCCACACCTATAAGTACCATTTGATACCAGGTGGGGCAGACTATTGATAAAGTCCTCCCAGGGTTATGTTTCTTACATAGTGCCAGTATGCGATAAACTGTACTTTGGGGCGCCTGGGTGGCGCAGTCGGTTAAGCGTCCGACTTCAGCCAGGTCACGATCTCGCGGTCCGTGAGTTCGAGCCCTGCGTCAGGCTCTGGGCTGATGGCTCGGAGCCTGGAGCCTGTTTCCGATTCTGTGTCTCCCTCTCTCTCTGCCCCTCCCCCGTTCATGCTCTGTCTCTCTCTGTCCCAAAAATAAATAAAAAACGTTGAAAAAAAAAATTAAAAAAAAAAACAACAAAAAAAACTGTACTTTGAGGGTGGGATGGGCAATACCCAGTTCACTTTGTCTATTAATGTTAACTGGTGTTTATTCTTTTTTTTTTTTTTTAATCTTCCAAGAGAATCTGGGTATAGTTTCTTCAAATCTGTTGTGATAAAATGGTTTTTCTCATTTAAATAATTGATGTAGATAATAAGTTTCTTTTATAAAAAGTGAGCAACATGCTGATCTCTACCTGTTGTTTTTGGATCCTGGATGTCCAGTATTTTAGATATGCTAGTTGATATTCACAAGATACTTTTAACATACAACTATATTGGGTTTGATGTTTTTAAAATAATTAATAGAATTTAAGAATGTATATATGAGGTTTCCTTTTGTTAATCTATCCAAATTCTGTCATTGTTACAGGCATTAGTCAATAATCCAAAAATTGAAGTGATAGATGGGAAGTATGCCTTCAAGCCCAAATACAACTTGAAAGATAAGAAAGCCCTACTTAGGCTGTTAGATAAGCATGACCAGCGAGGCTTAGGAGGAATTCTTTTAGAAGACATAGAGGAAGGACTGCCCAATTCCCAGAAAGCTATCAAGGTAACATTTCTTTTCTTTTTGTGCCTTAGTATAATTTGAATTAATAATATCTTGTTTTAAAAAACAGCAAGTGTTTTAAAATTTTTATTTTTAAATGTTTATTTTTGAGAGAGGGTGAGAGAGTACACATGTGTGCATGAGCCAGGGAGGGGCAGAGAGAGAGGAAGAGGGAGAGAGAATCCCAAGCAGGGTCTGCACTGTCAGTGTAGAGTCCGATGCAGGGCTTGAACTCACGAACCATGAGATCATGACCTGAGCCAGGGTTAAGAGTCAGATGTTTAATGGACTGAGCCACCCAGGTGCCCTGGTGATGAGACCTTGTAAGATTTACTTTCTTAGTAGCTTTTAAATAAACAATACGGTTTTATTAACTGTACTTAGTGTGCTATATATTACATCCCCATGACTTATTTACTTATTTATTTTATAACTGATAGTGTATACTTTTTGACTCCTTCATGCATTTTTCCCATCTCCCATCTGCTGTGTCTGACAACCACTAATCTGTTTTCTATTGATGAGCCTTTTTTTTTTTTTTTTTTAGATTCCACATAAAGGTGAGATCATACATTTGTCTTTTTCTGACTTATTTCACTTAACATAATGGCCTCAAGGTCCATCTATTTTATTGCATATGGCAAGATTTCACTCTTTTATGGCTAGATAATATTTCAGGTGTGTGTGTGTGTGTGTGTGTGTATGTGTGTATCAGATTTTCTTTATCCACGTATCCATCAATGGATACTTAGGCTGTTTCTGTATCTTGGCTATTGTGAATAATGGTGCTGTGTGCAAGGGAGTGCATATATCCTTTTCAGTTAGCGTTTTTGGTTTCATTGGATAAGTACCAGAACTGGATTGCTGAAGTATAGGGTTGTTCTATTTTCAGTTGCACCAATTTACATTCACACCAACAGTGCATGAGAGTTCGCTTTTTTCCACATCTTCTCCAACAGTGATACCTTGTCTTTTTAATAATGGCTGTTAATAACAGGTGTGAGATGATACCTCATTGTGGTTTAGCGTTTCCCTGATGATGATGTTGATTGTGTTGGTGGTCATTTGTAGATCTTCTTTGGAAACATGTATTTCGATCCTCTTCCAATTTTTAAATTAGACTGTTTTTTTGGTGTCAGGTTCCATGAGTTCTTTACATATGTGTAATTTTTTTTTTTAATGTTTATTTATTTCTGAGACCGAGCATGAGTGGGGAGGGGCAGAGAGAGAGGGAGACACAGAATCCGAAGCAGGCTCCAGGCTCTAGGCTCTAGGCTCTAGGCTCTAGGCTCTAGGCTCTCAGCACAGAGCCCGACACGGGGCTCGAACTCACAGACCATGAGATCATGACCTGAACAGAAGTCAGTCGCTCAACCGACTGAGCCACCCAGGTGCCCCTGCATATTTTTGTGATCCTAACCCCTAATCAGATACATGATTTGCAAATATTTTCTCCCATTCAGTAAGTTGCCTTTCCATTTTATTGGTTTCATTTGCTGTGCAGAAGCTTTTTAGTTTGTTGCAGTGCCACTTTTTTTGCTTTTGTTGTCTTTGCTTTTGATGTCAAGTCTGACAAATCAGATTTGATTGATGTCAAGTCTGACAAATCATCTCCAAAGCTGATATCAGGAAACTTATCCACCTGTGTTTTCTTCTTGGTCTTTTATGGTTTCAGGTCTTATATTCAGGTTGTTAATTCATTTTAAGTTAACTTTTGTTAATGGTGTAAGATAGTGGTCCAATTTCATTCTTTTGCATGTAGCTGCCCAGTTTTTCCAGCACCATTTATTAAAGAGACTGCCCTTTGTGCATTGTTATTCTTGGCTCATTTGTCATAAATCTGTTGACCATATATGGGCTCTCTATTCTGTTTCATTGATCTGTGTAACACTTTTTTTTGTCAGTACTATTTTGATTACTGTGGCTTTGTAATATAGTGTGAAATCAAGAAGTGTGATACCTCTAGCATTGTTCTTTCTCAAGATTACTTTGGCTATTCAGGATCTTTTGTGGTTCCATGTAAGTTTTAGGATTAGTTTATTCTTTTTGTATGGAAAATGCCATTGGAATTTTGATGGGGATTGCATTGAATCCATAGTTTGCTTTGGATAGTATGGCCATTTTAACAATGGTCCTCTTCCAATCCATGAGCATGGTGTATCTTTCCATTTATTTGTGTTGTCTTCAGTTTCTCTCATGAATGTCTCACACTTTGCAGTGTAGAGGTTTCTTACGTCCTTGGTTAACTTTATTCCTAGATATTTTATTCTTTTTGATGCACTTGCAAATGGGGTTATTTTCTTAATTTCAGATAGTTCGTTATTAGTGTAGAGAAATGTAACTTATTTCTGTATATAGGTTTTGTATCCTGCAACTGTACTGTATTTGTTTATTCTAAAAGTTTGGTGGAGTCTTTAGGGTTTTCTATATATGTCGTATTATCTGAAATTACTGACACTTTTTGTTCTTTCCAATTTGGATGCCCTTAATTTCTTTTTCTTATTTAATTGCTCTGGCTAGCACCTCCAGTAATGTGTTGAATAAAAGTGACAGGAACAGGCATTCTTGTCTTGTTTCTGATTTTAGAGGAAAAGTTTTTGGTTTTTCACCAGTGAGTGTGATATTAACTGTGGAATTGTCATAAGTGGACTTTATTATGGTAAGGTGTATTCCCTGTATACCCAGTTTGTTGATGGTGTTGTTTTTTGTTTTTTGTTTTTTATCGTGAGTGGATGTTGAATTTTGTCAAATGCTTTTTCTGCATTTATTGAGAGGTCATATGATGTTTCCAAGTTTCATGTTGTTAATGTGGTATATCACATTGTTTGATTTGTGCATTTGAACCTTGCGTCCCTGGAATAAATCCCATTTGATCATGGTATATAATCCTTTTAGTGTATTGTTGAATTCTATGTGCTAATACTGTGTTAGGATTTTTGTATCTGTATTCATCAGAGATGTTGGCCTATCAGTTTTTGTCTTGTGGCATCTGTGTCTGGTTTTGATATCAGGCTAATGCTGGCCTCATAAAACGTGTTTGGAAGTATTCTCTTCCCCTATTTTGGAAGAGTTTGAGAAGGATCGATATTAATTCTTTTTTGAATGTTTGGTAGAACTCATCAATTAAGTTGCCTGGTCTTGGACTTTTTTTGTTGGGAGATTTTTTGTTTTTTTTTTGGATTACTGATTTTTTTTTCAATGTTTATTTATTTTGAGAGAGAGAGAGTGTGTGTGTGAGCAGGAGAGGGAGACACAGAATCCAAAGCAGGCTCCATCCAGGCTCTGAGCTGTCAACACAGAGCCCAATGCAGGGCTCGAATTCACAAACCGCGAGGTCATGGCCTGAGCTAAAGTTGGGTGCTCAGCCAACTGAGCCACCCAGGGGCCCCGAGATTTTTCTTATTTTTTGGTGTAGGCATTTATAGCTTTGAATTTCCATCTTAGAACTGCTTTTGCTTTATCTCATAAGTTTTGGTGTGCTGTATTTCCATTTTCTTTTGTCTCAAGGTATTTTTAATTTCTCCTTTCATTTCTTTGTTGACCCATTAGTTGTATAGTAGTATATTGTTTAGCCTCCACATGTTTAATGTGTTTTTGCATTTTTCTTCTTATAACTGATTTCTGTTTCCATACTATTGTGGTCAGAAAAGATACTTGAGGGGCACATGGGTGGTTCAGTAGGTTAAGTGTCCAGCTTCAGCTCAGGTCATAATCTCGTGGTTTGTGAGTTTGAGCCCCATGTTGGGCTCTGTACTGACAGCACAGAGCCTGGAGCCTGCTTCGGATTCTGTGTCTTCCTCCCTCTCTGCCCCTCCCCTGCTCGCACTCTGTCTCTGTCTCTCTTTCTCAAAAGTAAACTTTAAAAAAAAAGATGATATGCTTTAGGTATTCTTAAATTTATTGAGATTTGTTTTCTGTCTAACGTGCTATCTATTCTGGAGAATGTTCCATGTGCACTTGAAAAGAATGTGTATTTTGGGGGTGCCTGGGTGGCTCAGTCGGTTAAGTGTCCGACTTTGGCCCAGGTCATGATCTCGCGGTTTGTGAGTTCGAGCCCCGCGTCGGGCTCTGTGAGCCTGGAGCCTGCTTCAGATTCTGTGTCTCCTCCCCCTCTCTCTGCCCCTCTCATGCTCATACTCTGTCTCTCTCTGTCTCTCAATAATACATAAATGTTAAAAAAATTTTTTTTAAAAAGAAAATAATGTGTATTTTGCTGTGTTTGGATGATATGTTTGGTATGTATCTGTTAATTCTGCTGTCCTGATGTATTAAGGCCGGTATTTCCTTACTGATTTTCTGTCTGGATGATCTATTCATTGATATAACTGGGGTATAAACTCTACTGTTACTTTATCACTGTCAACTTATTACTTTGTTAATATTTGTTTTATGTATTTTGGTGGCCCTATGTTGGGTACAAAGACATCCTGTTTTTGGATTGATCCCTTTGTCATGATGTAATGTTGTCTTTGACTCTGTTACAGACTTTTGTAGTCTGTTTTGTCTGATATAAGTATTGCCAAGTCAGCTTCCTTTTGGTTTCCATTTGCAGAGAATGTCTTTTTCATCTCACTTTGAGTCTCTGTGTGTCTTTAGATCTTAAGTGAGTCTCTTGTAGACAGCATATACATGGGTCTTGTTTTCATCTTGTTTTGTTTTATCCTTTCAGCCACCCTATGTCTTTTGATTGGAGCATTCAGTCCATTTATATTTGAAGTAGTAATTGGTAGGTATGTACTCATTGCCATTTAATTTGTTGTTTTCTTTTTTGTTTTTGTTCTGTTTTTCTTCTTTTTTGGCTTTCTTCCCTTGTGATCATACTTTTCCTTAGTGTTTTGTTTTCCTTTCTCTTTATTTTTTAGTGTATCTCTTATAGGTATTTGGCTTGTGTTTATCATGAGGTTCATACATAGCATCCTATGTATATAGTGGTCTATCGATGTTGATGGTCGTGTAAATTCAGATATGTTCTAAAAGCCCTACATTTTTACTGCCCCACCCCCCACGTTTTGTTTTTCATGTCATATTTTATATCTTATTTTTTTGTGTTCTTCGACCAATTATTGTAGGTGTAGATGATTTTATTACTTTTGTCTTTTAGCCATCACACTATATAGGTGGTTGATCTACTACCTTCACTATATGTTTACCTTTACCACTAAAATGCCTTCTTTCATAATTTTCTTCTAGTTATGGCCTTTTTATTTATAGAAGTCCCTTTAACATTTCTTATAAGGTTGGTTGGTTGTTGAACTCCTTTAACTTTTGCTTGTACGGGAAACTCTTCTCTTTCCTTCACGTCTGAGTGATAATCTTGCTGGGTAGAGTAAGTTCTTGGTTTCAGGTTTTTTACTGTCATTGCTTTGAATATGTCGTACCATTCTCTTCTGGCCTTTGAATTTTTGTCTGACAAATCAACTTCTAGTCTTAGAGGGGTTCTGTAGGTTGTAAATAGTTGTTTTTGATTTTAAGAATCACTCTTCCTCTTGGGGTGCCTGGGTGGCTTAGTTGGTTAAACATCTGACTCTTGATTTCAGCTCAGGTCATGATCTCATGGTTTGTGAGATCGAGCCCCGCTTTGGGTTTTATGCTGACAGTGCAGAACCTGCTTGGGATTCTCTCTCTCTGCCCCTCCCCTGCTTATGCTCTCTCTCTCAAAATAAATAAACCTAAAAAAAAAAAAAATCAACTTTTTAAATTGTTGATAATTGTATTCTCTCTCTCAAAATAAATAAACCTAAAAAAAAATCAACTTTTTAAATTGTTGATAATTGTATTCTCTCTCTCAAAATAAATAAACCTAAAAAAAAATCAACTTTTTAAATTGTTGATAATTGTATTCTAGTGTATCTTGGCATAGATCTTTTTTGGTATAGGTCTCTTTTGTTCATCTTATTGGGGACTTTCTGTATTTCCTGGACTTGGATGTCTGTTTCCTTTGCCAGGTCAGAGGAGTTTCCAGCCATTTTTTTTTTTAAGTAGGTTTCTTTCCTTTTTCTCTTCTCCTTCTGGGATCCCTATAATTTGAATATTAGTATGCTTGATGTTGTCCCAGAGGTCCCTTAAACTATCCTCATTTTTAAAAACTGTCTTTTTTCTTTTTGCTGTTCTGATTGGGTGATTTCCACTACCCTGTCTTACAAATCACTGATCCATTTTTTCTGTGTCATTTGATCTGCAGTTGATTCCCTGTACTATATTTTTCATTTCAGTTATTGTATTCTTCAGCTCTGATTTTTCAGCTCTCTTTTTAAATTTTCTCTTTGTTGAAGTTCTCACCGTGTTCACCTGTTTTTCTCCTGAGTTTAGTGAGCATTTTTATGACCATTACTTTGAACTTTTTATCTGAACTATTTTTCAAAGCATTTTATGTCATGAATAATTTATATAAATAAGAATGAAGGGATGGTGTAAAACAACTTTATTGGAAATTTTTATAAGATTTTAACATAGCAAACTTCTGTATCAAGTGTATTTTGGCAAACACATCAGAAAGATGAAAGAATACTATTATACGTCTTTTTAGGAAAGTGAAATGGCAAAGGTTCATATCACATAGTATTGTACAGTGAATTCCTTCTTGTTGAAAAACTAACTGAAGGAAAATACCTTATATATTTAAGCCCTTAGCAATATGTCAATCATTGATTCTTAAGCTTGAGGTGGTTCATCTGTGGTATTGTTGTCCAAAGACTCACAGGTTTAGATTTTATTTCTATAATGAATTTCACCATCATCAGAGTCTAGAGTGAGTGCTACTATCAGGCTTTCTGTATTCTTGTTCTCATTCATTAATAATGGTGAAGTATTTTCCGTCAGTTTTCTTGTCATTGCTCTAAGGAGCAGAAAATAAAAAATTCTGAACTGTCAAATATTTAATGAAAGCTAAAAGACAGCAAAGACCACTCTGTAGTCTTTATATCTTCTGAAAGATAATGCAATAGTTTGGCAGTGCAATAACACAAATTGAATCACACTTCTAAGTGATAGAATTTCACTGTTTCACTATTATATCACACTTGTAGGTGATATAACCTTTCTTTCCTTTTTTAAAAAAAACTTTTAACTATTTATTTAGAATGTTTATTTATTTATTTATTGAGAGGGGGAGAGAAAGCTGGGGAGGGCAGAGGGGGGGCGGGGAGAGAGAAACCCAAGCAGGCTCCATGCTGTCAGCAAAGAGCCCAATGTGGGGCTCAAAACCATGAACCATGAGATGATGAGCTGAAATCAAGAGTCAGACACTTAAACTGACTGAGCCAGTCAGGTGCCCCACTATTTTAGCTTTTTAAAGCATAATTGGAAATTGCTAATGGTAAATAAGTGGCAAAATATTTTAAAGTAGAGGGAAAGTAAGAACACTAAGATCACACAGTTTTTCTTAGATTAATAAAAGGCTCCAGTGGACCTACATTAAATTGCAACATAGGTTGGATATTTTCAAAAATAAGGTTTCTTTTTGTACTTTGGAAATCTCTAAGAATAAAACTCTTGAAATATCAATACATAAAAGTAGTGAGAATTGCTCATTGAAAGAAATTTGAGAATTAAAATTGGGTGTAGTAGACCCTAATGGTATACTGAAGGTTAAAAGAAATAGGAGTCCTGGGGCACCTGGGTGGCTCAGTCAGTTAAGTGTCCAACTCTTGGTTTTGGCTCAGGTCATGATCTCACGGTCATGGTTTCAAGCATTGCATTGGGGTGCATGCTGACAGCGCTGAGCCTGCTTAGGGTTCTCTCTCCTCTCTCTTTGCCCCTCCCTGGTGCACACGTGCTCGTGCGCGCGCTCTCTCTCTCTCTCTCTCTCTCTCTCTGTCAAATAGACTTAAAAGGACTACTACTTTTTTTTTTTTATTAAAAAAAATATTTTTTTGGGGGGAGGTAATTTGGAAGTTAACTGAAAAAAATTTTTTTTTTGTCTTTTAAGGCTTTGGGGGACCAGATACTATTTGTAAATCGTCCTGATAAAAAGAAAATTCTTTTCTTCAATGATAAGAGCTGTCAGTTTTCTGTGGATGAAGGTGAGCCTTTCTGTTTAGTTTTCAAATATTACAAATACAGGGTGACAAATTTATATTTATAATCCTATTATAGGTGTGCCTGGGTGGCTCAGTCAGTTAAGCGTCCTACTTCTGCTCAGGTCATGATCTCATTGTTCATGAGTTCGAGCCCCATGTCCGTCTCTGTTGTGAGAGCTCAGAGCCTGGAGCCTGTGATTCTGTGTCTCCTCTCTCTGCCCTTCCCCCGCTCCTTGCTCTCTCTCTTTCTCAAAAGTAACATTATAATCCTATGTTAACAAATTTTGTAGTAGTGCTTTTTTAGTCTTATCTTTTAGAACACAACTAATCTTCTAACATATTGTTTCTGAGAATGCAATTTGAAATATGGAATTTGAAAGATTTTAGGTTATTTGTACTTGTAATCATATAGTAGGTTAGATATTTTATGCTTATATGTCAGCTGTACCAGTTTATTTCTTTATTTCCATTATTTTACAAATACTACATATCTTGATAGGAAAGCTTGATGCAGGATGGGAAAAAGAACAAAATTCTGTTGGTGACTAATATTAAGTAATTTATGAGCTGATTATCAGATTGGATAGGGAAGATGACTTTTTTCTCTGACTCTTGTAGAGTCAGGTGCTAATAAGCTTATGGTGAATCTTATACTAAATGTGTGGGTGCCTGTGCTTGGATTTTAATTAAAAATACTTCATTAATACTTGTCAGGTAAAATAGTTAAACAAGGGTTTAGTCATGGGAAATCTATACCTATACAAGTAGAAATTCTCACTTAGGGACACTGGGTGTCTCAGTCAGTTAAGCGACTAACTTCAGCTCAGGTCATAATCTCGCAGTTTGTGATTTGGAGCCCCACGTTGGGCTCTGTGCTGACAGCTCAGAACCCGGAGCCTGCTTCGGATTCTGTGTCTCCTGTCTCTCTTTGACCCTCCCCTGCTTGTGCTCTGTTTCTCTCTCAAAAATAAATAAATAAATAAAAATTCTCATTTAAACAAGTGTGAGACTGTACTGTAAATTTGTATTAATTTTGAACTAAAAAGGCAAGAAAAGAATTAAACACCATTTTAATTATAAAATTTGAAAAGTAATACAAACTTACACCAGAATATCTTAACATTATAGAATTACATAAAATAAAAAAGTAATATTAAATTCCAAATAGTGAAACTATTGTTATGCATGCCTGGTAGTCCTAGTGACTTTCGTTTATTGTATTAAATAAAAGAGTTTCTATTGAAGGAATAATTTTGTATAAAAATGCACATATAATTCTTGTCCCTTTAGTAGCCCATACATGTCTTATGATTTTGTAATTTTTGCAATAGCTCTTAAGTTTTTCTTTTATTTGTTATCTGGCTGCAGATGTTAGGCTTGTGGTGCTTGTAGATAGGAGTTCAGTCAACCTGAAGTTACGCAGATGACCATGATTTGTTTTAGGAAGTAGAATGTTGTGTTTTGTTGGAAAATCGTGATTGAGAGTACCTTATATATAGTTGGTTCTCAATAAATGTTTTTTACTGTAAATAAAAAATTTCAAAGCATTCCAGTTATTCTGTATTGCACTTTCTAATAAATAAAGTAAGCTTTCTGTGTGTCAATAAGGTAGTATTGACCTTCTATACACTGTAGTGATACTCATTTAAGAAAGTTTGGCTTAGCAGTTTTCATATTGCTTGAGTTGCTTTTTGAAAACTTTTATAAATGTCATACTGATTTGACACTTTGAAAAAACATAGCGGTGGACTTGATCCTTAAGATATTTACAAGTTTAAAAAAAATAGCTGATTCCTTTATTCTTTGGCATAGCTAATCCATTTGAAAGCAATTTGCAGTATTAAAAAAAATCACAAGTATCACGTGTTCCAATAGGAAGATCTTACAATGAAAAGCAGATACATTTTTCCTTTCACTAAGTGGAGGCCCTTTCATTTGTGGCCATATTTAACTGGATTTACTTAAAATTTTTTTGTTTTTAGTGTTTGTTTATTTTGAGAGAGAGACAGAGTGTGAGTTGGGGAGGAGCAGAGAGAGAGAGAGGGAGATACAGAATCTGAAGCAGGCTTCAGGCTCTGAGCTATCAGCACAGAGCCCAGTGAGGGGCTCGAACTCACAAACCGTGAGATTGTGACCTGAGCTGAAGTCGGACGCTTACCAACTGAGCCACCCAGGCGCCCCTAACTGGATTTATTTTAATTCTTTGTGTGGTTTTCCCCTTATAATATGCTTATATTTTTATTTCTTGATTTTTCAGCTTGAAGTTTTCTTATCATGTTGATGATTCCACCTGCTGTCTCTCTTCTTCACCTTCTAATATAGTATAGCACTAGTTTAGTTCCCCCTACCATTTTTCTTGATACCTTTATCAATCAAAATAATTGAACGTTCTCTGGGAATTTTTAGTATTCTGCTCTGCAGATGGCAGCATGGTGTAGCATATCTGCTCTGTTATGTAGATGTGTAATTTGAGGCAAATGTTGAGGTTGCAGTAGCTCGCTAAGAATAATAGCATGGACCTCTAGGTTTTCTTGGTAAAATTTCATTGGAGAAATTTTAGGAGTATACTTAATTTCCGCTGTAATCCTCACACTAAACATTATACCAAGCCATTATTTTCTGTCCCCTGTTGCGATTTTTCTGTGGATATCACTGTTTTAACTTTGCTCAGCCTTTTCCTGTTTGCGTTATCTTTTTCTAAAGTTCTATCTATCCTTTAATATTATCCCTATTTTCATTTGCTGTTTTATATGGCCTTTGTTGGCTTAAACTCTTCCCATCTCCTTATTACTTGGTTTATAAGGACAAGATGAGGATTTTCACTTTTTTTACCCAGATTATAAAAGTAACCATTATATGCTTGTTTGTAAAATCATACGCATTTAGAAGTAAGTTGTGTAAATTGTTTGATGTTTATTTTTCTAATTTTCTAATTTGCTTTTTCTCTGTTGGAGATATTCTATAATGCCATATGGTTATTTAGTGTTCCATTATATAAGTGTACCTGATAAATGGATTTTTAAGTATTTAATAATGCTGCAGCAAATATTCTTACACACCTTACATGCTGGATATGTGTATGTATTTTTTATGTTATGAAAT
This sequence comes from Panthera uncia, assembly GCF_023721935.1. Lineage (NCBI taxonomy): Eukaryota > Metazoa > Chordata > Mammalia > Carnivora > Felidae > Panthera > Panthera uncia. Next base: position 173,014,021 of record NC_064811.1, read on the forward strand.
AGCTGTATATATCTGGAGATATTGGGAAGGTAAATTGACAGATTATGCATCTATTAAGATCTTTGTTGTTTCTGACTTACTTAATATATGTTGAAATATATTACTAGATTTCCTAATAGTGAACTGTCCTTACACTCCTAGAATAACCCTTTTTTTATGTTCTATATTTCTGGATTCTTTTCCTGTATATTAAGGATTTTTGCTTCAGTATTCAGTGTTCTCTTTTTTGTTTACTTTCTCAGGATTTGTTTTGTGTGTGATGCTGGATACATCCAAACAGAAGTACTGTTTTTCCTTCCTTCCATCATTCCTGTCCTTTTCCTTCCCTTTCCCATTCTTTCCTTGTGAGAATATTCAATTCCTTGAAGATTTGAACACGAAAACTCATGCATGCATGTGTCTGGCTGTGGCTGCTTTGATAGCATTCTTCATATCTTCTTTGGTTACGTCCTTCATAAAGTTTCCTACCTTGTGAATTTTTGGCAATGTGTTCTTTCCTAAAATCACTTTTAATTTTCAAATTTAATAGCATATGCTTTTGCAGAGTGTGGCCCTAGAACGTGTTTAATTTTTTTGTGTAATTTTCCCTTTTTATTGCTAACTTTTTGTATTTGGGCATTCTCCCTTATTTCTGTATTATGCTGTTGGTTTATCTATTTTACTTTTGTTGTTGTGTTTTTGTTTTAAGGGAAAATACAATCAGATCACCTTTTACATACTAAATTTTGATTGATTACTTCATATGAGCAGTGACTGAGCAAACATTAAAATCTGCCATTGCCTTTTGGTTGTTAATTTTGCCAGTACTTCCTGTATGTTTTCCTGCAGAGTTTTTAGCTTATAAACATTCTTGACAATCCTAGTTTAAGGACTGTATCCATAAACATTATAAAGCATCCCCTCTTGGTTGTAGTTCATATTTTTTTTTTACTTTAAAGTCTGACTTTATCTCATTATTCTTTTAATCCCTTGCCCTTTTTTTTGACTGATATATTTTTGCCCATTTTTTTGTACCCTGTCTTTTGTTTATATATTTCCTTTGTAGTTGACATACAGTCGTTTTTAACCTTTTGAAATGTCATTTTATATTTATTATCTTTAATACGTGATATATTCGCCCCATTATTTGTTTGGAAATTATATAATTTGGGGGGGGGGCTCTTTTGTGTATATAAAGTGATTCTCTTTATATCTCTAAGTAATTTGCTTAAACTTATTGGTATCATTTTATCAACTTCGTTCTTTTGTTTTTATTTTCTGATTGACACTTTCTGAGATTTGGTAATGGTCTATTATAGTGTATTCATGAATTCATTTATTCAACAAATATTTACTGATGTCCTATTATATGCCCCAGTCATTTTGTTAAATATAGGGATACAGTAGTGAACAAGGTAGACCATTCTCTGCCTTTGTGGGGTTTATATTCTAAAGGATAAAGTAGACAATACAAAAAATAAAAATGATTACAGATTGTATCAAATTCTAGGAAAGAGACAAATGTATTATGTGCAAGCCAGTAAAGCCATGGGGGATAGAGCTCAGAGAAGACCGCCATGGATGGAGGAGCCATGGAATGAGGTGGAGCCAGCCTTGCAAAGTACCAGAATGGTGCCCATGTGTGTGCTGTTGTGGGGGAAGTGGGGTTCAAGCAGAGAATAGTGAAGGCAAAGGTTGTAGTAAAGACTTTGATTTTTTTTCCCAGACTAGTGGTTTTTAATCCTTTATTCATCAGATTCAATGGGCCTTGAGTAACAAATACTTTGTAACATCTTCTTTGCTCTTATAAAATGAAATTTCAAGATGATACAACCTACTTTTAGACATAATTTCTTAGAAGTCAGTATAATACTGGGATGCCTGGCTGGCTCAGTCGGTAGAGCATGTGACTCTTAACCTCAGGGTTGTGAGCCCCACATTGGGCATAGAACTTCTTTAAAAAGCAAAACAAAACAAAAAACTATAATACCCTAACTGTAACAGAAAGGAGAAATAAAAGGAATTGATTTATATTTTACAAAAAATTTATTTCAATATTTTTAATATTGAATCTGTTCAAGCATATATTAGAATATAAAAAGAATATAAATAATATAGTTGTTGACCTTTATGTGTAGAGTCACTATGGGATGCGATGGCTACAGATGGACCAGTACAAGTGTCATGATGCAATAGCAACCTATATACCATGATCAGTGTTTTCCTTAAGTGGTAAAGAACTCTTGGCAAAGGTCTGCAAAATACAAAGTGAAGTTTTTCTGTGACTTGCAAAGGTTAATCATACTGTATTCTCTGTATAATATATCTTGTATGTTGCTAGGAAATCGTGTATATTAAACCACTATAAAAAGTACTTTATATATGTATATAGAATTTGGTTGTAGGCTCAGTTTGTTATCATAAACTGATGTTTTTCATTAATCTTTATACTTTCTTTTTTTTTTTTTTTTTAATTTTTTTTCAACGTTTTTTATTTATTTTTGGGACAGAGAGAGACAGAGCATGAACGGGGGAGGGGCAGAGAGAGAGGGAGACACAGAATCGGAAACAGGCTCCAGGCTCCGAGCCATCAGCCCAGAGCCTGACGCGGGGCTCGAACTCACAGACCGCGAGATCGTGACCTGGCTGAAGTCGGACGCTTAACCGACTGCGCCACCCAGGCGCCCCTAATCTTTATACTTTCAAAGAAGGATGGCTGGAGGAAGAAAGGTTTTTCAACAGTGGCAGTATTGATATTTGGAGCTGAGTGATCTTTTTTTTTTTGGTGTTAGGATTGTTATTCTGTATTGTAGATGTTTTGTAGAATCCCTGGCTGCTTTAGATGTCACTGCCATACCTTTCCTTACAGCGCGACGACTAAAAATGTACCCAGATATTACCAAATGTTCCCCCAGGAGGCAAAACTACTTGGGTTGAGAATTCTGTTGAAGGTACGATTTATGTTTATAAAATAGACAACAGTTAATTAAGATACGTTGTCTTCAAGCTTCTTTTCATGAATTTTTTGATTCAGCACATTCACTGATACAACGGATGTCCAAGTGAATAAGGTTTCTGTTCGTGAGCTCACCTAAGACAGAGGGAAGATTGACATAGGAACTCATATAGTAGCTCTTGCATACTGTCATTGTGATGTTCATACAGTGGTGTAGAGACCCTGGGGGAACTTCCTAGGAACTTCAGAGGTGAGACAGTGTTCTTTTAGTTGAAATTGTCAGTATGGCATAAATCACTAATTTAAAAAAAACCTGAGTCTTTGCTAATGGTATAAACAGAAGGCCCCCTGAAAATTGATGCATATCGTAATATTTATCTTCCTTGCTCTTTTTTCATATTTTACTCAAAATGGTTTGTCCTGATTGTATTGATGAAGATTTTTGTTTTAGCCCAGTAGGTGGCAGTCATAGCTAGAGATGAAATCTTGAATGATGACGCTTTCAGTCATGCTTAAGATTACCCTTCATTTTATCTGTAAATAGAAGCAAATGTCCTAAAATGAGATGTAGCAAACAAGTAAGGAGAGAGTTTATTTGTAGTAATTTAAAAAAATCAAATAGGTAAGTGAACGCAGTGTAGCTGAACTTAGGTATATGTCTTATTTCACAAAAGCATTTCCTTATATCAGGATCGTATTCATTTAGAGGCAGTATAAATGCAGTGGTTAAGAGGATGGTTTGAGTAGTTAACTGTTGGTTTATATCTTAGCTTTGCTCCTTGTTTGCTTAGACAAGATACTTCTGAGATTCCTTATCTATAAAATAGGAGTAACGGTATCTGTCTTGTCCTTATGATAATTAAATGAGTTAATATGAAAGTTCTTAGAGCTTGGAACAGAGCCTGGCGCATAGTAAGAATAGTAGTAACAGTAATATTAGCTATTATTAGTAGAATTAGAAATACCAAATAGTACCAAAATATTAGGTGTTTAAATCTTACCTGATTATTTATTCACATTTCCTTAGCTCTCTGGCTGATTGACTAAGTGGATCTGTAGTTTTGTGTTTTGTTACATAGCAGAGAGCCAGAGCCAGTTTAGCAGTCTGAAGCCACATTTGTGCTGATCTTTTGCGGAAACATAACGTTAATTGGTGTTCCTGGTGACAAGTCCAGTGACAACGCTGATTTTTCTTTCATTGCTGCTATTTTCTTTTCTACCTGGAAGCTTAAACAATTTAAACTTTATCCTTCCAATATAGGACTTCTCTCAGAAACTCTCTTCCTAGAGCTCTGGTGCTGTTTTATTTAGTTCATTATTTTTTAATGGCTATATAGTATTCCATTTTATGGATGTGCTTTAAAACAGTTTTTCCGATGCTCCACAGATGGAAATTTAATTTTTGTTTTCCTATATGCTATTATAAATAATGCTTAATACTTACACATAAATATATGTGCACTTGCCTCATTATTTCCATATTGTAGTTTTCTTGAAATAGAATTGTGAGATCAGAAGGTAAGCGATATTTAAAAAATTTTCTTTCCCTTAAAAAAATTTTTTTTAATGTTTATTTTTAAGAGAGAGAGAGAGAGACACACACACACACATGCAGAATCCAAAGCAGGCGCTAGGCTCCAGGCTGACAGCACAGAGCCTGATGCAGAACTCTAACCCACCAACTGTGAGATCATGACCTGAGCCAAAGTCAGACACTCAACTGACTGAGCCACCCAGACACCCCTAAAAAATTTTCAATACTTTGCCTAATGCCTTTTGTAAAGTTTGCACCAATATTTTGGGACCAAATTACCCCTTCACAGCAGTATATGGAAAAGTATCCATTTCTTTACCCTCACCAGTACCAGATGTTTTTAGTTGTCTTTGCCAGGCTCATAGAAAATAAAGATTATCTTGAATGTATTTTTCTTGCAATGACTTTATAAAATTAAGAAAAACAAGATTATTTCTCTTTGTACCTCTGTCAGCTATACATTTTCTGTCCCCCCCCCCCCCATACATTAAAATGTAATTAAATTTCGGATCCTGTGGAATCCTGCCTCTAAAATTTGGCCCTGCTTTCCAGTGTTCATCTTAAGTATTTGTGCAGCTGTGATACATTTATATAGTACATGTAATACTTAAATACTGCAACAGGACTAAGCTAAGGAAAGGCAGGGATTAATGTAGAAATGTTTTATTGAAAAATAACAAAGACATTGAAGAGTTTTTTTATTCAGGGATTTTCCTCTGAAAATAGCTCAAGCATCACTTTTCTAGCAAAAGAAAGTAGTTAAATTTTGTTTTAATGTACTTTCAATTCCATTGTGCCATTAAAATTTATATTGTATATTCTTTTTGGTGGTACATTAATATATATATTAGCTTTCTAGACCATTGCTGTTCCTTTTAATAGGTATTATTACCTGTGTAATTGTGTCTGAAGAGGCCTGAAGTATATGAGCTCTGTACAAATCAAGGTAGAACATCGCAGTAGTTTGTCTTTCAAAGAACTGAACCTTTATGATGCTGGTAACATAGATGCTTGGTAAAAAGTGAATTGACTGAAATTTACCATTGAGTAAAAGAGGTTTTTCTCATCTACACTTTTATTCTCTTTATCTTTTTTCTTCTACAAGAGAAAAGTATACAGTTTAATTGTTATCCATTTATATTCTGTAATACTCTAAATAAATGAATACAATTTTTACACATTGGTAGCTAGAATTTAACAAGTTATGGGTTAAAATGCCTGAACTACTTTGTGGGTGGCATACTTCCTTCAGCAGTTGTGGTAAATTAGACATATAAAATTCTGGTTTGGTATAGATTTTAAAACAGTATTGTGTGCTTTCTTGGAATTAGAGTGATGTTTTTATTGTTGACTTGGAAGTCTGACCTGAAGCTGTTTTCTCTCACATAATCCTGTAGCGAGCACAGCTAGTTGCATTAATCACATTGTTCATTGCAGAAAAAGTGGATAGTTGGGGACTTCTGGTTTCTACTTAAAATGGAGAAAGCTGGTCAAAGCACTGTTCCACCCCTATAGCAATAATAATAAGCCCTAGACAACTGCAGATTTATACCCGAATCCATCAGAGAGCTGAGGTTCCAGGGCAACCACTTAACCTGAAATCTAAGGAAAGATGGGTACCTCCAAGAAAAGAAGGGATGCAAACACTTGTTTACCTGAGACAGATACAGAATGAACACCAATCAGAAGAATTCAGTTAAACATTTTAATGAATTGCTGCTGGCTTAAATTGGACTGGTGGGAAGATGTAGAATCCTTGGGGGCCGTGAACGCATGGGAATTCACAGCTACTTGCAGGCTCTTTTCCACAGACTTCACTGGATGCTAACAAATGATCGAGCCTGGTGGGGGGCGGGGCGTAGATGCTTCAGGAAAGACATGAAGCCCTGTCTTAGTTCTTCCTGCCTCTCTACTGTGTGACCAAAGCCTTAAACTGTGGTTTGAATAGAGCAGAAAGAAAACCTTCCACCCCTAAGGAAGGCGCAGGAATATGTCCTGGGCCCAGAACTTTAGCAGAGAGGGATGGGCAGGAACATCGAGAAGGCCACAGGCCAGCTACCTAGAACATAGTACTTGGCTACGACCAAGGCTTAATCAGAATTTCAGAGAGCTACCACCCCGTACCAGGCTAAGAGTTGTAGAGTAATGGATAACAGTGGAATTCTGTGAGAGTTGCAAGAGCTTGGAGGCAGACAGACCATAATGAGATACAGCCTAAACAGAAGACCTAGAACTGCAGATTGAGTAGACGTTGAGAAAAACTTTGGCAAACAAGCCTCTACCCTAAACACAAGGTGTGACTAGAGCAGTTTGAAGCCTGTGGTGCGTTATGGGTATTTATAGCAGCAACAGATTCCAAACCAAGCTCATGTTCTGACAATAGAATGACTCTACCTTGACGCATTAAAGGCCTAGCAGAAGCAAGGTCATGGTCCTATCCAGACACGAAAACTAGTTGTCTCAGTCTCACATTTCCTACAGAAGATACCCTGTTTTCATTACACACACACACACACACACACACACACACACACACACACACACATATATAAAATAAAAAGAAGGAGAGGAATACAGTATTGAGACAGGGAATTAAACTTCTTAGGACACAAGTACTAGAAATTGTTAGACATGGAATTTAAGATAACTATGATTTATATGTTAAGGCCTCTGGTGTTGAAAAGGCAGGCAATGTGTACAGTCAGGTAGGATATTGGAGCGCCTGGGTCGGTTATGTGTCCGACTTTGGCTCAGGTCATGATCTCGCAGTCCATGGGTTTGAGCCCCGTGTCAGGCTCTGTGCTGACAGCTGAGAGCCTGGAGCCTGCTTTGGATTCTGTGTCTCCCCCTTTCTCTGCCCCTTCCCCACTCATGCTCTCTCTCTCTCCATCTCTCAAAAATGAATAAACGTTAAAAAAAAATAAAAAAAGATGAAGTAGGATATTTCAAAGAGGCATGATAAGAAAATCAAATGAAAAGTTTAGAAGTGAAAAACACAGTAACAGACAAAAGAACTCATCAGTAAATTTGGCATAACCAAAGGAAGAATCTGTAAACTTGAACATAGACCCATATGAATTATCTAAACTAAAATACAAACAGAAAACTGAAAAAACAGAACACCCATTAGCTATGAGATAATATCAAGTGGTCTGAATATGTAATTTAAATCTCAGAAGGAAAATAGGACAAAAGAAATAATGGCCAAGGATTTTGAAAAACTAATGATAGACACCAAAGATTGAAGAAGCTCAGAGAATTTAAGGAAGATAATCCCCCAAAACAAATGACAGAAAAACAGCCAGACATTTATATTCAAACTGCTGAAAGTTGAAGATGATGACAAAATACTGATGGGAGTTAGAGGAGGAAGCTCTTTACAGAGGAAAGAATTGTCATTTGAATCTATGGAAACCTGAAGACAATGCAATCACATCTCTAAAGAATCAAAAGGGAAAAAAATTTCAACCTAGAATTCTGTACCCAGCAGAAAGTCTGTCCATGTATTTGTTTGTTTGTTTGTTTAAAAATGTTTTATTTTTGAGAGCGTGTCAAGAGTGTGAGCGGGGGTGTGGGGGGTGGTGGGGGAGCAGAGAGAGAAGGAGACAGAGAGTCTGAAGCTAGCTCCAGGCTCTGAGCTGTCAGCACAGAGCCTGACGCAGGGCTTGAACTCACAAGCTGTGAGATCATGACCTGACCCAAAGTCTGACGCTTAACCGACTGAGCCCCCCAGGCACCCAAAAACAGTCTTTTAAAAATGAAGGAGAGGGGCACCTGGGTGGCTCAGTCGGTTAAGCGCCGACTTCGGCTCAGGTCATGATCTCACGGTTCGTGAGTTCGAGCCCCGCGTCGGGCTCTGTGCTGCCAGCTCAGAGCCTGGAGCCTGTTTCAGATTCTGTGTCTCCCTCTCTCTGACCCTCCCCTGTTCATGCTCTGTCTCTCCCTGTCTCAAAAATAAAATAAAGTGTTAAAAAAAAAAAATTAAAAAAAAAAAAATGAAGGAGAACTGGTCTCTCAGAGTAATATTCTGTCAGTATCACAGAAACTGAGATAAGTCATTGTCATTAGACCTGCATTAACATATAATAATGATTTCTGGTAAGGAAATTACTTTTAAATTACATTTAAAAATGTCTAATAAAAATTCATTCTTGGGGTGCCTGGGTGGCTCAGTCAGTTAAGCATTCAACTGCAGCTCAGGTCACAATCTCACAGTTCATGAGTTCAAGCCCTGCGTTAGGCTCTGTGTGGACAGCTCAGAGCCTAGAGCCTACTTTGGATTCTGTGTCTCCCTCTCTCTCTGCCGGTCCCCTGCTTGTGCTCTCTTTCACTCAAAAATAAACATTTAAAAAAAAATTAAAAATATTTTAGTAATTGCTTTGAAAGATAGCTGACTATAAAGCAAAAGTAATAGAAATCTATTTTATGTTTACAGCAAATAAAAAAGTAAAGGTTATGACAGCTCAAAGGTCAGAGGGAAGACTATTATAACATCTTTACATTACATGTGAACTGGTATAATTTACTTGTAGCTACACTGGGATTAATTAGACATGTATTATAAATCTTAGGACAACCACTAAAACCATTGTTTTCAAAAAATAAGTAACCGCAGTTAAAAATACTGTATTGTACATTTGAAAGTTAAGAGAGTAGATCTTAAAAGTTGTCATCACAAGGGAAAAAATTGTGTGGTGATGGGTGTTTAATTACTGTGGCAGTCATTTTGCACATAACAAATCATTGTGTTTTATACCTAAGCTTAATACAGTTTTAAGTGTCAGTTAAGTACTCAATAAAAAAATGCATGGATAAGGTGCTAATAGCAGATATAAAATGTAATCAGAAAAAATACATTCAGTTAATCTACATGAACACAGAAACAGAAGGAAAAAACAAGGAGTACACGGAACAAATAGAAACAGTAAGGTGATAGATTTTATTCCAACCATATTAATAATTATGTTAAATGTAAATCATGTAAATATACGAATTAAGACAGATTTCCATCTGTTTAAACGTCCAAAATCATCTAACATACTTTTCACTGTTAAACTGTTCAAACATAATTAAGGCAGATGTAAATTGTCTACAGATGATAATTAAGACAGATTTTGAGATTAGATACAAAAGCAAGACCCTGGTATATGCTGTCTATAAGAAACTCACTTTAAATATAAAGACATGGGTTAAAAGTAAAAAGATGTACTGGTGCAGCCACTGTGGAAAACAGTATGGATGTTCCTCAGAAAGTTAAAAATAGAAATCAGAAAAGACCCCAAATAGCCAAAGCAATCTTGAAAAAGAAAACCAAAGCAGGAGGCATCACAATCCCAGACTTCAAGCTATACTACAAAGCTGTAATCATCAAGACAGTGGTACTGGCACAAGAACAGACACTCAGATCAATGGAACAGAATAGAGAACCCAGAAATGGACCCACAAACGTATGGCCAACTCATCTTTGACAAAGCAGGAAAGAGTATCCAATGGAATAAAGACAGTCTCTTCAGTAAGTGGTGCTGGGAAAACTGGACAGCGACATGCAGAAGAATGAACCTGGGCCACTTTCTTACACTATACACAAAAATAAACTCAAAACGGATGAAAGACCTAAATGTGAGACAGGAAGCCATCAAAATTCTTGAGGAGAAAGCAGGCAAAAACCTCTTTGATCTTGGCCGCAGCAACTTCTTACTCAACACGTCTCCTGAGGCAAGGGAAGCAAAAGCAAAAATGAACTACTGGGACCTCATCAAAATAAAAAGCTTCTGCACAATGAAGGAAACAATCATCAAAACTAAAAGGCAACCAACAGAATGGGAGAAGATTTGCAAATGACATATCAGATAAAGGGTTACTATCCAAAATCTATAAAGAACTTATCAAACTCAACAGCCAAATAACAACCCAGTGAAGAAGTGGGCAAAAGACACAAATAGATACTTCTCCAAAGAAGACATCCACATGGCAAACAGACACATGAAAAAATGCTCCACAGCACTCATCATCAGGGAAATACAAATCAAAACCACAATGAGATACCACCTCACACCTGTCAGAATGGCTAAAATTAACAACTCAGGCAAGGACAGATGTTGGTGAGGATGCAGAGAAAGAGGGTATCTTTTCACTGCTGGTGGGAATGCAAGCTGGTGCAGCCACTCTGGAAAACAGTATGGAGGTTCCTCAAAAAGCTAGAAATAGAACTACCCTACGACCCAGCAATTGCAGTACTAGGTATTTATCCAAGGGATACAGGTGTGCTCTTTCGAAGGGACACCAGCACCCCCATGTTTATAGCAGCACTATCAACAATAGCCAAAGTATGGAAAGAGCCCAAATGTCCATCGATGGATGAATGGATAAAGAAGAAGTGGTGTATATATACAATGGAGTATTACTTGGCAATCAAACAGAATGAAATCTTGCCATTTGCAACTATGTGGATGGAACTGGAGAGTATTCTGCTCAGTGAAATTAGAGAAAGACAGAAATCATATGACTCCACTTATATGAGGACTTTAAGAGACAAAACAGATGAACAGAAGGGAAGGGAAACAAAAATAATATAAAAACAGGGAGGGGGACAAAACAGAAGAGATGCATAAATATGGAGAACAAACTGAGGGTTACTGAAGGGGTTGTGGGAGGGGGAATGAGCTAAATGGGTAAGGGGCACTAAGGAATCTACTCCTGAAATCATTGTTGCACTATATGCTAATTTGGATGTAAATTTTAAAAAATAAAAGAAAGTTAGAACTGTTCTACCATTCAGTTGCACTAGTGGGTGTTTACCCAAAGAGTACAAGAACACTAACTCAAAGGGAAACCTGCACCCCTGTGTTTATAGTAGCATTATTTACAACAGCCAAGATATGGAAGCATCCCAAGTGTCTGTTGATTGATGAATGGATAAAGAAGATGTGGTGTAACCCGGGCTGCTCTAGCCCAGGGTGGCCTATGGATGGCTAGCCTGGCCACAGCTCCAGTTTCTGGGCCAGCTGACCATGCTGGGCAAGCACCAGCACTTCCAGGAACCCAAAGTTGATTACTGCAGAAAATATGTCCTATTTGGCTCAACATTGTCTTTTGGGCCCTGGGATCTCTGTTCCTGGCCATTGGCTTATGGGCCTGGGGTGAGAAGGGAGTTCTTTCCACAATCTCCATGTTGACAGACCTGGGAGTCCTCCACCCCATGTGGCTGTTTGTAGTGGTTGGAGGTGTCGTGTTGGCACTGGACTTTGCTGGCTGCATTGGGGCTCTCTGGGAGAACACTTAACCCCTCAAGGTTTTCTCCTTGTTTCTCAGCCTTGTCTTCTTCCTGGAGCTGCAGAAAGGATCCGAGCCTTCATACTCAATGACTGGATTTAAGACCAGTTCAATTTCTTCCATCAACAATAATGTCAAGGATTGTCAGGATGACATTGACCTCCAGAACCTCATTGACTTTGTTCAGGAATATTGGTTTTGCTGTGAAGCCTGAGGGCCTAATGGTTGTAACCTCAGTATCTATTTCAACTGCCCCAACTTGAACCTGTGCCAGGAGCACTGTGGGGTACCCTTCTGCTTTGTCAGGGACCCAGTAGATGTCCTCAACACCCGGTGTGACTACGATTGCTGGCTCAAACTAGGGCTGGAGCAGCAGGACTCCATCCACACCAAAGGCTGCATGGGCCAGTTTGAGAAGTGGCTGCAGGACAACCTGATCATTGTTGCTAGGGTCTTTGTGGGCATTGCCCTCCTCCAGATCTCTGGTATCTTCCTGGCCCAGAACCTTGTGAATGAGATCAAGGAGTCAAAGGCCAACTGGTGAGGCTGTGACACTGGGTATGGCCACCCTACTTGCCTACCCAGGGATCACCCCCTGCCACTGTGCCTGTGATGGGCAAGGCTGCAGGTGCTTCTGCTTGGACCTGAGCTTCATATGGAGCTTGAGTGTGGGTGTATTGTGTGCTCATGAGGGAAGCTGTGTGCCTCTGCCTGGGCTGCCTGTCCTGGAGCTGTACGCATGGAGGGTAGGTGTGTTTGTGTGAATGTGCACAGTGAGCCACCATCTCGACTGCTGTTGGGTGGTGGGCTCTCAAGGAGACTGGGAAAGGCATAGCTTAAGAGGGTGCAGGCCAGGTGGGGTGGGAGGGGTCTGCCGTGGCCCCACCCAGGCCGGTACACATTTCTGTGCATATGACTCTCTAGGGCAGGCTATGGCTTGCTGTTGCCTGGGACACAGCCTCACACAGCTTCAGAGCTGTCTTCTCTACTGGCTGTGACCATGACCCTGCCAGGAGCCCACTTTGGCCTTAGTGTCTCAGACTCCAAAATGTGTCCAAAATTTTTCTCTCCCTGCTTTCAGGATCAAACATGATGATGGCTACAATGGCTACAGACTACTCAAATAAACAAAACCTTGAACTGTCCCCCCCCCCCCCCCCCCACCCAAAGATGTAATATACTTGTGTGTGTCACACACGCAATATGCAATATTATTCAACCATAAAAAAGAATGAAATCTTTTTAACAACATGGATGGAGCTGGAGAGTATAATGCTAAGCTAAATAAGTAAAAGGAAGACAAGTACCGTATGATTTCACTTGTGGAATTTAAGAAACAAGACAAATGAGCAAAGGGCGTTGGGGGGGTGGGGGGAGACAAATTAAGAAACACAGTTATTGACAACAAACTGATGTTTACCAGAGGGGAGGTAGGGTGGTGGGATGGCTTAAATAGGTGATGGGGCTTAAGGGGTGCACTTGTCATGATGACTACCAGGTGATGTATGGAATTGTTGAATCACTGTATTGTACACCTGAAACTAATATAACACTGCATGTTAAGAAAAATAAACTTGTGGAGCACCTGAGTGGCTCACTTGTTAAGTATCTCTTGATTTTGGTGCAGGTCATAATCTTGCAGTTGTGAGATTGAGCCTTCCATTGGGCTCCATGCTGCGTGGAGCCTGCTTGGGATTCTCTCTCTGCCTCTCCCCCAATTGCGCATGTGCGCACTCTCTCAAAAATAAACTAAAAAAACTCAAAAAACTTGTACACATAAAATTCTCTCTTCCTTGAAAAAAGTAAAAGATATAAAATGATAGGCCATGCAAATACTAATCAAAGGAAAGCTAGAATCAAAGTAGACTTGAGAGCGAATTACCAAGGATAAAGAGGAATATTATGTAACGATTAAGGATTTAATTATCCAAGAATAAGTCCTAAATAAATACCTAACAACAGAGCTTCCAAAGCTACAAATAGATAAAACTGAAAGGAGAAAGACAAATTCACAGTTAAGATTGAAGTCCACAACACTTCTCAGTAATTAAACAATGGCAAATTAGTATGGATATGAGTCTTAACACTATCAACCAACTTGACCTAATTGACATTTATGAACAGACTATCCAATAAACAGTAGAATACATACACTTTCCAGTGCACTTGAGATAGTCACCAAAACAGATGGTATTCTGAGCCACAAAACCTTAATGAACTTAAAAGAACTGAAAACATACAAAGGATGTGCTTGGACCATTATGGAATTATACTGGAAATTAGGGATATATTTGGAAATTCTCCAAACTATTTGGACATTAAATAACACGTTGAAATAATTCATGGTTCAAGGAGGAAATCACAAGGAAAGCGGAAAAAAATGTTGAAATAAATGAAAGAATATCAAAATTCTAGGCTGCAGCTACCACAGTGGTTAAAGGGAAATATAAAGCATTAAATGCTTATGCTAAAAAAGAATATTACTTTGGGGCACCTGGATAGCTCAGCCGGTCGAGCATCCAACTCTTGGTTTTGGCTCAAGTCATGATCTTGTGTTTCATGGGTTTGAGCCCCATGTCTGTCTTCACAGCTGGCAGTGCAGAGGCTGCTTGGGATTCTCTCTCTGTCCCTCCCCTACTTGCGCTCTGTCTCTTTAAAAGTAAACTAAAAAAAAAAAAAAAAAAAAAAAAAAAAAAATTACTTTGTATGGATATACCACATTCATTTATCCTTTCCTCTGCTGATGGACCGTTGAATTGTTTCTACTTTTTGGCTTTTATGAATAATGCTACTATGAACATTTGTGTCCCAAGTTTTTGTGTGGACTTGTTTTCATTTCTCTTAAATCTATACCTAGGAGTGGGATGTGGTAATTCTTTAACTTTTTGAAGAATTGCCAGGCTGCTTTTGCAGAGTTGGCCACATCACTTTATATTCACACCACCAATGTTTGGGGGTTCCAGCTTCCCCACATCCATGCCAACACTTTGATTTTAGCTATCTTTCTGGTGTGAAATGAGTGGTATCTTATTGTGGTTTTGATTTACATTTCCCTAGTGACTAATGGTGTTGAGCATCTTTTCATGTGCTTAGTGGTCATTTATTTCTTTTTGAAAAATGTTTATTCAAATTCTTTGTCCATTTTAAAGGTTAGGTGGTTTTTAAAAATTTTTTTCTTTATAGAGCTCTTTATTCTGGATACAAGTCTCTAATAAGATACATGCTTTCTGAATATTTTCGTCCATTCTGTGGGTTGTCTTTTCACTTCCTTGATAGTGTCCTTTGAGGTATAAAAGTTTTTAATTTGGATGAAGTATAGTTTATCTGTTTGTCTTTTGTTGCTTGTGCTTTTGGCGTCCTAAGAAAACACTGCCTAATCACAAAGATGTATGCTCCTGTTTTTATTTCTAAGGGTTACAGTTTTAATTCTTACATTTAGGTCTTGGATGATTTGAATTAATTTTTGCATAATGTGTAGTGTGGTTCCAAAGATATTCTTTGGAAAGTTAAATGTTTATTACTACGTTGTAATATATATTATGGTGGGACTCAGCCATCCTACTCTTAGATTTTTACCCACATTCACTCAAAATCCATATGCATTTATAAATATCAACTCTATTCTTAAGTGCCCAAACCTGGAAATAGCTCAGATGGCCTTCAACTGTCCCTTAATTGCCTCCAAGTGTGGTACATGCTTGCAGTGGAATACAGCTCAGCAACAAAAAGGAACAAAGGTATTGAGATGCCCAGTAGTGTGGATAAATCTCAGTGTCATGCTTAGGGAAGGAAGTCAGAATTCAAAAGGCTACATATTGTCTTATTGTAGTTATATGACACGTTTATGATATTCTTGGGAAATAAAACTATAGGAACAGATAATCGTGGTTGCCAGGGGCTTAGGGTGGGTAGACGGGTTGACTTTGGAGCACAGGGATGTTTTTTGCACTCATGGAATTAATTGTTCTATATTGTTTCTGTTATGGTGTTCACATGACTTGTATGTTTGCTAAAACTTCAGGAACTGTACACCAAAACGTGTAAATTTTGTTCTATATAAATTATACCTTAATAAAAGGAAGATTAAAAAGTAGTTACTCAAAAGTATGTTTCCCTTTGAGGGTGGTGTTTCTCTCATCGCAAAGCAGTTTTCAGAGTTACCTCAAGGCTTCTTTTCTTTGCTGTTTGCGCTGGTGTCACTTTACCCTGAGTAAAAAGTGCCATTGTTCAGGGTTGCATTTGTGTAGGATCACTAAGAACATGAAATACTGCCAAGTTTTTTTCATCCTTCCCAACCACAGTCTGCCTTTTCTGCCCGGTCGCACTGCCACACAAACCGTGTGTATTCTTTACAGATGTCCAGCATGTAACACCATGTTAGTGACAGTTCTCAACAAGTATTTGTTGGAGTGCTGAGAAGGGAATATTAATTGTTTGTATAACCTCATCTGCTTAAATTATACTTTAAAAAATGCTTATTTTGAGAGAGATAGCATGCACACATGCACACGTGTGAGAGCAGGAGGAAGGCAGAGAGAAAGAAAGAGGATCCCAAGCAGGCTGTGCGCTGTCAGTGCAGCATCCGATTCGGGGCTCCATCTTACGAACCCTGAAATCATGACCTGAGCCGAGATCAAGAGTTGGACTCTGACTGACTGAGCCACCCATGCGCCCTTTAAATCATACTTTTTAAAGAAGAAGAATCTAAAGCCATGTATATTAGTTTTCTATTGCTGCTGTGACAAATTACCATGAATTTGGTGGCTTAAAACAACACAAAGTTATTCATTTACTTTCTGTCCTGGAAGTTTGGTGTCTCAACTGGGTCAGCAAAGGCTGCCTTCCTTCTGGAGATTCTCAGGGAGAATTTGTTTCATCCCCTTTTCCAACTTGTAGAGGAGCCTGGATTTCTTGGTTCACGGCCCTTAGTCCTTCTGGTGTCTCCTTCTACTGTCACATCTCCACTGACTCTCCTACTTCTCTCTTTCCCTGATACGGATCCTTTGATTACATTGGGCCCACCAAGATAATACCGGGTAATCTCCCCATGTCCAGATTTTTAATCCTATCTTCAAAGTCCCTTTTGCTATATAAGGTAATACATTCACAGGTTCTGGGGTTTGAGATGGAGACATTTTGAGGGGAAGCATTTTTCTGTCACACACAAGAGAAATAATTTAATAATGTCAAAAATTTAGGATTAGTACTTTAGAGGGTGAGGTGAATTAAGAAATGTCCTTGTATTTAGAGGTGCAAAATGGATAATACTTGTGAGGAAAAAGGAAGCATCTTAATATACAAGGAAAATGCAGGAAGATGTAGTACATTGCTATATGAGAATCTGTTCCTTTAAAAAATTTTTTTAATTTTTATTTTTTTTAATGTGTATTTATTTTTGAGAGAGAGAGGGAGACAAAGTGCGAGCAGGGGAGGGGCAGAGAGAGAGAGAGAGAGAGGAGGAGACACAGAATCCGAAGCAGGATCCAGGCTCTAGGCTGTCAGCACAGAGCCTGACGTGGGGCTTGAACTCACAGACCACGAGATCATGACCTGAGCCGAAGTCGGACACTCAACCAACTGAGTTACTCAGGTGCCCCTCTGCTCCTTTTTTTAATGGCAACGGCACACCTTAACTCAAGTACTCTTAGAGCCTGAGGTCTAATTTGGATGTAAGAAAAAGCAATGTGTTTTAATTATAGTAAGCATAATCCTCCTTATTCTTAGGTTGTGACGTATTTAAGAAAATTTACTAGTAATATGTAAGTACCTCAGCATATTAAAATTTTTTTTCAAGAATAGTATAGCACAAAAGTGGAAATCCACCAAGCAAACTATTTGTTCCTGCCTGGGGATATACAGTGGTGTGTGTTTTTCCAGACCTTTATGATTCATTTCATATGTGTGTACTTTCTGTCTTTAAATAAATTTTTAGAATTTTAGTTTTTTCTATTTTATGTAAATGAGATCATCCTATATCTGTTAGCCCGTCCTTTTCTTAGGTATTTTATACCACTTTCATTTAGTGGTGTTAGCACCTAGAAATAAGAGATGATAGATGTTGGATGATGATAACTGTAACAGGTATACATAGTGCTTTTTTCTTTGCAGGCAATACATTAGCTCATTTAATATGCACAACTCTGTGAGACAACTATTATTATCCCTGTTTGCAGATCAGGAAACTGAGGCAGAGAGGTTAAGTGACTTGCCCCGTGTTACGTAGTAAGTGGAATGACTGGATTCACATTCAGGCTGTCTGGCTCCCAGGCTGTGTGCTGTACAATTCTGCTGAGTTTGCATTTCACAGGGAAGGTCTGGGTATAGCCCAAATGTGAATGCATTATTTGGTAAAACCTCTTTAACGAGTTTGCTTATTTCCTTTCCTTCCCTGGCGTACTCTCTGTTACAGTTTTCATTCTTAGTTCGAGTGGGACAGGGATTTTTTCAGTTCAGAAGCTCCAATCTGAGTTTATAAATTCTAGCCTGTTTTTTTTCCTTGTTACAAGATTTCTAAATCTGTTCCTGTTTTATTTACCTTTATAGTTAGAGCATGCCTGACTTTCATGATACTTGGAGGTCCTCTGCTGAAACCCATCATCTGCCTTTAAATTCAGAATCCCCTAATCATTTGCTATTACTGAGGGAAAAAAGAGAAGAAAATCCTGACCGAAAAAGAAAACAATGCCCAGATTTTGGTTTCTTTTTTTTTTTTTTATTAAGGATTTAAAAAAAAATGTTTATTTTGAGAGAGAGTGCATATGTGCACGTGAGTGGGGGAGTGGCAGAGAGAGAGGAAGAGACAGAGAATCCCAAGCAGGCTCTGCACTTTGAGTACAGAGCGTGATATGGGGCTTGATCCCATGGACCGTGAGAGCATGACCTGAACCAAAATCAAGAGTCAGATGCCTAACCAACTGAGCCACCTAGGCCCGCCCCCAGATTTTGGTTTCTAAACAGCATTCTCCAATAAAGGCAGTCAGGACTCCTTGATGAATTGGTTGATTTCAAGTTTGGGGAAATACAAGATGAGCTTGGAACATCTTTTGGTACCTGAAAATAAGTGCTCAACAAAACAAACAAAAATACCAAAGAATAAAAAGGGAAGTAAAAAAGATACAGGAACAATTTGAAGGGGATCTCAATGACCAAAGCCAGCATGTTTGAACAACAAAATAATGATAGTAATCAATTGTAATCCATCAAATAAGTATCCATGAGTCCATACTACATCAAATAAACAACTGGACAAATGGAGAAAAAATAGTCCTTCCTTATAGTAGAATCCTAATTTACACATCTGGAAGGAATGATGGAAATAATTTGCCATTAGGCAAACCCACAAGTAATAATTGTAGGCAGGAGCTGTCCGTGGATGCTAAAGTTAGCAAAAACTATGATGAGAAACAGAGTATTTGCTTAGTCTCAGTAGATTTCCCCATAAGGTCTTTATTAATTACAAAAGGAAAAATAATAGCTTCATGGTGGAGAACTCTGACAATACCAGCTTAACCAGCGATCAGTTTCAGCCTCAGTAATAGACACTGACATCATGGACACTTTGCACTGAGAAGGGCACAGCATCATTTCTGTGATATTCTTGCCAAAAATGCACTACCTCAATTTAATCGTGAAGAAAAATCAGACAACCCCCAATTGAGGGCCATTCTATAAAATAACTGCCCCAAACTCTGTTAAGTCTTTATGACCTCTTAGTCACCCATCTCTAGGTATTTACTTTCAACAATTTCTTCTGTTAATAAACTTTCATAACTCCTTATCCCCATATAAAACTTTGGTTCCCTATCTCCCTTCTTGTTTGTTTTTACTGAGAGGGAAAGGAAATGGAGTATACGGAGCTCAGAGAATGATCAGGAATTTTGAATTATTTCACTGGAGAGAACTGATTTTTGGACCAAGTGTCAACTGCTCTTCCTCAGGAAAGCAGGGAATTCTCAATGACATGGCCCTTCATTTACTAGACTAAGAATAGAACATTACTATTCTGGCCAGTCTGTGTTCCCAGTCTGCTACTCACTGTCCAGCACTTGAGTGTTTTTTGTCTTACTTCCTTTGTTGTTGTTTTAAGTAGGCTCCACACCCAGCATGGAGCCCGACTTGGGGGCTCAAACTCAGGACCCTGAGATTAAGTCCTTAGCCAGACTGAGCCACCCAGGCCCCCTCACTTCCTTTGTTTTTATAATGAAATCTTAGATGTGCTAATTTGGACCAGAGGAGATCCTATCTAGGCATGGCTTTCTATCACAGATGCTATAGCTTGTAAATATCTGCTGTAAAATAACTACTATCTTGTTGGCAGAGTTTCAGAAACTTTGGAGGAGTGTCACCGTGGATTCAATGGATGAGGAGAAAATTGAAGAATATCTGAAGCGACAGGGTATTTCTTCCATGCAGGAATCTGGACCAAAGAAAGTGGTAAGTAGTCTCCTGGGAAAAAAAAACAAAAACCCGAAAAAATAATCCTCTGTTCTTTGAACTGTGAGCCTGCTTTCTGTTCTCTGCGAAGAACTGGTAATCAGTTCTCCCTTCCAGTATTTTCTCGGTGTCTTAATCAGTGATCTTAGATGCAAGCCTGATTATGTCTGGTGTATTGAGGGCCACAGGTGCTCTCTGCCCTCTGGTGCCCCCACATCTGCCCCCTGGTGCTGCTACCCAGGCATGTGAGAGCTTTCCTCATTACGCCTCCAGCCCTTGTGCTAGCAGTGACTGCTCGTAAGTCAGGTCATACTGAATGTTTTCTAGTGCCCACGTGTTGCCCTCCCAGTTTCTAAAAGGAGCTTGCTTCATCATCTTGGCCTTTAAGACCTTAATTGTGCTCCCCTCCCCTTGCTCCATGAGCCCTGTGGTCTTGGCACCTGGCTTTGCCTTAGCCCTGATCACTGAATTGTCCTTGTTGACTTTCAGATTCCTTAGGAACCAGATACTATCTCTTAGTCTCAAAGCTTGATCAGAGGAGGGATTTGTAATTGAAAGATGACTTGTGATTTAATTGCCTTGTACCAGCTAACCAGTTGTCTGTAGTCCAAGGACAAACCCAGTCGGGGGAATAATTCACCAACACCCTAGACTGTAGCTGCTCTGCTCCTCCCCTTTCCCAGGTGTACCGTCAGTCTTTGTAGCTCGCCTTCTTTGTGATTGTGTGTGTGTATGTTTTATGCAGTGAGTTTTTAAGACTCCTTAAAAGGCAGAATTTACTGCCCAGTGATCTCCGTGAATTAGTGTGGTTGCAGCACTTTATGAGGTATTTTTTCCTATCATTGCTTTGTGGGGTTTTTTAATCGTGTGATTTTAAATTTCAAATGTACAGAAAAGAATGGAGAATAATATTTAACAATTCTTTGTGTGCCCATCCACTCCCCAATTTTGCTGTATTTCAGATCCTTTTTTTATTGGATATACTTTTAAACCTAATGATAGAGATGAAAAACAAAGAGCTTTACTGTCTCTTTTTTAATCCACTTAGTGTGGAGAATAGTTGTGGTAAGGTAGTCTCAATGGGGGTGTGCACGGCACCATAACACGTGCTCTGTTGTGCTGGGGATTGGTATGGGAGGCTGGGCCACTGAGCAGGAAAAAGGTTTCTTTGCTGCTGGTTTGAGTGTCGTTAGTAAATCCTCACCATTCTGCCGCTCTGAATATCTGTATCTGTTTTTACTTTTCTTGTAGGCCCCTATTCAGAGAAGGAAAAAACCTGCTTCACAGAAAAAGCGACGGTTTAAGACCCACAATGAACATCTGGCTGGAGTGCTGAAGGACTACTCGGACATTGCTCCTAGCAAATAGCCAACAGTTTTATTTGTGAGCAAAGAGTTCAGTACCATGTCAAGGTCTTTCTTGTTGATGCTGGGCTCTGAAGACTGTCTTCCCATTCTATTTCTTAGGACTGAGGAGAGGAGCAGTTCAGTTTACAGAACAAGAGCAAATTACCAAACTCCAAGCGTATTTTAATTGAATGGGCTAATGTGATATTCCCTGTTAACCTTCTGTTACTTCCGGGGAAAGGCGCTTAGCATGGCATGCAAGTGTCTTTGCTACTTATCTCTCTTTCTAAGTGGTTCCTGGTTCCATTTTTCTTCCTTTCTTCCTTTAGAAAAAGTTTGCAGATAGTCTTGAATGCAATTTTGTTTGTTCCGAAAGGACATATTTATAATAAAATCACTGTAGAAGGAACTCGAAGATGTTCGTGGATTCAGTTTGTATTCTTTCTGTTCTTGGCAGTGGCAGACGGCAGCTCCGGCCTTTCACTCCCACAGGATGCCTGTTTGGGACCTTGTCGGACGCTGTCATCTGTGCTGTGGTGCTGAACACACGGATTTCACAATTGGAACACACCGTGTCCCCTTTGTTAGCAAATGTGACAATAAAGATACACTGCATGTGATTTTTAATGTTTTCTTTTATGAGCATAAGTCAGTATTATTTGCTTTTTTTAAAGTTTATTTTGAGAGAGAACACACATGCGTGTGTAAGAGTGGGGGAGGGGCAGAGGGAGAAGGACAGAGAATCGCAAGCAGGCCCCGCACTGTCATTGCGGAGCTGGCATAAGTCAGTATTTAGCTTCTTGGATTTTGCAAGTCATGGGCTCATGCCATCTCCATCGAAGGTGGATCCAGTCTTCTGGCCAACGTGAACATCACCTTTACCCTGTCCCGATCCTCCTCATCGGATATGACTGTGATGTTTTTCGGGGGGAGGCTCCCTCTATCTCCTCTCCCTGTCACTGGCCGAGCTCATGAGAGCCATTATCTAATCCGTGGGTTCGTAACAGTTATGGTAATTTATAGGAAGTCTGCGTGGTTGTTCCAGCCTTCAGTGGCGGACTACCTGTTTCCTTCCCTCTCCTTGTTACATGGTGTGGGAGTCCTTAGGGTTGATCCATACAGTCCGCATATCATAAATTGAAATTGCAGTGGATTATAAAAATCAGGTTCAGTGCTCTCAAAAAAGGTGTGATGGCAAACCCAGAGTGGCAAGTACTCTGTGCAGATGATGAGGGGGTTTTTTCTGTTTTAGTTTTTATCCTTTCTATTTATTTCTCATCTGCATTTACATAGTCCTCTTACTGCTTACGTCTTTCTTACGTGCCAGCCCCAAAACGTGGCCCCAGAAGATGTAAAACTAAGGCTCCCCATGGTAATTTACTTGTTTATTTAAAAGCTTATTTTTTTATTTTTGAGAGAGAAAGAGCACGCAGGAGAAAGAGAGAGAGAGAGAGAGAACCCCAAGCAGGTTTTGCACTGTCAACGCAGAGCCTGACACTGAGATCATGACCTGAGCTGAAATCAAGAGTTGGACGCTTACCCAACTGAACCACCCAGGTGCCCCTCCCCACGGTAATTTAGAACATGGGAAACTCAACATGCCTTTGTTTCAGTTCTTTTTTTTGGGAGGGGTGGGGTGGGGGGGGGGGGTTTTGCCAGTAAGGAGAAACTTTTCAAACATTAAATGTCTTATGACACAAAACTAGTTTTCTTGTGAAAATTCTGGTGCAAGCTTATCTCCAAGTATACCTACTTTTTTGTGGTCTGTATACATCAGCCTGTTTTATTTTCCAGTCTTATTGAGATGTAACTGACATAAAGCATGAGTTTAAGGTGTACAGTATAATGATTTGACTTACATATATTATGACATAACCACAAGAGATAATATCCACCATCTCATATAGATACAAAAAAAATAGAAACAAATTATTTTTCCTTGTGGTGAGAACTCTTAGATTTACTCTCAATATATATCATATATACCTTTCATATATACCATACAGCAGTGTTAACTATAGTATATTACATCCCAATACTTACTTATCTTGAAACTGGAAGTTTGTACCTTTTGACCACCTCCATCCAGTTTCCTCTGCCTGACTCCTGCCTGTGATACAAGTCTGATCTCTTTGCCTTTGAGATTTTATTTGTTTGGTTTCACATATAAGTGAGATCACATAGAATTTGCCTTTGTTTATCTGTCATACTTCACTTAGCATAATGCTGTCAAGGTTCATCGATGTTTCAAATGGCAGATTTCATCCTTATTACGGCTGAATAGTATTCCGTTAATATTATTTCATTCCATCCACAATTTTTATTCACTTCTCTGTTGATAGAAACTTAGGTTGTTTCCATGGAGATGCAGACAGCTCTTCCATATAGTTGTTTTGTTTTGTTTTGTTTTGTTTTACTTTGGATGTATTCCCAGAAGTGGGATTGCTAGATTACGTGGTAATTCTATTTTTTACTTTTTTTGAGGAACCTCAATATTTTCTCTAGTGGCTGTATCAGTTTATAGTCTCACCAGTAGTGCACAACGGTTCCCTGTTCTCTACGTGTCAGCATTTGTTATTTCTTGTCTTTTTGATGGTAGCCATTTTAATAGCATTAAAATGCCTCACTGTGGTTTTAGTTTCCATTCCCCTAATTATTAGCGATGTTGAACACCTGTTCATGTGCCTGTTGGTCATTTGTATATTTTCTTGAAAAGAATGTCTATGTGGTCTTTTGCCTACTTTTTAGTTGGATTTTTTTTTCTTGTATCAGTTTTTTTTGTATTTTTGAATATTAACCTCTTATCAGATACATGGTTTACAAATATTTTTTTCCCAATTTGTAGGTTTTTTTTTCAATTTGTAGATTGTTTCTTTGCTGTGTAAAAGCTTTTTGTATATATATATATATATATATATATATATATATATATATATAGTCCCATTTGTTTATTTCTAATTTTGTTGCTTGTGTGTAGTATTCAAAAGATCATCATCTACCCATGTCAAGGAGCTTTTTTCCTATCTTTTCTTCTAGCAGTTTTATGGTTTCCACTCTTATATTTAAGTCTTTAATCCATTTTGAGTTAATTTCTGGGACTGGTATAATATTGAGGTCTAGTTTCATTCTTATATGTATGAATGTCCAATTTTTCCAGCACCATTTTCTGAAGAGACTCTTTTCTTTATTGACTGTTCTTGGCTCCCTTGTCAAATACTAGTTGATACTATTTGATACTGTTTTAATTACTATAGCATTATAGTGTAGCTTGAAATTAGGAAGTGTGATGCCTCTGACTTTGTTGTTTTTTCTCAGGATTGCTCTAGCTATTTGGGGTCTTTTGTGGCTCCATATAAATTTTAGGAGTGTTTTTTCTGCCTCAGTAGAAAATGCCATTGGAATCTTGATAAGGATTGCATTGAATCTGTTAGTGTATAGGAAAGCTGCTGATTTTCGCATGTTAATTTTGTATCCTGCAACTTTACTGAATTTGTTGATTAGATCCAGCAATTTTTTGGTGGAGTCTTTAGGATTTTCTCTATTTAAAATCATGTCATCTGCAAATAGAGACAGTTTTACTTCCTTTCCAGTTCTGATGCCTTTTATTTTTCTTGCCTGATTGCTCTGGCTAGCACTGCCAGTACTATGTTGAGTAGGAGTGGTGAGATTGGGCACCCTTGTCTTGTTCCTGGTCTTCAAGGAAAAGCTTTTAACCTTTCACTGTTAAATATGATGTTAGCTGTAGGCTTGTCGTATATGACCTTTATCATGTTGGTATGTTCCTTCTGTATCTGATTTGTTGAGTTTTTATCATAAATGGATGTTGAATTTTGTTAAATGCTTTTTCTGTATCGATTTTTTATATCATTGATATGGTGTATCACATTGATTGATTTGCATACGTTAAAGTGTTGTGGCATCCTAAGGATAAATCCCACTTGATCGTTATGAAAGGTCTATTTAATGTGTTGTCAAATTTGGTTTGCCAGTATTTTATTGAGATTTTTTTGCATCTGTGTTCATCAGGGATATTGGCCTGCAGTTATTTCTAGTAGTGTTCTTTTTGGCTTTGGTACCATCGAAATGCTAGCCTTATAAAATGATTTTGGGATGTTCTCTTTGAGTTTTTGGAAGTTTGAGAAGCATTGGCATTAATTCTTTAAATGTTTGGTGAAATTCAACTTGAAGCCATCCTGGGTCCTGGGTTTTCTTTGTTGGGGGATATTTGATTGCTTATTCAGTTTCCTACTAGTAATTGGTCTGTTTAGATTTTCTGCTTATTCCAGATTTAGACTTGGTAGGTTGTATTTTCTTGGTAGGTTGTATTCCTGGGGCACTTGGGTGGCTCAGTCTATTGAGCGTCGACTTTGGATCAGGTCATGATCTCACAGTTCACGAGTTCAAGCCCTGCATTGGCCTCTGTACTGACAGCTCTGAGTCTGGAGCCTGCTTCTGATTTTGTGTCTCCCTCTCTTTCTGCCCCTCTCCCACTTGTGCTCTCTCTCTCAAAAATAAATAATAAAAACATTTTAATAAAAAAAATTTTTTTTTAAGTTTTCCATTTTGGGGTACCTGGCTGGCTCAGTGGAACATGTGATTCTTGATCTTGAGGTAGTGAGTTCAAGCCCCATGTTGAGCATAGAGCTTACTTAAACAAAAACTTATTTTCCATTTCTTCTAGGTTGTCTAGTTTGTTCGTATACAGTTCATAAGAGCCTCTTATCCTCTGTATTTCTGTGGTATTTGTTGTAATGTTTCCTTTCTCATTTATAATTGTGTTGATTTGGATCCTCTCTTTTTCTTGGTTAGTCTAGCAAAATGTCAATTTTATCTTTTCAAAGAACCATCTCGTTGACTCCTCTTTTCTATTGTTTATCTGTTCTGTATCATATTTCTTTTTGCTCTAATCTTTATTATATCTTTCCTCCTGTTCACTTTTGGCTGAGTTCTTCTTCTGGTTCCTTAATGCTTGGAGTTATTTGCAGTCTTACGTTTTTTCTAAAGGTGTTTATTGCTGTGAATTTTGTTTAAGAACTGCTTTTGCTGCATCTCAAGTTTTGGGAGATTGTGTTTGCATTTTTGTCTCAAGATACTTTTTAATTTCCTGTTTAATTTCTTCTTTGATCCATTGGTGGTTCAGGAGAGTGTTTAATTTCTATATATTTGTGAATTTTCCAGTTTTCCTTCTTTTATTAATTTCTGGTTTCATACCATTGTGGTCAGAAAACACACTTGGTATGATTTTAACCTTGTTAAATGAAATGTCCTGAGACTTAATTTTTGGCCTACCATATGGGTTATCCTAGAAAATGTTCATGCGTGCCTGAGAATGTTCTGTATATGTTTGTTAGGCCAATTTGGTCTGTAAGTATTGTTCAGATCTGCTGTTTCCTGCTGGTTCTTTGGATGATCCATCCATGTTGAGTGGGGTATTAAAGCCCCCAGCTACTAATGTTTCACTGTTTATTTTTCCTTTTAGCTCTGTTAGTTTTTGCTCTGTATATTTAGATATTCTGATATTGGTGCATAAGTATTTATAACTGTCAGATCTTCTTGAAGAATTGACCCTCTTATCAATATATGATGATCTTTGTATCTTTTTATCATTTAAGAAAATTTTATTTATTTATTTTGAGAGAGAGAGAATCTCAATCAGACTCCACACTGTCAGTGCACAGCCTGACCCGGGGCTTGAACTCACAAACCATGAGATCATGACCTGAGCCAAAATCAAGAGTTGGACACTTAACCAACTGAGCCACCCAGACACTCCTTTACCAATTTTATAAGCCTATGTTGTCTGATAATATGTGCAGCTACTCTTGCTTTTTCTTTCTTTTTTTTTCCATATCATTTCCTTGAAATATCTTTCACCATCCCTTCATTTTTAGTATATGTGTATCTCTTTTTTTTTCTTTTTTTTTCTTTTTAAGTAGGCTTCATGCTCAGCCTGGAGCCCAGTGTGGGGCTTGAACTCACAACCCTGAGATAAGACCTGGATGCTTAGCTGACTGAGCGACTGAGGAGCTCCATTCTGTGTGTGCCTTAAGGCTAAAGTCAATGTCTCGTAGACAGCACTTCATTGGATCTTGTTTTTTTAAATTTTTTTTTTTTTTAACATTTATTTATTTTTGAGACAGAGAGAGACAGAGCATGAACAGGGGAGGGGCAGAGAGACAGGGAGACACAGAATCTGAAACAGGCTCCAGGCTCTGAGCTGTCAGCACAGAGCCCGACGTGGGGCTCGAACTCACAGACCGTGAGATCATGACCTGAGCCGAAGTCGGACGCCCAACCGACCGAGCCACCCAGGTGCCCCGGATCTTGTTTTTTAATAGGTGTTCTGTGTGTATCAGTTGCAGAATTCACTTAGGCTTAAAGGAATTATTGATGGGCAGACTTATAGTTGCTATTTTGTTAAATTTTTTAGACTCATTTTTGTAGTTTTATAGATCCATTATTCCTTGTGTCATATTTTATTTTTGTGTCTTTTTTAAAGACACAAAATTTTTATTTTGTTAAATTTTTATTTATCTTGAGAGAGAGCACGGGAAGGGGACAGAGGGAGAGAGAGAATCCCAAGCACGCTCTGCACTAATAGTCACAACCAGCACGATGGGGCTTGATCTCACAAACTGGGAGATCGTGACCTGAGCCAAAGTCAAGAGTTGGCCACTTAACTGACAGAGCCACTCAGGTGCTCCTGTATTTTTGTGGTTTTTTTTTTTTTTTGATGTCTTTTGGTATCAATATGTTTTGACTTGTTTATCATGCTCCTTTGTGTAATTACTATAGGTTTTTCCCTGTGATTGCCATAAAGTTTATATAAAATATTTTAAAATTGTAACACCTTATTTTAACCTGATAACTTCAATAGATTTCTCAACCTTACCTTTTACTTTTCCTCCTGCTCACACTTTGTTACTGATATTAAAGTTTATGTATTTTTAATACTGTGTAACTAATAACAGATTATTGTTATTGTTCTTTTTCCTGTTTATTTTTTAACTTTTAAACTAGAGTTCTAAGTGAACTGTGCACTGTTATTATCATGTTACAGAATCTGACCTTGACTATATTACCATTACCAGTGAGTTTTACTCTTTCTGTGGTTTTTCAATGTTAATTGGTGTCTTTTTACTTCCAAGAACTCCCTTTAGCATTTCTTGTAAGGCAGGTCTAGTGGTGTTGACTTCCCTCAGCTTTTGTTTTTTGGGGAAAGTCTTTATTTCACCATTTCTAAAGGCCAGCTTTTCCAAGTATAGAATTCTTGGTTGACAGGTTTATTTTTCTTTTGACATTTTGAATAGGTCATCCTATTCTCCCCTGGCTTGAAATGTTTCTGATTAGAAATCCTCCGGTGGTCTTATGTGGGTTCTTTGTAAATCATTTCCTTTTCTCTTGCTTTCAAAATTCTTTGACTTTTGACAATTTTTTTAACGTGTCTTGGTGTATCCCTATTCAGGTTCAACCTATTTGGGGTCCTCTGGGCCTCGGGGTCTGGATGTATCTCTCTCCTAGGTTTGGGAAGTCTTTTGCCATTATTGCTTTAAATACACTCTCTCTTCTCCTTCTGGAATTCCCATAATGTGAATATTGTTTCTTTTGATTGTGTCCAGTAAATCCTGTAGGTTTTCTAACTCCTTTTCATTCTTTTTTTCTTTTTGCCCCTCTGACTGGATAATTTCTAGTGTCCTTTCCCCCAGTTTGCTGATTCTTATACATGGGTGAGTGCTTTTCAAACTTAAGTTCTTCAGTGGGGTCACTTTATTTTCAGTTCTAGGACTTTTTAACGCTTTCTATTTCACTATTGAACTTACAGTTTTGTTCTTTGATTGTTTTTTGACGTTGTCTGTGTGTTCTTGTAATTCACTACATCTCAAAAGGAGTATCTGGAATTCTTTGGCAGTTCATAGATCTCCATTTGTCTCAAGACTGTACATGTTTACTTTGGCACAGACAGTTTGGTTTTCTGGACGTGTCTGCTGGTAATGTCATTGGGCAGGTAGGGCTTGCTGTCAGGTCTATTTCTTGAAGTCACTGCCCAGGCTCTGAGCTCAGGGGTGCTGGGGGTGTTACTGGCTGAGATCAGTCGGGTAGGACTGCTGGCTCAGTTCCCTGGCAGTGAGTCTATAGGATGGGCTCCACGGTTGCCTGGGTTCTGTGGTCAGGCTTTCTAGATGGTCAGGACTGGGTACTGTACTCAGTAGGCGGGGCTATGAATTAGCTTCTCTGCACTGGGAGGGCAGCAGGACAGGCCCCAGGGCCTGCCTGCACGGCTCAGTTTGCGTCCCCAAATCAGGCATGGCTGAACATTGAATTCCCTGGCTAGTTGGGGCCCATGGTTCTGCTCTGCAGATGGGGATCACGCTCTGTGCTCTCTGTCCAAGTGCTACTGTAAGCGGGTCTGTTGGATGGTCCATACAGCCCCCTGTGTGCTCTGGTGAGGTTCCCTGGCTGGGTGGGCTGAATGCTGTATTCAGCAATGGCTGAGGCTATGACTTAGTTTCCCTGTGCAGGCTTAGCAGGAGAACTAGCTTAAAGGCCGGTAAGACTTTTTTTTAAGTGTATTTATTTACTTAGAGTGCATGTGAGTGGGGGAGAAGCAGGGAGAGAATCCCAAGCAGGCTCCGTGCTGTCAGCCCAGAGCCCAGCATGGGCCTCGAAGTCCTGAACAGTAAGATCATGACCTGAGCAGAAATAAAGAATTAGCCGCTTAACCAACTGAGCCACCCAGGTACCCCAAGACTCTGTTGACTCAAGCCAACCCACATGCCATGTTCTCTGGCTGAACAGGGCTACTGGCTTTGCTCTGCAAACTACTGAGGTCTGCCTGCCAGACTGAGCGCTGTGGGCTACGTGGCTTTCTAGCTATTCTGGCCAGGCTCTCTGGTCTGGCAGGGCCGAGAGCTACACTCACCATTGGCTAGGCTTATGACTCCACTCCCTCTAGGGCTGTAAAGTCTCTTCGTTTGAGGACCCAAATCAGGCAGATCTGCACCCCACCGACTTCCCTGGTCATACTGTGTCACTGACTTTTGCAGATGAACAACAAAGCCGCCACTAGAACTGCTCCTTGGGCGCTACAAGTGGGAATGTGGGCTGCTGAGATCCAAGTGCTGGTTGTTGCAAGCCCTTCCTCCCTGCTCTGTCATCATCAGAGTCTCCTGGTCAAGCTCCATAGATTCCCCTGAAATCTCTGTGTAGCCAGACCGGCATTGGGGCTCCTAAGAAGTGACCCATGACTGGGGAGCTTGATGGCCACCCTGGGCTGTTTTTCCCCTGGAGGAACCACAGGTCTAGGGGAGGGCAGTGCAGTCTGTGGGTAGCCGCTCCTTTATTCTTCTGATATGGTCTGTCTTGGTCTCCGGGGTACAGGCGGGTGCTTCAGCCTTGCCTTTGTTGTGTTCCAGAATTCTCTGTGGTATTTTGTCCTCGTGTAGTTGTTCTCGTGAGGGGAAGCAAAGTCAGGAATGACCTATGTCGCCATCTTGGTGATATGGCCTGGAAATGCATTTTGGACATCTCAAGCACTTCAGCTTGTTTGGCAAGGAGACAGACACGAAGGCCCTCATCCCGGATTCTCACGGTAAGATATTTTATTGCCAGGTATGTATTGCTAGTACTTTCTAGCCAAGCCTGTGCTCACCAGTATTGTAAACCAGGTTGATAACTGATTTCTGTTCTCTTGTCTAAATTCATTTCAGAACTGAGGAAATTGAGGTCTAGAGAAATGCAGTGTTTTGCTAAATTGTCACATGTGCAAATTCTGTAGCTTTACCTCATTCACTTGCATTTTGTGTGTGTGTGTGTGTGTGTGTGAAGCCTTGATCCGCTTTGCCTGCTGTGCAGCAGAGAATTTTCTCCATATACCCCTTCTTGTGGTACAGGGATCAGGTCACAGCCTTTGTGGGAAATTGTGACAGGGTCCCAGTTGTGTCTCACTAAGAAGAAATATTTTACATGGGCTTCTGGGCATCTAAAACCATATCCACCAGAAATTCAAGTTAGAGTTGAAGTCCCATTCTTGCCTCTGCCCATTTCTGTGGCAGCTGCTGGGCGTTTAGAAGCAACTGGGAAGAGGGAAAAAAAAAAAAAAAAGCAACTGGGAAGGAAAAAAAAAGCAACTGGGAAGGGGTGTGGCTGGGTGAGTGAAATGGTGAAGACCATATTGATCTTCAACAGAGGACAGTCACCGGAGCTCTTAGGGGATAGCTGAGACAGATGCAGCCGTGCCCGGACAAGACATAAACCTTGAACCTGTGGCTGTCGCCATCACAGCCTGGAAGCATGGCCAGATGCTGGTGGGAGCTGGGACCCCTGGAGCAGGGTATCGACAAGAAGGCGGTGTGGGGCCTCCCACTGTTTCCAGTCAGTGTTTGTGGGGGGGGGGGGGGACGAATGTGCAGTCCTTGACCTGTTTTGTGAGCCGTTTGAAATCACAAGCAGAGAAGACATGTTCTGGACATGGGATTATGGGATTTGGATTTATAAACTCCCCCTTTCCTACCAGCTAATGACTTTCCGAGGCAAAGGGGGTGAGGCTCCACCTCCCCTCTTCCCTGTAGCCACTGTTTTTATAGGTTTCATTTGTCAGGAAGATTTTGGGTTTCCTAAGGCTTCTTTGGATTGTTCTTAGCAAGCCGACCAGCACTGTCCCCGTGTGGCAAGGCTGGTGTGTGGACAGCGGCAATGGCTGGTCATCAATGCATTGCTGTCCTTGGGCGGGACGTTCCGTTCTTTCCCAGTGTGTGTTTTGGGAGCTTGTCCTGAGCTTGTCCTGCTAGGTGTTCTGTGGGCAGAGGGGGGACAGGTTCAAGGGCCTCTAAGTCACTTCTTACACTAATGGGATCCCTGCCCTGTTGCGGTGGTGTCGTGGTGGGGGAGTGCACCCTACGTGGGGCTCAAACTCGTGACCCCGAGATCAAGAGTCACCTGCTCCACCGACTCAGCCAGCCAGGTGCCCCGAGTGAGTGCACTTTGGAAACACAGAGCCAGAATAGGCCCTGGCATTGCCTGTTGACCTACCTTCTGGCTATAGTGAAGAAGAAGAAATAAGAGCATTTCACAGAAGGACTTCAATTAGAAATAAATATGGCTGGTGCCTGGCAAGAGTCTCCGTGGGGAGGGGGCTGGGCCTGCGTGCTCCCTGGGACTCAGACCATGTGGTTTCAAGCAAGACCTTGTGAGAACCCAGTGACTTTCAACCACCTGGAACTGTGCAGCACTCATACTTCAAAAGATATCCAATGCAAAGACTTAAGCAGTTTTTAAAAGTAAAAATACAGGATGCCAAGGATAGCCTGAATTTGGCAAGACCAGCTCCGGAAACACCAACAGCAGGTTTACCTTGCACTTGACTTTTGTCAGGTTTGGCTTTCTTGCTGAGCCCCTCCCTCCCAAGGCCTGTGTTCTAGTTTTAGGGGAAAGCAGTCCTTGTTCAGGTAATTGTTGTAACGTGAGCATTTCTCCAAGTTTGGATTGAGTTTAAGCATCTGCCCTGGTGCCGAGTCTGCTGGGGATTCTGTCTCCTCTCCCTGCCACTCCCCTCCCCTCTCAGAAATAAACATTAAAAAAGAAAAATATGCCCTAATTTTCTAATTTAGTGCTACTTAGCCTGGTCAGAGCTTCAGGTGGATTTTAAGCAAGAGAGACGTGTGAGCAATGGAGGATGGAAAGCTCACTGTCATGTTTATGGGCAAAGTAAATTCTCATTTGTGGGGACGGGGCCACTTTCCTTCCTTACGGAGCGAGAGGTAGTGTGGTTTTGACTCTGGAAGTAGCGGGGAAAATAGCACCTGTGCGTGGTGCTGTGGAAAAGGACAAAGGAAGAGGAGGAATTCTTGTGGCATTGCTGGTATCTTTGGGGACTTGGGGCAGTTACAGATCCTGGCCAGTTTAGGGAGGCATGACTGCCACTTCAGTACTTCTAGAAGGTTCCGCAGCAGAGCTTAATCGTGGCAGTGTTCAATTTTTCCTAATTTGGGGCCTTAAGCAGTTAGCCACCTGCATATGGTTTTTCAACATCACAGCATTTTAGTGTAGGTGTCTTGACTACAGTTTCAGGTAACACTTCACCAGTGGCCAGTATTCTTGTGCCTTCTAAGAATGTTGGAGTGTGTGATGTCAAGAGAAGGTGTGGGACTTAGAGTTGAAGGTTAAGAGGAAACTGGGTAGGAAAGCTCCTTTTACCCAAAATCTGCATGTCCCTGTTGGTATGGGACACAGGGAATCCGAACGTGTTCCTCCTGCTACATGCACCGAGCCCAGAGCCCTCAGAGATAGCTAGTGGATTCCTGTTGCCCTGATACCGGCTGTGAAGAGAGACAGAATTCAAAGATGTCAGACATGCCTGCCTCATTCTCCAGAAGGTTCCATATGCCACACAACTCAGGACCCAAAGATGCCCGGATTTGTGGGGAACTCACAGATGACGGTGGTGATTGCCAGCTGGTCTAACATCTATGCGAGCACTGGGTCCGGTGAATATGAAGCCCAGAGATGATTACCTGGAAAATATGACTGTCATTTTGTAAGTTTTAAGGTTCTTGTTCAAACTTCTTTGAATTTGCAGTTTTACCACAGAGGCAGAGGCCTAGTATTTAATTTCAGGTGTCAGTTTGATAGCTAGTCTTGTGCTCACAAGTGGTACAAGTGAACACTTGTTTGGGAGCACTTGTTTGGGGAACAAAACAAACAGATGGCTGGCCGAGTTCTAGGAGCCTGCAGCCTGGGACGCTATGCACACGCACCAGAGGGAACAGACGTTTTTCTTCTCCCAAGTTCCCAACTCCAAAAGAATGATGGGATTCCTGCTCACCAGGTGACAGAAAAGGCAGTTTTTCAGACTGTCACTGGTCAGTGGGTATGTATCCGGCGCTCACGTTAGATCGGGAAATACCCTCCATTCTTGTTGCTTGCACGTCACCTGCGGCCATCAACACAGTGCTGACTGGGGCGCTGGTCCACCCATCCTAAGGCCCCTTGTGAAAAAGCGGCGGACGTGGTGGTGACGTCCAGGGCAGGGTGGCCCGAGGCAGGCTGCAGAGGGACTCTCCTTCGGGGCGAGCCGCCCTCTGTTCCTAGGCTGCCTGGCCGGTGTGGTGGTCGAGGGGGGCTGAGAGGGGCTGTATATTGGTTTCCTATGGTCCTACCGGGGCTCTGGGACATTGGGGGGCGTGCCTGGCCCCTGCTTCTGGTGGACAGTCCCTCTGCAAAAGGGAGGCAATCAGCGCCCACCAAGACTACCGAATAGTTACTGCTCGCTGTTGCCGTTACTCAGAATTGAGCACTGCGGATTTTCCCCTCCCTTTGGGGGGGTGGGGTGGCGGGTGATGCAAATCACTTCATTGTCATCGCTGTTGATTCCTGGCTCATCACTTAGTATATTTAAGTTGGCAGAAAACCAACCAGACCCTTCATCGGCTTCAGATCCTCTTGAGCTAAAGCTCTGCAGGCCGAGGTGGATGCGGAGGCTGCTGGGTGCAGCAACAGGCACGGGAAGGGTGGGATCTACCGGGAGCCTTCCTGCCGGCTCGGGAGGGCGGCCGCAAGGGGCGGGGGTCTCCGGCGTCAGCGTGTCACCACATGCCCCCAGTCGTCGTCTCTGGCTGTCCCATCCCTAGACTCTTAGTCTGTTCTCAGCTTTCTCGGCACCAAGAACGAGAAAGGAATCCGCTGGGCCGCAGCGGGGCGAAGCGCTTGAGCTTGCAGAATGGAATTTGCCAAGCAACGGTGCGACAGCTGGGAGAAGCACTTCATTTTTAAAAATGACGCTGGTGAGGTACCTTTAAACAGTGTATGAAAGTATAGTGGACTGGGTTGAATTTGTCTTCCTTAGAAACAAGCGTATGTCCGTCTCCCCCAAGGGCCAGGCGGTGCTGAAGGCCTAGCAGAGCTTGAACCACCTCAACCCTGGCTCTTCTTGTCCACTGATTTTGTAATGACCTTTAAAAGCTTCTTGGTATCTTTATTTCTAATGGAAAAGAAACGACCCCACACATCCCAGAACCAACCACATAATCATTAAAACATTTAAGGCTTCATGTTGTGAGCAAGCAGGCTTGTGTGATGTTTAGCTGTATTAGCAGCAGAGGATTTATTTTTACACACGGCTCTTTGGCCACAAGGGGGAGAGACCGAGTGGTCACAGGCTCCGCACCAGACTGGTTTTGAGGCTGCGAAGCTAGCTCCACAGTGTTCACTGCAGACGCCCACCGGCCGCGCCCTCTCTCCGTGGGCACAGGGGCGGCTGGCGTCACAGTGAGCACACAGGCTTTGGGAGAACATTCTAAGTGCTTCATCCGGCACGGTGCTGCCCAGACTCAGGAACGCCAGCTCAGTTGAACCAATGTTTTGCAAAATCACTTGGGAGATGAGAGCTGCCACTGGCAGCCAGGCAGGTTGGGCAAGGCCACCTCCCTTCCCCCATGCCTGCTGGGGGAGGCGCGCGCCAGTGGGGGTCACACCCGGGGGAGCAGGATCAATGTAAGGAAACAGCAGAACCCAAACCTGGGCCCCCCGTTTGCATGGGCTCCTCCGGAGCTGCTGGGGCTGATGGCCGGCTCGGATCAGGAGTGCGGACCAAAGCCAGGCCTCTTTGTCCAGCTGTCGGCATGCCATCATGTAGAAGCTCCTGGACGCTTCTGACCGTCCTGGGGAAGGGTCCTACTACAATGGGGGAGTTGCGCCTAGGGCTGCAGGATGCAGCTCTGTCCCTCACACCACGGTCCTAACGTCCCCTGGACTCGAGCCAGGCAAGCAGATGGCTATACATTCACAATACGATTCCGGAAATTTTGTAACGTTTAAAAACATGCCTCAAACATGCGGCTTGGAAGAAAAAAATAGATATTTTTAATAACAAGCATTCAAAAGTCAAGCACAAAAAACTGATCCAACCCAGTGTATGATCACCCGTCCTCTCATACTTAAAATGTTTAGTATAAAAATACTCACTCTCTTGGTTTTATTGACATCTTTTATGTTTCGTTTGAAAATATCTCCAAACTGTACAGAAAGGTCAGACCATGCGTTCACAAATAACACACTATTTCTTAAAATTATACAGTGTAAAAGAGTAAAACATTTTTATTATATTTTTTTCTTCGAGAAAAACAGATGTGTGATAGAGGCTGTGGCAAAGTCTTGAAGGGATCAAAACTGGGCAAGGTTTGTTCAAGCCTGAAACAGAAAGAACACGTGTGAGGGGAGACCTCACCCTCCTCCAAGCTTGTGGGACCGCGCAGGGGAGAGTACTCAGGGTGGAGACCCCCGGGACATTCGTGGGGGCGTCTCTGCAGCAGCCTGTGTGCACAGATTTCCTGACCCTCCAAAGATCACTCACGAGAGCAGCGACGTTCTCACCTTAGATACACGGGCAATGTATTTATCTCTTACCAGAAAACTTTCAAGACCTTCTTCCCCTGCACTTGCAAGGAAATGCTCACATGTGGTTTGCTTTGTGGCAAAAAAAAAAAAAGGGGGGGGGGGGGGGGGGGCAGTCTTGGATCATCACTGAGACTTTGCTGAGTCCCATCGCGGTCCTGT
Source organism: Panthera uncia (assembly GCF_023721935.1). Classification (NCBI taxonomy): domain Eukaryota; kingdom Metazoa; phylum Chordata; class Mammalia; order Carnivora; family Felidae; genus Panthera; species Panthera uncia. The sequence goes on from NC_064811.1 coordinate 173,051,090, forward strand.
GTTTGCTTCACCTAGGTGAAGACTGCAGAACCTGTAACTCTGTCCAACTCCATTTTCTCGCCATTCTACCAACATGTCAAGACTCCTAAATTTATGGTTGTGGAAAAGGTACGTAAAGGGGCACCTGGGTGGTTCAGTCAGTTAAGCATCCAGCTTCAGCTCAGGTCATGATCTCAGTTTGTGAGTTCGAGCCCTGTGTCAGGCTCCGTGCTGACACTGAGGAGCCTGCATGGAATTTTCTCTCTCTCAAAAATAAATACAAAGGCACACAAAGGTCTATGCAGAAGTAGCTCTGCATACACTAGAATTTTGAACAGGGAAATGCTTCTGTGTGTGGGGGGGAGGAAGCTATAAAGAAAATGGCATTATTAGTAACCACCCATCTAACTATCTGAAGTTAAACTGATTTAAGAGGATGTGTATTTAGCAGTAAATCCTGAAGTGAGAAGCATTCTGTGAACAAACATCACTAACCAGACGAGCTAATACTCCTATGCAGACCAGACCCGCCCAGTGCTGGCTGCACGTGCACTGCGACCCGGCAAACCCTGGCACGGCCTGGTTTGTAGATGACGGCAGAAGCAATGGGCCGCAAGTCAGAAGATCTAGCATAATTACCACAGACCTATGGATCACGGATCTGGACACTCGGAGCCTCAACTGTAATATGCGGGTGACACTCACCAGTCTCGAGCCCGCTGCCACTATTCAGTTGGTGCCAGTACATCAGTTAACTGTGCTTTTCACAGGCCCAGCCAGACAGCCCTGGGGTTGGAGATGCTCCCAGGTCAAGCTCTGCAAGGCTTGACCTCCATGACCCTCCACCCTTGCCTCATCTTCTCAGCACAGCTCTCTGAAATGGCAGGAGCGCAGGAGATAGATTCCTTCTGGAAATCTCACTTTGACCGCTCTGCCTCCCCCGGGGGCCCAGCACAGGCAGGGGGATCACCGGTCACTCGGCAGATGGTTGGTGACGGAGAAAGCAGAGTGGGCCGGGACTATGCACACCCCATCTTAGGTACACGTCACAAGACCTGTGACACTTGGCAGGGGCCGCTCTTGAGAGCTACATCCCATTGCCACACCCTGACTTGAACCCGGCTGGGGCACCAGGGTCCCACACTCCAGGCGTGTGCGGCACGGAGCAGCCCCGGGCGGGTGGCAGGGGCCATGGCGCCAAGCATGATCTCTGGGGCTGGAGCAGCTGACCTTCCCAATGACCCCGTGACCTCACAGTCCCTCAAATGCCTGACCTGCTGCCCTTGAACTACACTGAAGGAGCCTCCCCACCAGACTGGGAGGAGGCAGTGCCCCCTTGCGTCCCCGGGTCTGGGCGGCCACAGAAGCGGAAACCTGCTTCGAGGAAGTGGACACGAGATGCTCTCTCCCCTGCCCTCCCGCGGCTTGTCAGGTCTGGAATGACAAGTTCCACGTCATCCCAAACTTGATCATGGGCCAGCAGTCCGAGCTGTGTGTTGATTCCAGGAAGCCGTTTCTTAGGAACAGCAGTCACCCTATGGCTGTTCCTACTTTGGAACAATTCACAGGGGACGGCGCTTGGCAGCCCCTGGATGCTGGGAACCTGCGGGGCCTGCATGTGGGGCTCGCAGAGCACCATCTTGGGAAGGCAGCCCAGACCCCACGTGGGGACGTGGCAAAAAAAAAAAAGGGGGGGGGGGGTGGTCTTGAATCATTACTGAGACTTTGCTGAAACCCAAGCTGCCACACTGCCTTCAGGGACAGAGAGGAAGGACTGAGCGGACAGGCAGAGGAGCACAGGCCATGTTCCATGTGTGTGCACACCTGCCCTCGGGCTTAGGCTGGACCAGGTGCCCACGGTGTCCTCCAGCCCTGGGCAGGGGCCCGGCGGGTCTGCCTTCTCTGCTCAACAACCATCCTTGGGTAAGTGCACGTTGCTACTGCTGGCCTTTCTGGTTCCACAGCCAGTTCCCAGACAATTGTCCCCATCGCTGTCAGCTGTGCCTTGGACATTGCTGCCGTGACCTCAAAGGCACCACCTCTGAACCCAGACTCACCATAACACGTCTCCAGCTCCCGCCACTTGTGTCACTGTCCCTCCACCCGGCCCCTGGTGACACGGACGACTGCTAATTCCCGACACCACCATCACCGTCTTGGGTTTGCCTCTCCCGGTATGTGTTTCTAACTTGACTCTTGCCCTCAAAGCTTGGTCAGAACCCACTTTTGACAAGAACCTGTGGGACATATGCTTACATCCCCCTTCTTCTGTCCTCACAAACTCCTCTCAGAACTCGGAGGGAGTGCCACCTCTCCGGCCTTCCCTGGGCACTTCAGCCTGCAGGCCTTTCTCCTCGGCGTCCTCACGAGGAGTCCTCCCTGTCCAGGCCATTGGTTTGGCCTCCTGAAGGATAATTTTCCTCCCTAAGACTATGTCCTTGTTTCTCCACCCCAGACATCATTACCTGCGTGTAGCAAAACTTCCGACACTTGCACTCTGGGGCAGCAAAGGAGACAAGAACGATGGGTAATAAATGGCATGTGACCCTAAGACTTGATCACACCCCCCTCTGAGAAGCCTGTGCCTGGGGTGCCTGAGAAGCACCCTCAGCACCTGCATGGGGCAGCTCTGGCCCTGACGGGGGGCTGCCCCAGGAAGCAGTTTGGGGGGCGGAGGGGGTGGGAGGGTGCTTCTGGCTTCCCCAGACAATAAGCAGCCCACCCTGACCTCCCATCACTCTGTCCCCTTCCTCCTACGCAGGAAGCAAGGTGTGTGGGGCTGGGTAATTTTGGCTGATTAGAAAGGCTTTGAGGTGAAAACCCATGGAAGGGAGGAGGGAAGAGAGAAGAGAGGGGAGGAGAGCTGATAGTTTCCCGAGCTTTTCCATAACTGTGCCGTGTAGATGTAATTCTCACATGGGAAAAGAATGCGTCCACATTGCCATAGATGTTCCCAGACTGAACAGAAGGTCAGAATGTGGCTATTTCAGTCCCTGTAAACAAGGAAGGGGTTTAGCTAAGAACGGAGTTCAAACCTTGGAATGTATTAACAAGGACATTTTAAACAGAACACAGAGACATCCGGGAACACAGCGCACCACGGAGGGGTGGGGGCTGGGTGGGGTGGGGGGTGGGGTCAGGCTCCGTTTGCAGGGCGGCCTCTCCCCACAGAGCCTTTCCTGAAGGGGTGGGGGCTGAACCACGCCGCGCACGTGACAGGACACACAGGGAGGAAAATGCACGTAGACAATCTAGTCTGGGGTCAGGCACAACAGTCTCCATTGAAGAGCACGGAGAATGCTGCTCTCTGAAAGAATATTCTACAATTCGGAAACATTTCGTGTCAGTTGTCCTCAATCAAAAAGGTCGGCCTGTGGCCCTCGGTGCAGGGGTTGCTGCTGGGTTTGGGGCCAAGGCACTTGCCGGCAGCTCAGGAGCGACGCCAGCCCTGGCCGTGGCTGCTCCTCCCGGACTCAACTGGAGCTCTTTCTCCCGACAGTGAGACTGTTTCCCCCATCCTTCTACATGCACTTGACCTATTTACTGGTGATTCTTCCCCAAGAGTCTCTCCAGCATGTATTCATTTCTCCCCAAAGTCAGGTAAGGAATATCCCCCCCCAACCCAACTCCCAATGAACATGGGACACAGTTTTCATTTTATACCTGTTGGCCTAAAAAAATCAATTACCAATATTAATTTGTAATAAAAAGCCTAGCTACTAACATTTAAAAAGGCTCATAGTCTCGAGTCTCCAGAACAGTCTTCTGGAGTTGGAAACTCCTCCCCCACATTCTACATACACACCCCCGGCCACCTCTCCCCATGTGCGCCCGTCAGCCCCAGAAACCAGCACAAAGCATGGGCCAGTAAGCTGCTTCCCTGTGTAGGTTCCAGCTCCACACTTGGCCAGAGAAGGCTCAGCCTCCTCACGGTCTAGGCCCTCCGAGGGCTCGAGGGCAGGCCAGAAGCAGTGCTAATGTCAGGCCTCCTCCAAACTCGATCTTCCACGGACGGCCCCAGAACTGGCAAGCCCCAAGGTGAACATGGCTAGTGCCGACGACACCTTGCACCCTGTCTAGCCCATGCTGGCCAGCGGCCCGCAACCCAACTCGGCTCCTCCCCGAGTCCCGGATCCACCCCCACCTCTTGTCTGCTCTGGGTCACCCCCACCTCTTGTCTGTTCTGGGTCACCAGGCCCTTCCGCTGTCTAAATGAAGTCACCCTGTGCTCCAGCTGCTGCTTCCTGATGGGGCTGATCCACATTTGCCCTGAATTGCTGATGTTTGGGTCAATTTATTGCATTTAAAAAAAAATCATTCTAACTTGCTTCCAAAAAATTGTATGGGTCCTTAAAGTTTGCCAGAGCAGAGGGAGAAAAGACCCCAACAAAACTTGACTTTTAAGAAAGTTTTACCAGGTGATAATATCGGTAAGAACAGCATGGGCGTTGCTATTAAAAGAACCATGGCAAAAGGAGAATCTAATGTGTTAGAAAGCTCTGGAATTAGTGGGATAAATATTAGCCACCCTACATGACATGGAAAACGTTTACCTGTTGTAAGTTTGGTCAGTGGGAGAAACCCATCAGTGGGGGAAAAAGACCCCAAGTACAGGTTGCTGGGTTCCTGTCCAGGCAGGAGGAGGTAGGATCCGAAACCTGGCACCCGAGGTGTGTCTGCCAATGGACGGGCGCTATTCTGAGCAAGAAATTACCTAAGTCCCAAAAATGTGCTAACAACCTCCTTGGCTTGATCTGCTTGGTTCTCTGTCCTTAGCAGGAATCTTGCCCTCTTTCTGACTCATCTTTTCTTGACAGGCCCCTTTTAGGGATGAAATTTGCTGCCTTATTTGGGCTGAGACATACCGCCGTTGGCCTGCCCTTGGCATGGCTGTTGTTCAAGGCCAAGTTTTCCAGAGAGACTAGAAGCCCCTCGTGTTGCACCCGGCAGGCCAGTCACCTCTGGGAACGCTACGTTATTGTTTTAAGACAACACATGCTGCTAGAAGCTGACGAATTAAGGAGGAACAGCTGATATCAACTGAAGAGATGAACAGATCACCAAATCACCAAAATCACCCTCATCACCCAGAAGGAAAGTCCAGAGTAGGGAGGAATTCAGTAAGAATCCTACCTCAGTTGTGCCCAAGGGCAACCACTTCGTTCTAAAGAGGGTCACAAGAATGTCTGAGTCATCGGGAAAGGGTTGCATTATGTTCAGTATAATTGGATTCATAAGTCAGAAGGAATATATACATACTACATCTAAAAAAGAGTCTCACCAAAATGGTTAATTTCCAAAAACGGTTTAAGGGCTCGAAGGGCAAAGTGTCGTTGATCTGTAAACCCCCTCAGGTGGAAAAGCTCCTTCCGCAGGCTGTGGGCCAAGGCGGTGTGGACAGCCTTGCCAGGCATCGGCCCCATGAGGGAAGGGTGAGGTGCTGCGAGAGCCTGCTCTCCCGGGGTGCCCTTCCCTATGCAGGCTGGGGCTGGAGGAGCTAATGGAGAGCAAAGCCCTGACCCCGGCGCTCCCCACCAGCATGTCTCCGCCCAGAGCACCCATCAGAACCATCTGGGGGTGGGAACACCCAGACCGCTGGGCCCCATCACCCAGGGCCTGGGACTACCTCCCACCCTGGTCCGACACCACCGTGCCCTCCCCGGAACGTGTCACTTCCCCAGAGGGCCTGCTCGGCCTCTGACCGTGGAACTCACCGGCACGCTCCAGTTTCGTAGAACAGCTCGAGTACGGTCGCCACTGCCGAAGATGGCATTAACACCCACAAGACAGATCGCAGCCACCATCACACACCTGGAACCTGCGATGGGGGAAGAGATCAGCCATTCACAGGGTGCAGTGACCTCCAGCCCGGGGCCGGCCCACTCTTCGGGTTCCCTGAGGCCTGACGGCCAGCCTGTTCTGAGGGCAAAGAGCAGAGAGCCAATGCCAAAGGGACCAAAGGCCTCCGATGCGGAGCTGGGGACAGGTACCACGTGAGAACGGCCTTACGCCAGCGGCACGGAAGCTCTCGGCTCGAAGTCTCAGGACGTGGTCAGAGGGGAAGGACTCTGGCAGTTGAGTGTGGCTCCCAGGGGGAAGGGCACCTGGAGAGAAGCGTGCCATGGGGGACGCGGTCTTCACACGCTCACTCAAGGGCACGAGCGTGTCCACCATGTGGTGGGGCAGAGCAAAGCTGCACACACAGTCCCGAGACCCGGGTCCCCGGGACCGCTCAGAAGCCCCATCGGGGAGAGGGCTCAGGACCTGAAGGCCCTCCCCCAGCCCGCAAAGAAAGGAAGCGCCCCAAACCCAAACAACTCCAGGAGCTGCCTCAGACCACAACTTTGGTCAGCCCAAGGCCATAAAAGCAATTCTCCAGGAGGATCCTGTGCGGTCACATGCACCAATGAGCTCGATTTTGCTCTAAGCACCTTCTGGAAAACACTAAAACGAAACATTTGTGACTATATCCCATTCCCTAGGGTTTGAGAATTTTGAAATATGAAGGTGCTGAGACCCAGAAAATCATAAATTCTTAATATTCTTCTGCAGGCATGACTGCCTCTGAGCCAGCTGGTTTTCACGAGAATTCCAGGGCCGATGCAGGAAGCTGACTCCCGGCACAAGGACGCCAGAGGCCGTGTTCCCCGTAACAGGCCTGAATGTCGGGCCCCGGGCGGTGCTACTCTCCTTCCTGCAGAGGGGCCGATTCAGACACGCAGCGCTTCGTGAACGGGGGCGCACAGGGTGCTGCTGCAAACCTCAGGTTCCCCTTATGGTCTCACTGGTTTGCCGGCACGGGATGCAGCTCCCCCACACCCCACCGGGGTTCGGATGGAGACTGGACCGGGGCTGAACTGTCCTCTGGGATCACAAGTGAGGCTGATGGAAAGCCTGCCTTCCCAGGACAGCTCTCTTCACAGAACTAAGGAAAAAAGAAAGTTTTCCCCAGAATTTCACTTTAAAAACATTAAAAGAGAAGTAAATGAAATTCCAGTTTCCTAGGAAAGGTTGGGTCACTTGAGGACAGGAAAATAAATATGCGTCTTTGCAAACAAAACCCATCAGCACACCGCACGTCCTCCATCTGATCCGCACGCGCCAAGAACTTTCGAGGGAGGGCGCCTCGGGTGCCTCCCAGGAAGGCCAGACCAGCACTGCACTTTCAGGAGGTCCCACCGCCAGCCACATCCCCCCAGGGTCTGGCAGCACAGGGCAGCACCACAGCAGCACCTGTTGCCACGCCAGCTCCCCCATCCGCCATGGGCAGGGACAGTGCACGCGCCTGTCTGTTCTACAGGGACCGCGTGAGAGGGCGCCCCAAAGCGTAAAACACCAGAGGCAAGTCCAAATTGTATTCATTTTCAACTTTACAGTGAACACGCAGGCCTTCTGAACTTCCCCTTCCAGCCGAGAAGGAGGGAAGGTTGGGTGGGGGGTGGGGCAAGGCCCTCGTAGGTGGCCCTGACCTTTTCTGTGAAGGCACCGGGACCCTATATCCTGGTCTTCAGACACAGCTGCCCTCTTTTGACTTCTCCCAGGGACCGTCAGGCAATTCTCCCGAAGCACGTGCTCAGGGGTGTTGAAGCTCTCCCCGCCAAACTCACAGAAAATAGGTAACGGGCAAAAGCAGGGAGATCACAGCTTTGGCCACACTTCCTGACAGGGGTGCTTCGTAGATGAACTCAGTGGGTGCTTCTGTGGCTAGCAGATGTCTGTGGTGCCGTAGCTTAGGGCACTTTCGAATGCATGGCAGTGGCTGGAAGGAGTGCCCCGCACACAGTCCCGGACCTGGTACGGGATTTCAGGCCCGGCCCTGCCTTTACAACTCACGCAGGAACCTACCAGACCCCGGGCTCAGGAAATCAGAACCAGGGCACGTGGCTCCTCACTGGGAAAACGGAGATGCCGCTCAGGGAAAGCAAATCGGCACCCAGGGCTAAACTGCAAGCTGCCTGGGCACATTCTCTGCTCCAGCGTAAGCCTGCTGCAGCACAGGCCTGGGTGGCTTGGCAAAGGGGAAGGCAACAAGACTGGAGAAGTTAAATTCTTCTCTAAACTTGAGTTAAGTGAGTCTGTTCTGAAAAGGGCACCCACATAGCTCTGGGGAAGCTCTGGGTCTCCGCTTGAATGCTAAGTGCCAGGCTGACCCTGGCCCCTCTGCTCTCCTGTGACATACGGCGCCTGCCGGCCCATAACATTTACCTTCCTCTCTCCTTGGCTTGTTTTCCCCTTAGCACTTCTTACCGCCTGACGACTTATGTTTAATTGTAGTGTATCAGCCATCTTGGCCCTGTTACAGAAAGCGAGCTCCACGCAGGCAAGGATTTTGTCTGCTTTCGTTGCTCCTGTAACCTCAGCAGCCAGAATACTACCTTGCTTGCTGCAGATGTTCAATGGATAAGTTACTGCATTAATGAATTTAAGTGAGACAGGAGACGCAGTTAACAGGAGGAAGGGGAGAGGCAACTCAGGCACAAGCACCGCCCTGGTTCCTGGGCACGTGTGCTGCGGCAGAAAGCATGGCGCCTGGGACTCTTCTAGGGAGAAGGCAGGGGTCCCTGCAGGAGCCACAGTGCTGAGTTCCAAGCTCTGTCGTGATCTCCAGTGCCTGGGGCTCCCTGGACAATGGCAGCATCCCCAAGACCCTTGTGCTCATGGCCAGAGACAAACTAGCCCGTTCCTCCCAAAACAAAACATAAGGAATACATACACACAGCTTTACATTCCAGTCTTATCTCTTGCCATGTCCTTCGCTCCTTTGTTGGTGCTGTAACTAAGTACATGTGCTTATAATTTCTGTGCTATGGTCTTGGTCCATGGCCAGGGAAATTATAGGAGTTCTTAAAGAGCACCCTCCCATATCCACCCCAGCTCCTAATTTATTATTATTATTATTATTATTATTATTATTACTATTTAACTATATATGGATACCCAACAAGAAAAGCTGTGTAACTCGCATTCTCTATAAAAAGTTACTAAAAACCTGCTCATGCTGGGGGTGCCTGGCTGGCTCAGTCAGAAGAGCATGCGACTCTTGATCTCAGGGTTGTGAGCTCGAGCCCCACGTTTTGTGTAGAGATTACTAAAAAAAAAAAAAAAAACAACCCAAATTTTAAAATAAACAGGGGCGCCTGGGTGGCTCAGTCGGTTGGGCGTCCGACTTCAGCTCAGGTCATGATCTCACTGTTCGTGGGTTCGAGCCCTGCATCGGGCTCTGTGCCCACAGCTCAGAGCCTAGAGCCTAGAGCCTGCTTCGGATTCTGTGTCTCCCTCTCTCTCTGTCCCTCCCCCACTCTTTTTCTCTCAAAAATAAAAAAAACTTGCCCATGCTTTCCTGTTCTCAACATATCTGGAAAATGGATCATTTTCAATGATTAGCACATAATCTGGGGTTGTCCACCTCATGGCTGGACCATTAGCAGAACTCTAGTGCTGTGCAGACATAGCTTGTAGCCAGACTAAACACCATCAAGCGAGATGATGAACAAACCAAAACACCAATTACACTTACACCTCTGATGGCCTTATTTATGCCACCAATGACAGTAAACACACGCACACCCACACGTGCCTCTGGGACCTTCCTAACAGGTTCATCCTGGAGCAGCCTGAGTGCTAACTCTCTTTAAAACGTGTATCCATGACACCCAGCCGTTAGAACTGGAGTTCCTTAGGGGCACAGGCCTTGTTTACGTTTTTATATTTAGTACATAGCAGACACATAATATATGTTTATTTATAACATAAATAAATAAAGCTTGCTTACTTTTCTCGTCTAGTCACTGATTTCCCTTTAGAAATAGGTCAAAGTGAGTAAATGAAAACTCCCTGGGGGGCCCCTACGAAACAGGCCTGACTGTTGAGGATCTGGAAGTGCGGCATCTCAGTGCTCCACACATTGGATGTGACGGCCATCTGAGTCTGCTTACTGGTCGTCCTATCTGACACCAGACGTCACTCCTGCTCTAGTTTTCTATTCGGGTGCCATCTCTCCACAGAGGAAGGAAGTCTCCTCTGATGAACGGAGGAAGGCCACGTGGCCTAGTGGTGCCTCTGGTGGCACCTATCCCACATTTGGCCTTTTTGAAAGATTCATTTTATACTAAAACGTTTATTATTTCATCAGAACCATGGTTTTCAATTCTAATTTACATTTCCCTAAAATTACATGGCCTGGATTATTAGCTGTCTTGGAAAGGACTTGATCCAAGAGACTAGAAGGAACCTGAGTAATGGATCCACCCTGAACTGGTCTAACTTCAGGCAGGATGGGAGATTGGAGTCCTGACCCCCAAGCGTGGTGGTAATGAGTACAATTATCCATCCTCTTTGCTAATACCTCTCCTCTGCTCCCTCTAGACCCCGAGGAAGGAGTCAGGCCCGTGGCCCAAGTTTAGCTCAGAACAAACGATGCATCCACAGGAGACGTCCCATCTGCACACAGACCCGACAGTTTCACCAGCCACACATCTGAAGGGCGAAACTGCTAGCTCGCCCTTCTTCGGCAGCCACTGCTGCCTCTAGATCTCTGGTAAGATAGGTCTGTGGGGAAGGATGATCTGGAACTTGGTGGGTGGGTATAAACAAAGTGCAGATCTTATTGGCTGGAACCATGCAACTGTTTAATGATCGTTCTTCCCTTGGCCTATATAAATGCTTAAAAAAATCCTTCCTCAGGCCAAATGACACCACTATACTTTGCCAACTGAAACCGCCAAATTCAAGGGTATTCTCCTCTCTTACTCAACTTTCCCACACCATTCGATACTGCTCACCGAGCAGCTCCCTGCTGCCAAACTTCCGGGCTCCAGCCCTCCTCTGCAACTCTGGTCACTTCATTCTCGATGAGCTGCTCATCCTCTGCTGACCTTCTACATCTTGGTGAGCCTCGAGGTTCCGTCCTGCCCACCTCTCTTCCAGTTTCCACAACTTCTTCAACCAGCCACTTACACTGAATGCCAGACCTATTTCAACCCATCAACTCTTTTGTGAGCTTCAGAATCTCCAGTTACCTAACCCACGCCACCTCCAGGTGGACACCTACCAGCCTCTGAAAACTGAGAGAGGAGCACAGTCGTGGGACACAGAGGTGCACACAAGCAGTGCCTTCTGGAGCCACATGACAGCGCTGTACCAGCATCATCCTGGGAATGGAGGGAAGGTCCCTCATGATGAAATGACTGAGGCTTTTCTAAGTGAAGAAGCAAGTGCTGGGGACACGCCATTTAAAAAATTAATTATGGGTATACAGATGTGGAACATGGACTCGGGAAGTCCTGGATGTAATGGACCCTAGAATACACCTCAAAGCTTAAAAATGGTTTTTTCAGGAAGAAAAAGTCTTCCCTAAACACTAAGTTTTTAGATTTCAAAAAACAGTAACACGTTTAAATTCTTTTTTAAATTTTTAAATGGACTGCTGACTTTTTTCTAAGAAACTACATTTAAAATATAATTGCCATTCACTGACATTACCATTTCATATAAAACAGATAACGGACCATAATTTCAGAATAAGGGACAAATACAAGTAGTTTTAGAAAAGGAATCTAGGGGTAGCTGGGTGGCTCAGTTGGTTAAGCATCTGACTCTTGATTTTGGCTCAGGTCATAATCTGACAGTTTCTTTCTTTCTTTCTTTTTTTTTTTTTTTAAGTTTATCTTGAGACACAGAATGTGAGTGGGGGAGGGGCAAAGAGAGAGGAAGACAGAATCCCAAGCAGGCTCCATACTGTCAGAGCAGAGCCCGATGCAGGGCTCAAACCCATAAAACTGTGAGATCATGACCTGAGCTGAAACCAAGAGTTGGATACTTAATCGACTGAGGCAGCCAGGCACCCTTCATCATCTATTTCTTAGAGTTCAAGCCCCAGGTCGGGCTCTGTGCTGACCCTGCATTAGGTAGAGGTATGTACATAATTTTACAAGAACTCTTAAGCATTTCTAAATGGCTGAAGGTCTAGTTCATGAAAAGTTTCATGAAAGTTTTTCTTCTGTTTTGTGAAGATATGATATAAACTAAGAGAACTGTAGACCATAGAACTGTAACATTACATAGACTTTCCTCAATTTAAGGCAGACTCCCCAAATGTACACACCATATTAGAGTTCAGAATAATGGTGCTTTGTATTTAACCGAAATTCAGTCAAGATACTGAATTAAAGAAGGCATCTGGAATCTTATACAAATGATATGTTTACAGGAAAAGAATTTATTTGGGGGCGCCTGGCTGCCTCAGTCAGTGGAGCATGCAACTCTTGACCTAGGGGTTGTGAGCTTGAGCCCTATGTTGAGCATACGGTTTACTTAAAATCTTAAAAAAAAAAAAAAAAAAAAAAAGAAACCCCTCATTTGGTGGTTCTCGGAAAAGGCCTAAAATAAAATGGCACAAAGATGCCATTTTAGCATAGTGCTTCCTTCAGGATAAGAAACTTTAAGGAAAGCCTACTGGAAACAGCACACTGTTGGCCTTCAGTCAAAAGATTAGGTATTACAGAAAGATTTTAGAACTTACTCAAAGTTCTACTGTGCATGCATGCAGGGAAAGGTAATTCTGATAAATCGCTAAGACTCCCACGACACAGTACTACATGCACGGGGGGATGAGGCGCGCCTGTAACCGGACGAAGGTGGCTGTTCAATGCCAGCAGCAGGTGTGTCCTAGCCAGACGTGCGGACACCTGACGGGAACACTAGCACCGGCTGCTGATTTATGAAGTGGAAGGCCAGGCCTCGGTGTCTTAAGCTAGAGTACCATCTGTCCCTCTCCCTCGATCCCAGGAGAAATCTCCCAGAGAGACGCGGCACCACAGAGGAGGTCCGCCGCGAGTTTACGGATGGCGGGCGGATGGCGGGCAGACGGCGGGCAGCGCAGGTAGTGAGGCGGCTGTGGGCGCAGGGCAGCGTCTGCTTTGTACGGGGTGCGTTTAGGCGCCTGACGGGCTGTTACTCAAGCCAAGTACTTACATAGTATTCAGCAGAACTGACGGGACTTCCAGCCCTGAGAAGTAGCCTCGGAGGGAGGGAGCCAGCGCATCTGGAAAGACATGTGGGGAGAAGGCAGTGAACCGGGGCTCCCAGTGGACATTCTCGTTCCTCACAGGGCATCCTGTCAGATGGCCACCCCTTCACTGTTCAAAGATGGTGCCCTTTTACATTTACCAGTGGGCAGGACCACCCCCCCCCCCCAGGGGCTGAAAAGTATCAGAACAGGGCCCTGAGAAACCTTCCACATCCCCTGATGAACACAGGGGCCGAGCTCTCAGCGAGGATCCAGCTCTGGAGCACGCCGGGTCCAGCAGCTCCCATGCTCCCACTGCTGGGCTAAAGTCTGGCCAGTGAGTCCGTTTCTGCACTCACTCAGCAAGGCCTGGGCTAGGAGGCAGGCTGCCTAATGGTTTTCTAGGCAGGGTGTGGAAACATCTACCTGCTTTGACAAGGAAGGGGAGGTTCACGACCCATCCATGCCAGTTGTCTGGCCAAGACATTTTTGAGATTCTGCTCCTGGTTCTTTTAGAAAAGGGTTTCTGGCCTCTCGGTACTGTGGGGTACCTGGTACCCCATGCCCTCTGCTCACTCTGCTGAGAAGGACCTGTAGCCCTTTCTCTTCCATTAGGTTTCTAAAGTGGAAGGCCAGCAACAAAACAAATGGATCAAGTGACGCTCTGTCCACTTAGCAGAATGTTCCCGGTCTTATGCTGAGGAAAACGTGAAGAAACAAACAGAAGGGCAAGTGCACTTTTGCTTTAACAGATATCCATCTGTTGGCAACGTCCGTTTTGCACCTAAGTCTTTGGACAGAGGCAAAAAAAGCCCATTCACCATGGCTCCTCTGTCCTGGAGGAGAACAAATCACACCAAAGAGATACTCAGGAGGGCTGGGTGGCTCCCTCCCAGTGTGACAGGAGGCGAAAGATGGATCTATGACCTGGGTCTGGCGCATGTTTCTAGAGTAGAATGCAATGCTGGAAGGAACTTCGCCCTGACAAACCTACTTCAATGGTTTAATAAAACAGACTTTGCTGGAGAACCCTCTTTTCACATGGCATCTTACATCTCCAAAGCATAAACAATAAAGCAGCATTCTGGGGGAGGTGGATAAATCAACTGATATCTGGGTATTCTGAAGGACATCCCCATGTGCACAGAACCCAGTGGGGTCAGGATCTGGGTTCAGGCTCCACTAGTTCTCATAACTTGATTCTAAAGGCTGGGCTGTGCAGGAGTGGGCCCCAGACAAAGCTGACACAGGATCCCTGGCCTTCTGTCCTGGCACACATGCGCAAGTCCTTAGCGTTTCCTTCTACCCCAGGACCTCTTCACAGGGTGGCTCTCTCCTCTCTGGTTCTGAGTCAGGGCGAAGGGCCATACCGGGAGACTCCATCCCAACCTGGGGCAGCAGCATCTGGCCTCACTTATTCAGGAAATGGGAACCTAAAAGGACCACAGATGCATTTTGAGCTTCTGCCCATACCAGGAATCATTCAAGGGATCTCCTGAGGGACTGTATCAGACATTCCCAGAAATCAGGTTACCAGCTCCAGAGGGCCCTCCCGCCCTCACTGTGAGGGGGCAAAGCTGTGTTCCCTGGAAGGCACCAGCAGGCACTAAAGCTCATTAAGGCAGGGCCAGGGTTGTCCAACACTCAGTAACAATTAAGAGAAGGGACCAGAAACTCTTTGCACGCAGGTACGCTAAAAAAGAGGTCACTTTAGGAATTTAGGAGCACATGGAGGATAAAGGAGAGAGAAATAAAGAAGGGAAGTGCGGAAGGACGGGAAGGAAGGGGGAGGGAGGAGTATAGGGGTGCAGGGGAAAAGGCAGAAGGGAGGAAAGGAAGACAGAAAGATAAAGACAAATTTCATACCTACCCATGGCTTATGGCTTTGTGCATCTGAATCCACTTGCTCACTAAGCAAAGGGCAGAGTTGGAGCTGCCTTCCTGAGACAGGTGGTAAAGGACAGGACTGGGACACAGCCCCGGGGCAGGTGGGGGGCTGGGAACCTAAACACACAGCGGGAGGGGATGGGTCTGTGCACGCTGGAGCCGGAGGGAGCACAGTGGTGGCGACTGGTGCTGCCTGGGTGTGGGGCTGGGGCTCTGAGCCCCATGAGGCCAAGACATGTTGGTGTTTCAGAGACACAGGAAGAGGGAGGTCTGACCAGGGGGTGGGGGCGCAGTGGATGGCATGACTGTTGGTGACAGTGACTGCAAGAAGGAAGCCCTTCATCTCCCACACAACCACCCAGCTTCAGCTAACCTGTCACGCATGCTGGGCCTTCTCCACCCACACAAGCCTCGCACGTGAGCACCGCAGTCAGCCTGGCCTAGAACCCCCAAGTACTCCAGGGTGATAAGCAGGCGGACTCTGGGCTGTGGGGTCCAGGATAGACGGTACTCAGCTCAGCTCAGTCCATTGGCTGATTCTCAGGGAGGATGTGGTGGTGATGGAGTCAGCAGAGGCCCTGAAATTCATGACTCTCATGCACCATGGCTTGGACACCACTGCCCTTGCCAACAAGGTGGGCCCTTCTCACTGCACTACTTACTCCACAGACATCCAAGCCTGCCCCTCTTTCAGGTCCGAGGTGCAGTGGCACCCATTTGCCCGCAGAGGGCAGTGTCCCCCCACCCCCCCCACCCCCACCCAGGCAAGGATGAGTTTCTCCCCAACATTCCTGGGCGGCAGGGCAGGTAGGGAAGTTCAGGAGCAAACTGAGCAAATGGAGTTCCCAGCAGGCAGCTGGTCCAGGTGAATAAGCTGTTTTGTGCTAACCACTGCTGTCCTCCAGGGGGTGGGGAGGACACCCACTCGAGCTCCTTGTTCTGCTGTGGCTTTTGGCCCCAGATCACTAGTAGCCACTCCTGCCCATCGCCTAGCGGCTGCTTTCGTACATCATAAATGCTGGGGAAACTTGTGGTTCCCTGGACTCCCTCTCCATGGGCAATTCAGCAGGAATGAGTCTATGCAGTTGACCTTCCACGTAAGACAACGATCCTGTCGTGTGCGCACATGCTTGTGCACACACAGCCCACTCACAATCCTGTCTACAATCCCAGCAGCTTCTCAAGTCCCTGTAAGAACCTGTAATGACATATATGATCCAAACTAACACTGACTCTGTGCCAGAAACTGCTAAACACGCCATCAGATTATGACCGGTAAGTCAAGAAGCAACAAGACCCTGGGATGCTTCTCCACGAGAATTTAGCGATTACCACGAGTTCATTACCCAGTAAAGTTAAGGGATTACCACTAGAATTTACTATTGCGGGGGGGGGGGGGGGGCACTGTTTGGGGTTCTACCATCACTCTTCTTTAGGCAGGCTTTTCTGAAACACGGTGCCCCCGAAGGATAACACTGAAGTCTCTGACACCTCAGCACGGCACCAGCTCCTGTGACTACTGAGAGGTTGGACAGGAGAGGAGAGCACCAGAAACAGAAATAACTCAGAGCAAAAATAAAATGGAATGCTAGAAAAAGTAGTGAGTATCCATAAGAGTAATTTCTATCCTCTTCCACTTACAGATGAGAAAACTAAGGCCCAGACAATTAAAACACATACAGAATTCCCATTTCCAATCATGTTGCCAAGGACAGGAGGACCTGGACTGGTCTCTACAGACCAGTCTTTCTGCAGTGATTTGCAAACAGCACAGTGTAATTATTTGCACTGTACTACCTCCTTCTGGTGACTGACTGCCATCCTCACACTTGCCTTTAGAAACAGTTGTGAGCAGTGCTTACCAAGGTGCCTGGCTCAATTAAAGGTAGTGACCATTAGTAAATACTCCTTGGTTTAGCTGTTTCCTTCTCCATGAAAGAAAGGGGTAAGTCTATGACCAGTGTTTCTGAGTGTGGTCCCTGGCCCACCAGCATCACCTGGGAACTTGTCAGAAATGCAGAAACCCTAGGAGAGAAACCAAAGCACCTGCATGTACCAAGCCCTTCAGGAGATGATGACGCGCACACCCAAGTTGAGACTCACACTGTTCCTGAGTGAGGTTTCCAAAGTGTGGCTGGAAGCAGGCCGCCTAGAGATGCTCTGTGGTCAATTAAGTTTGAGAGAAATGCAGTCTCTGCCCCTTCGGCAGATTCGAGATACACATTAAGCACATTACAGACTCTGAGAAGTTCCACAATGAAGAAACTTATTAAACTTGATTTAACCCTGGGTTTCCCAAATTTATCTGACCACAGAATCTTTTTATTACGTAGCACCCGCGAGTGCTGAGAAGGCCCCTTCCAGTGGTGACTTTTGGTGGATCAAGGAGCTGAGGCATGCCAATATGGCATCCAAGTTTCTAGCTCTTAACACAGCTAATTACAGCGGGAAGACCACCAGCCCAGCTGGTGTTCTGGATGTCTAACCTAGTCTGTAAGACACAGCGAAGACTTTCTCACCTTTCCTGATGGAGATGCTGTATGTGAATACAGGTTTCCCTAGCACCGTATATTCAGAGCCAGGCTCTCCTTCTGAAGGCATGGAAATTCACGTTTCTACACTGTCTGCAAGATGGACCCTGTCTACCCTGCTGGGGCTTTCCCCACACTGAACCAACTGCAGCCAGACACTCACATTCTTTAGTTCTAACCAACCTTGGCCCACTCGCTCTAGGCCTAAGGATCCACTCTGAGCAGCATCACCAAATAAAGCAGGTCAGATCCTACAGCACACTGTGCTGAAGGCTTCCAGGCTAAGGAGAGGCAGCCAAGCCAGAAGCACGCGTGGTCCAAGAAACTACAAATCCATCAAAGAGACTGGATTGATCTGCTATACAAAAAAACCGATCATTTTTATGGAATTATAGGGTTCTTTAAAACTGCACTCCTGCCCCCTGTCATACCTAATAAAGTGTTCACCAAAATTGGAAAAACACTTTTCAGGAATTTCTGCTTCATGAAATGAGGCCCACTGAGGATCACTCTGAAGGAACATCCTTCCCCCATTCCACCCCACCCCACCGCCCTCCCCCAACACCAAACTGCCAGCCCATCCTCTTTCTCAGCAGACATAGAGGGCAAAAAACGCACTCACCATTCTTTACTACTTGTCTGGCATCTAATATTCCTTGCCTAGGGCCACTGAACAAGTTGCCATTATCTAGGCAAAGTGTCAACATCTACGGTGAATCGGTCCAGAGGTGAAGTCGGCCGTCTGACCTACCCTGACCTCCAGAAAGGAAGTGAGCAAATAAGCTCTGGCTGGAGAAGGTCACGATGCTCCAGCCC
This sequence comes from Panthera uncia, assembly GCF_023721935.1. Taxonomy (NCBI): domain Eukaryota; kingdom Metazoa; phylum Chordata; class Mammalia; order Carnivora; family Felidae; genus Panthera; species Panthera uncia. The sequence continues at coordinate 173,069,309 of NC_064811.1, forward strand.
AGCCCAGAGCCCTGTAAGATCTCCCCATCTGAATGGGGGGACATTGCTGGGGCTTGGACCCAGGCAGCGACAAGGTCTAGACCTCCTGCTAAGACCAGTCAAGGCTGGGCTTAATTAAACGTAAGGCTTCAGAGATAATTTTCCCTCCTGAGCTTTTAGACTCTTTCCCCGTCTGTCCTAAGCACAAGCCAGGTTCTTGCTTCCAAAGAGGCATGTGAAATGTGCTCAGACATCCCAGAAGTTCACTCAAGACGCCACTCGGGTCGAGGGCACCCAAGCATGTAACATCCTGTGTCAGATTAAGTCCACAGCAGCTGCTTGTCATCCATATTTAATTCTGTCAGTCTGTTAATTTTTAACTATGTTTGCTATCGAGGGCCATTAGAGGTCCCAGGAGCCGAGCCCGGTGAAGCGAGAAGTACTTCATGGCAGAGTGGATGAGGCTTGAAGTTGGGGTGTCCCACTTTCCCATCCTGTCACGGAGTTCTGGCCTTCCCCCACTGGCAGCACAAATCCTGAATAAAACATGATCCCATTTGGAGTAGATTTTCTTTTTTCCCCCCTGTCAGAATTGGTTTTCTTCAAGGAAAAGTTCACTTTCTTTTTACGAAGGCTACATTTTATATTTCCAAAGTTTCTTCGTAGCCCTGGTTTTGTTTCCAAAGCAGTTAGAATTCCCGTACTTCTGGATGGTACATGGGTGCCCTTTCCTAGGAAAGGAGGCCAAAAATCAGCCCCTGCCTCCCTCAGTGCCACAGCCACAGGCTGCCATTCTTGCTCTGGTAGCGAACAAAGCCCGGGCCCTTAGGGTTCTCTTGCTAGGGTGCTCGTCTTGAGTCCCGATATCCTAACTGCTTCTAATGCTACAAAGGGAGGGCTCAGGAGCCTCTGGGCCATGGCAGATCAAGTTCTGACAAAAAGAAGGAAATAGAAGAGCTATCTTAATAATTACAACCCCATGCCAAGCATTTCACTCTTTCCCTTAAAATGACCCCATGAAGTAGGTACTTACTGATTCTTCCCACTTAAAGATGAGGAAGCTGAGGTTCAGTGAGGTTAAAATGAGCTTGCTTAAAATCCCAAAGTTAGCAGAGTGGGTGGAAATTATCATTAAAATCAGCCTGTCTGTCGGAGCCTCTGCACCATGGTACTGCGGTGGTCAGACCACATTATTTGTGAAGGGGCTCTCACTGCTGATGAGGTTGGGGAAGAAGACGCAGGCTCTAGAAAGCTGAGCCTTAACAAAGGACAAAATGAAACATGCTTTGTAAGAAACCCGTAAAACAGTGCACCAAATGAAGGTAACCCTGCTGTCCCCTAGCCAAGAAGAGGCCCACTTTGAGCCACGCTCTCAACCATAGCCATGGTGAATTCGAGGACTCTTGTTGGGATCCACAACCATGGCCAGGGCCATAGAGCACTAGGGGACTGATTCAGGTTTCTGAACAGCTGCTTGCAGTGTGGTGAGGTTTGGGTCTCAGTAGCAACAGCTCTGGCTAAAGGAACATCTACCCCATTAACTCTGGCAAACTGACTTTGGCCTGCTTCTGAAGAGGCTGGTGAGGACAGGCCAGATGTTTATATCTCTCACTGCTTTGGTGAGGTGAGGGCTCCCGAGTTCTCCAAATACCAGACAGCAGAGGGGATGAGATGGACAGAAAAGGTAAGGAAGGAGAGGGAACCTGCTTGGTCAGGGTGGGATCCCCTGGGGGTTCAGCAACAGGCCATGGTTCAGCCAAGGCACGAGAGGTAACTAAGTCTGCCACCTGGAAATGAGGCTGGGTAGAATCCTACCGGATGGACTGTGGGAAGAATGAGCCAGAGAATCCGGGAGGAATGGGCAGGATGAGCTGTGGGTCTTTCTCTTCTCTAGTTTCTCTGATAGGAAAGCAAGATAAGACAACAGCTGGAAAGTTCAGGGACAACGGGTCTGAGTAAAGCCACATACAGGAACCATTTGGTCTCTCTGGGAGTTCAGCTGTTTCCCACTCTTGATCTATTTCCTGTCAGGGAGAGGTTTTCTCCCAGCAGGCGTGTCCGGACCCAGCTTCGGGGGGAGACTTCCTATGGGGACAAGTCTTCCCGGTGCTGACACAAGCTCCAGGACTCCGCTGCTGGATGGAGGGCAGGTGTGGTCACTCTGGTGGCTGTCCCTCGAGGTCTCGTTTATTCTTTCCGACCTCTGGCCTTCCGTTTGGCTGAAGCCATGAGGACTCTGCAGCATCAAGTGTTGTCAAGACGCGCTAGATGCCCTTCGTGCTTGAACTATCACAGCTTCACCAGTAGCCAGTCCTGGGATTCATTCTCCTTGTTGAAATTTCCTTGAAAGACTAACCTTTATGAAGCCCTTCCCATGTGCCAGGCACTCTTGTTCTACATGAGGGATTACTAGCCCTACTTTACTGAAGCCCAGAGAGGTTAAGGAACTTGTTCAGTCAAAGTCACGCAGCTCGTAAACGGCAGAGCCAGTGTCTGACCATGAAGCTCCATAGTCTTCACTTCCAACCCTTCCAAGGCCAGGCCCAGAAACAGTCCAGAAGCAGTGCTGGCCAAAGAAAGGGGGCTCTGTGCTCCTAAGTGGGAGACGCATTCCCGGAGCTCACAGCAGGCCAGCCTGCCTGCCCTAGCCCGGCCTCCGGGGGGAGTTAAGCCAGGTGCTCCTAGACCAGAAAGCTAACCAAATCAAGAAGCAGACAAGGCTAGCACACTCAGGAGACAGAGCACCCAGGGGCAGTTTCTCCTCACAGTGTGGCCTTCGTGGAGCTGTAGGTTGAAAGGGAAATGTCAGAGGATTAATAGTTTCATCGATGTCTACAAACAATTTAAAGCCTTGGGCTGATCAGCCCCCAAAAGCAATCTCTGCAGTCCTTCAAAGCTGTGGTCTCCCAGACACTCACAAGCCCTGGACTGCAGGAAGACAGTAGCTGTTGGAGAAAGCCAGGCCTCGAGGGACCAGGGTCTCAGGTGAGAAGTGCTGATGCCATCCGGGAGGCACAGAAGCAAACGCCCCGAATCTCCCGACTCTTCCCTTACCTTTGGGAGGTTGGCCAGCCGGGTACGGTGCTGCAGGCCCTCCCATGGGTTTTGCTCACCAGTCCCACTACAGGACCAACCACCGTTCCGGCACTGGCTACTGCCTTCTGAGCAGGAGGGCAGAGGCTGAAAAATAAAGTGCCTTTCCTGTGGGAGTCCCGCCACGTGCCTGGGCAGGACACGCCGCCGCCATGCTGCCGGGGCCGTGTGCTCACCGGAGTGCACACTCACACCTGCCCGGCTTCCTAGCTCCCTCGAGACGCTCCCTCTCTCACGGGCCACGCATTTTAAATCATACCCCATGCCACACCAGATGCCCTGGTGTCATCTCCACAGGGCACAGTGACAGAGGAGGTGCCTAACAAAATTTGTCTTCATTAAAAAGTTTCAAGATTCAGTTCTCAGAAGCTGCCTGTTGCTGCGGAGTCAATGCCTGGATACGGCGGTGGGCGGGCAGCTCTGGAGTTAGTGCCCGCACACCATCCTTGGCTCCCGTCTCCGCCCGTGATCTTTCTTCCGTTTGCCTGGGTCACTTTCCCACGGTCCATTTTTACATTGATTTTGGGTCTAACCTTTAAAGTATTTCCAATGTGTCGCAAGGCACCTCCCTAGAGGCGTGTCTTACCCTGGGAGGTTTGTGTTGGGATGTTAAAACCTTTTGTTTACGTGCAGGTGACGGGTTCCAGTCGTAAGCCCTGTAAGATCTGCCATTAGGGCGAATGAGGCCTCTGAAGGAGAAACAGGTACCCGGGACCTGCTCTCTCAGCCCTACTTACCTGTAGAAGTTTCTGGCCCAACAACGTGGGTCTGGTCAAGGGTAAATGGTATTGTTTCTAGAATGTAATGAGAACAGTGCACTTTATTGGCTTCCTCTCTGCCCTGTCAGCAACAAGACCCAATGATTGCTAACAAGCAAAACCGAACCCAGACTGATAAAGCGGAGATGTGTGAGTATGACGTGACAGGAACCACTATGTTCTTTTGAGAGTCTAACTTTCCTAAAAGCCATGGATGAAACCTCCCCTCCTGTTCACAGTGACTTACATAATATATTTAATACATTTCAAATACCAAGGACAGGGTGATCATGTCTAAAAATGTTAATGATCTTAGAAATCACTTGTTGGCTGCATCATCTCTACAACGAATAAGGCAGTACTGCAGCTTACAGTCCCATTGCCTTATGCAATAATGCTTCAAAACTGGGATTTGGTGTCAAATAAGCATCTTCAATTTAGACCCGGAGGCACCAGACCACAGATGGAAGCTGGAGTAGAACTAGAAGGCGCAACTCGTTTTCAATGACACTTTCTGTCCCCTGGGTCCTCCTTCCTCTGGATCAGGGCGGACAGACTGGAAAGCACATCTATTTGCTTCAAACAGGCTTCCGATAGCCAACACACCATCCCCGTTGAAGCAAGATCTCCAGGTAGAGGCGACCCACAGACGCTAGAAAGAGAATCTTCCAATGCGCAGCTCTTGATGGTTCGGGAACCCAAGAAGAGACTGGCTGCGGCAGCAAGCCCTTGACTCTGGGCCAAGTCTCCCTGGGTGCTCTGAGGCCCTCTCCCACGAAGTGTGTGATCAGTGCCACGGCGGCCCAATTCTCCCACCATCTCAGAGATAACATCTTAGCTCCAAACTCGCATCATCATGAAAACAAAACGCTGCAGTCTACGTGAGATAATTTTTGCTCGGATTAAAATTTTTATTGAAATCTCTCAAATGTTACCAAGAAATAATTTTTGCAAAATGGGGAAAAGTAGCTAACAAGCAAATTCAACATGGGAGCTCCCTCTGCTGGTCTGCAGTAGGTTGGTATGTTACAAACACATTCCCAGAGACAAATCTAATTTGCTGGAGAAGTGGACAAAAGACAGGTGTGTTGGGCTTTGCCTCAGGAGAGAAACACTAGAAGAAAAAAAAAATCCAAGTCTCAAAACAGAGCACAACATTGCTAAGAAAAACAAAATAATATAAAAGCTTCTCCAAAGACATACAAGTAAGATCTCCAAACAAAACCAGAATCATCCACTAAGGGCATTGCTCCATTTGGTCTTCCCCACTGCTCTACCTCCAGTTAATAAAAATTCTCTCAGACCCTTTGGGTGAAGGTTAAGTTCTGATTCCCTTGTCTTTGCCTCCAAGTCTCTTCTTACAGGCTTCTCATCTACTGAGAGAAGAAAGATCCAAGGAGTCACTGGAGTGAGGCCTTTCCAAAATTGCATCGAAGAGTTAAGCTTTTGGTGAGCCAGCACTGAGGCGTGGAAAGAGCAAGGCCTGGGAGTCAGGTGACCCGGCTCCAGTCATGGCAGAGCCATTCGCAACTCTGGAGAACTCTCTCCATCTTCTCCAGTCTGTTTCCTCAACTGTAAAACAGGCCAGACCTGCTCATCGGTAAAGCCCCTACCAGTTCATTCCATGATTCTCATATTGGACAAAGAAATTTAAATAACCACATCTGTTCACGAGCCTTTAGGATACAGAACCCAAGCGTCACTGGGAATGACTCCAAACAAGTTGTGGGGTTGAGCACAAGGATCTCACTGATATCAGATGAGAGTTCCACCAACTCTAGGACCGATGTGGCAGAGCCAAGTGGATTCCAGGTTGGGAAAATCTTGAGATCGAGGAAGAACTCACAGGGGAGGGTGCCACCATGGGCAACACATCCCGTTTAGTCAAATGGTCGAGTCACTGAATCTTAGCACTGTCTCTCCCTAACCTTTGTCACAACGGCATGGGCTTTCTAATCTCTTAAGACTCTTTAGTTCCTTCTCCCACAACCCCAGATATACTTTGGATTTCATCCGTTACATAAAGGGCAAGTTACCCAGATGTTAGGGCCCCAAAACTACCATTCCCAGTCCTTTCTGGCCAATGTCAATTCTTGCCTTTCCAAGGTAACGGTGAAAGGCTTTGTTGCTGATTAACCGAAGCCATCAATATTCAGATGACTCCACAAACTTGGCACCATTTCATAGTATTAACATTTGCCTCAACTGTCCACCTGTATTTAAGCACTCTAGCAAGAGGAACGAAGACTTATCCATGGATGATGGGGGCGGGCCCACAAACAGAGGGGCCTCTTTGAGTTGCTCCCAGTCATCGACAAAGTTATCCCTGAGGCCACTACGAACATTTCGAGGACTCGGCAGAAGATGTGTCCACTGGCTTAAGTTTTATCCGTTCTCGCTCCCCTGCTACCTGCCAGGAGACCAAGCACTGACACAGACAAAGGTGGAAGCAATGGCAGGAAGGGAAGAGACGGGAAGGGGAAGCAGAGAGCACAGCTGATCTGGATGGAACCTGGGTCATCAGTCTTAGGACTGCTGCTACCAGAAGTGACGCTCTGTGCCCGGTGCTCTCACCACCACCATCTACTTTTCCCTCACTACTGGTACTGCTTTCTACCTCCCCTTCCCACACCGAGGGTCACCACACCGGGTGGTGCCTGGGTCCTCTCTCCGCAGTCTGCTTGTACGGGCCTGGGCAGCTGGGTCGTCAGCATGTGCACAAAGCACTGGTAACCCTGCTGGAAGAGAATGGGAGCATAGGCAGCCACCAACACTCCTGACCCCGTGGCCTGTGAGGATGTCAGCTGGGGGACCGCCCGTGCGTGTTTTATACAACACGGTGAATTCTGTACAACATGAAAGAGCTGTAAGTCAGAAGGAAGAGTATTCTGGGAAGCTGTGTATTTCATCCAGCCTTGTAAATAAACACAAAACAAAAAAACCCCACCTGTCTGTCTAGGCCAAAGCTTTTCAGAAACCAGGCTTTCCTGCTTTTAGAAAGAGTTCCACGTGCGCTAAGACAAATGAAATCTATATTCTCTCTTGCTGTTGATCGTCACTCTGAACCCGAACATTCATTACTATTCCTTGCACTAGAAGCAAAACTACGAGCAACATTTTTTTTCCAGGGGAAGAGGAAGGTGGGTATGTAGATAGTAATCTTTGTGAAGAAACAAGGGAGTTTATAAAACTCAGGCTACTCTTCACTGAGAAGGAGTGGGTCAGATCAGAGACCTTCACCTTGACTTGTAATTACATTCTCAAAACTACACTGGTACCTCCTTTTATACAGGGTTTCCTAAAAGTGGAAAGAGGAACCCTTAATCTTTCCTGTAACACATATAAGACAGCACGCGGTCTTCCTGGAAGCTCCCAACTTTCCCCTTTGGTCACTAGATCTGAGGGAACACGACAGCAGCGATCTCTCAATACACAGGTTCACACACAGACACGTAAGTCCTGCGACAAGTGGACACCTCCCTCTGCAGCCCTTCCGCGCAACCAGGCACACACGACCACGGTCTGGTGACGCCCTCTAGCTGGCTGGGCCCAGTCTCTCGTGTGTGATAGGAGGGTGAGATCATTAAGGAAGAGAGAGGTGTCATTTGGGGCAAACATCAGGCAGTGGGTGATATCATTGCTGTCAGACGATCCCCAAGTCCTGGAGTGTCAGCTTGATTGAGAGGGAATCATTAATCTCCTGCAGGTGGGTCTGTTAGCTTGGATAGGTGTTAGTTGTACGGTGTGCTCTGGGGAACCGGGTTTGAAAGGACCAGTGGTGGAGTGAGTGAAGTCGTGGCCGATGGGTATAAATTACCTGGGCATGCAGTGAAGCGGGATAGGTGAAAGCAGGAGGAGGTAGAGCAGGCGCTAGCTCCGCTGGGTACAGAGGGTACGGGGCCCACACTTCAGGGCTACTGGGGTAAAGTGCAGGCACTGTGAGCTCATCTGCAAGAAAAGAATAAGGGAAGAGTTAGTGGTTACCAAACAGCTGCTTTCAAATCAGAAACAAAACACCAAACAATCCCGAGCCCCAATCGATGTCAGGAGTCAAATTACTCTCATTCCTTTAATAACCTGCTGGTTTTGGTCCCCAAACTCTAAGCAAGGGAATGGTAAATACAAAGTGAAAAAAGGCAACAGGCATCTGCTGCCTGTCTGGCCTGCTGAGATGTCGGGCCTGGGCTCTGCCCCGGACACTCTGATGTCTTTCCAACTGGAGCTGGGGGAACACAAGAACAGTGGGGATTTCCTGCACAAAACCGCACACGTGGCCCTCCGAGGAAAAGAGGAAGAAAGACAACTGGTAGGAGATATCCCATGAAAACCCACTGCAGAGTCTCTGAGAGAATAATGGCTTACTGGCAGGACCCAAACAGACCTGAACTGTAGGACTTCTCTGCTTAGAAGTGTAATTACTACTAACCGATAAGTCATGATCACCAAGCATTACCCATTTAACACTCAGAAGCACAGAGCCAGACGTTGTGCCTACAAGACATTTAAAATGTTAAAAATTCAGAGAATAGAAGTGAAAAAGGCTGGAGTATCCTGATTAAAGTTAAGCTCCACAAAGATGCAAATTAGAACATTCACAGTCACTGCTTACACAAACTATATTTTCTAGGAAAAAAAAGTGAGTCATGTTGCCAACTGACTGGTCTCAATCTGATTCCATTCAGGTCAAGCTGCAGTTTGCCAGATTGAAGGGCAAGTGCCCGGGGCTCAGAATGTATCAGGAAGCAATCCATTAAAGTAACAGCAAACACATGAGGGAGCGTCTCAGCAAAGGCAAAAATAACATCAGTCAATAGTTATGAATCTGGACTCTGTAAAGCAGCAATCTCAGTATGTGCTTTTATCACCTGTCAAAATCTGAAATCAAGTAGGCCAAGGATGCTACCCAGGACTGCTGAAGGAGTCAGGAAAAGGTGACTTATAAAGCCATTAGAGACTCTGCCATTCAGGACTTTCCAGAAGTCTAGAGTGCACGTGACCCAAGGTCAATCAAGTCATTTCACTCCTTCCCACATGGAAGAAGTCACCTTAGGCCTGCTTATTCCAGGTCTCACTCATTCTCGCCGTCTGCCAAAACTCTGGCTCTGGGCAGGGTTTTTAGTGTGGGAAGGGGGCTGGAGACAGAACTTCCCTGAATGTGATGTGGGAACTGCTGTACGGAGCAACCGGAAAGCAGCAGAGCCTGTAGGTGCATGTGAAGCTGGGGAGTTTTTCCACAGCTGGCCAGCATGGCAAGAACTTCTGAAAAGATGGAGACTCCAGAGCTTACTAGGGACTATCCATTCAGAAGGCAGCCTGTGGATCTCGACAATGTGGAGTGCTGTAACCATGGCTGGCCGGACTCCCCGAATCCCTTTCTCAACAAGGCAGTTTAAAAAAAAAAAAAAAAAAAAGTCCTCCTCAGGACTTAGTGATGGGAATACAGACTGTTTGCATATCCAGGCTGGAAAGCCTAGCTCAAAGAGTAGACTGATATTATTTGACGGGGATAACAGTAGCATCATAAGCCTCTTTAAAATGATCAGGTCTACACCACTTATTTCCAGTTCTAGGGTATGTAGGTGTCTGAAGCTTCTGTAAGAAAATTCCTAACAGAGGGATTGGGAGAATGCTTAACAGACCTCTGTGTTTCCGGTCATGATGAGACCATATGATTTCCATTAGAGCAACTCTTGTGGGAGCCCCGCTTGTGGAAACTGTTGCCAGAACCCATGCCTCGGATTTCAAACAAACAACCATTCTCAGGAATGGCAAGCTATTATTGTTGTTGTTGTTACTGTTATTTCAGCTACCATGCTATTTTAAGACATTCTGAGCCTTTAAAAAAAGAAAAAAAAAAAAAAAAAGTCAAGAAAGTCTCAGGACCCAGCACACTAATGTCTTAGCCCATGCTTGCTCAGTCCTACTGTGACAGCAGGAGGCTCTAAATGCCAGCAGAGAGGACTACGCAGGGCCTGCAGCCTGATGGCAGCAGCCCTTCCTCATCCTGTTGCCTAATAGGAACTGGCCAAGTTGGGGGTGAAAGTTTTAAAAATGAAATGTCTTTTATGATATCTGATCCTAGAAATGGGGCATAAATTCAAGCACTCCCACGGAATTAAATAAAACTTTTTTGGCAAAAGCTATCTGATCCTAGACAGAGAGATAGTGGAGATAGGGGGAGTCAGGGTTTCAATCTCAGCCTTGACAGATGGAATTTATGATTTCCAGACATTTCTACATTTTTATCCTACAGCATTACTTCCCACTGGGTCTAGACTGATGCTCGGAGACTATTCACTGACCTGCATCTGCACTAAACCTAGCCCAGAATGGGACATTTGGAAACAAAGTCCCCAACCCAAAGCTGCTGACGGTACAAGTCAGGTAGTGGAGTGAAGGCTAAGAGAGACTGGAGCGAACTCACATTGGATAAATCCCGTCACACATCTCACCATCCTTCCCTTCTCCCCTTGTGACGCAATCTGGAGTTACCATAAATGTCAAGAGATGTGCAGCAGAGTGGGCTGGTCGGGAGGAAGATGAGCTCAAAACGTGCCAGTGGAAACGCTCTGAGCTGGAGGGCACTGGGGAGAGGAGGAGTCCTCAAAACCAAGTGCCCATCGGTTGGCCAGTGAGAGCTCAGGAAGGCAGGATCCAGCCTGCACCCCTGGCGCCAGCTCTGAGACTAGCACTTAGTGTGTAATAATGCTTGGTAGACTTAATGGGGCCTGGTGGAAAACTTTAAAAGCTGCTTAAAGATACACCACTGTTTTCTTTATTAAAGGAAAACTTAGGAAATATCCATAGGAACTAGATCTAAAATTCCCCAATCCTTCCAGTATTTGCCACACTAAAACAAAAACCATGAGCAAAAAGGAGACTTGAACCGGAACACATGTTACAGAACAGTAATTTTCAAAGTTCAAAATAAAAGCAGTTGGAACCCTTTCTTCAAACTAACTTTCCCCAGAATCCCTTTTTAAATAAAGTGTAGTGAATTTTGGTTGCCTTGATGGTGGGGTAGCTGGAGGACTTCAACCCCCATGTTTGTCTCCCAGGTACACCAGGGTTCCAGAGAACAATGAAAACTGCTGTTATAGCTGTGCTCACCCATGGAACAGTTTTTAATGCAAGTTCCTCTTGGGGCACCTGGGTGGCTTAGTCAGTTAATCATCCAACTTCGGCTCAGGGCATGATCTCGCGATTCGTGAGTTCGAGCCCCACATTGGGCTCTGTGTTGACAGCTCGGAGCCTGGAGCCTGGAGCCTGCGTTGGATTCTGTGTCTCCCTCTCTCTCTGCCCCTTCCCTGCTCACACTCTGTCTCTTGCATTCTCTCAAAAATAAACTTTAAAAAAAAAAAGAAAAAGTAAGCTCCTCTTCCAAGTCTGAAGACTGAACTCATTCCTGCAACTCCTGAAAAAAACCCACTGGAGGGAGGGAGGGCCATGAGCAGCCGGAGCAGGGGAAGAAACAAAGAACACTGGGATGACTTTGGGAATGACTGGGACAGAACCAAACAGGCTCTCCTAACACAGACTTCAGTGCCTGAAGTACTTTGGAATGCTGAGGGAGTCCTCAAGTGAACGTTTAGGGCCTCACAAAGCGCAGAAAAATCTGACCCAGGAAGTACAGGTGAAATGAAAGGAAGAAAGGTGAATAAGCCAAGTCAAACTATTTACTCCTTCCTCCGCGCTCCCAAACTTTATCTTCATAGCTGCACTACGGCACCCACAGTGCACCCAGTCCTGTGAGTCAGTACTTCTCAAAGTATGGTGGCATCACCTGGGAGCTTGGCAGAAATGCAAATTCTTGGCTCCAGTACAGACCTACTGAATCAGAATTCTGCCCCCCCCCCCCCCCGGTGAATCTGATGGATGCCTAAATTTGAGAACCACTGATACAAGTTGCCTTCTTGTCTTTCTTAATGGATCAAGATGCTTGAGCCAAGTGTCATGCATGTTGCTCTCAAAGAGCTTAGCACAGTACCTGCTACACAGCAGTTTGTTTAATGAATGGATGAAATACTTCGAGAGAGAAAATGCAAATGAGAGCAATGATTGTGGATTTGTTCTGTGAGAGAAACCGGAGGGTCAAAGCAGATCCAGCCTGACGGCACCTGCTTGGCCCAGAGCCACTAGTGACAGAGCAATATAGGCACGGTGGGGACAGCTGGACCAGGCTACGGTCACACCTGTGGCAAAGCAAGCCCTCACAGACACGTACATTTCACTAGGATGCTGAGGAATCTCTGAAAATCCACATACTCTCTCTTGGCAGAAGAGGGTAGTAAGCTGAATTTTGTATATTCTTTTTGGTTGCTAATGTGTGGTCTTGAGAAAATTAAAACAACTGAAGAGACAGGTTTTCCATAGCACAAGCCCTTCACACACACAGATGAACCAACAAAGGTGCGGGCAGCAGCAGGGGAGCAGATGGGCTGGCTCCAGTGGGTTTCACCTTCCTGAGTCACTGCTGATCCTGTTCAACTTAATAGGATGGGAAGGCTGAAAAAAAGAGAAGATTTGCTGCCCTGAGCCCATTAGGATGACCACAGTTTGGCGGGGTGGGGGGTAGGGGTGGGGGTGGGGGGGAGAGAGACTCCCCTTGACTACATAGGCTCTTGACCCCCCAGTGAGGGGAGGGATCAGGGCCAGGGCTTTGTGTCTGGGCCTAATCCGACCCTCTGCTGAGAGGGTGATGGGTCAGTCCTCTCCCATTACTCCAGATCCAGCAACATCCTTTCTCCTTTCGCACCTCTGAAGGATACAGTTGTTGAGGGCTCACAATATACATCTGAATAAGCCTTTTTTTTTAGCATAAGAATATACAACCGGAAAAGCTCAAATTGTATTCTGGCAAACAAGGACTAGAAACTTCCCCAACTCCATCTTCCAATCCTTTTGAAAAGAAAAAAAGAGCAGTGTCTGACAGAGGTTTAAACAAAAACAGCTAATGAAGATCATCTTGTCTGCCTTTTCATTTTGGATGCGGAAACAAACATGCAGAAGGGCGAAGCTTCCGGTGTGAAGTCACACTGAAACAGATAAAGATGAACTGACTCTCAAAAACAACAGAGAGCAAGAGGGACACGGATAATCTTTAATGGACTTAACCTGAACGCAGTTGAGAACACAAGGTCCAGGAACTTTAGGTCAGTATTTACTCTGCCTCTTGGATATTTTTACTTGGAAATATTCCACGGCAATCTCATACTCAACACGTCTGAAACTAAACACAGTCCCTCCCTCCCACTGCCTGTCCTCTTCAGTTCCAGATTTCAGTGAAAGATGCCAGTCAGATGCCCAAGCCATGGTGACCTGGTGGTCTTTCACCAAGGCCCCACTGAACCCGTCCCATCAGCCACTCTCATCTTAACTACCACCACCGGGTTACCGAAAAGGCCTCCTCACAGTCCTCCTGGCAGTCACGCTGCAGCCAGGACAACTTTGAAAACACAATTCTGCAATGTCACTCTCCTGATTAAAACCTTTCTGTGATTTCTCCTTGCTCCCAGGACAGTGTCTGATCTCCAGATACCACGGCCTAGAAGACTGCATATGATCTTGCCCTCATCTGCCTTAGCAGACCCGGCTCTCACCTGCCTCCATATCATGGTCTAGGATCATTCTCATTGCTGGACCATGCCCGCTCCTCCCCCACCTCCAGGCCTCACACACTAGCTCCCTCTGCCAGGGCATTCTCTCCTTTCAACTGCCTTAACCTGTATTCTTTCTTCAAAGGACTCTACTAAGATGTCACTTCCTTGGGTGGCAGGGAAGGAGCACCTTTTCTGTGTTCTGCTGCATCCTCTGTCTCCCAGGCACAGCACTTACCTCCAGGACTGCATGTTCTCACTCTCTGCTCACCCAGAGCCTAGCACAGTGGATCACAAAGTATCAAGAAGTCAACCACTTGCTCTATACTCGATAAAAACAACAGAGAAAAGAGGATATAGCTTCTACCTTGCCCTTCAGAAAAGGAAACGATCAAACTGTAGGTTAATTCAATTCTATGTGGGAGACAAATATACACAGAAGAGAGACACGAGAGGATATAAATGTGACTTCTTAAATAAGATTACATTTCAACCCTGTTTTAATAACATGTTGTATTTGCATACATTTTCATACACAGCTAAGAGGGTGTATATCCATTATCATTCTGGATACTCCTCCAAAGCTCTGGAGAAAAGGGCAGGAACTCTATTCAAGGTCTCACAGCTAACTCATAGTGTCTGAACTGGGACCAGAATCCCAGTCTCTTTGTCTTATGGTTCAGGCTCCCTTCCATACAGCATCCTGCCCACGTCCCCCCACATACCACCAGTGGTGGTGGTGACAGGCCTTAGAGCAGGGGTGGTCCTCATCTCTAGTTTTTGGCATACTCCGTTTACTAGAATAAACCTAAGCAGAGTCCTTAAGGAGAGCTTGCCTGATAAATGAAGCCTTGACCAGAAAAAACCAAAGGCTAAATATAATGACAAATTCCATTTTTGATGAAAAAAAATCAAATTTGAAAGAAAAAATAGATCAAGGACTCCCATTCACATGTATCTCACAAGTAGTTGGTCCATGTCTGTTAAGTAAACCCCTCAAAAATCAGTCTTCCAAGGCTGACTCTTTTGTAGACTATCCTATCAGGACACACTCTTCTCGTGTCAGGGTTAAGAATGCAGCATATGCCAGCTTCGGTGGCCCGGCACACTAACTAGCTCTGGCAGTGGGTTGAACAGTGTCCTCCCAAAATTAGCATTTACCTGGAAACTTTTTTGAAAACAGGAATTTTGCAGGTGTAGTTATTTAAGGACCTTGAGATGAAATCATACTGGATTTGGGGAGGGTGCTAAATCCAACGACTGATGTTCCTATTAGAGGAGAGGACACAGAGAAGATGGTGATGTGAAGCCGGAGACAGAGACTGGAATTACGTGTCTACAAGGCAAGGAATGCTGAGGACTGCCAGCAGCCACCACAGTTAGGAGAGGCATGAGAGGGTCTGTCGCTTAGAGCCCTCCAGGAGGAATCAGCACTGCTGACACCTTGATTGCAGACTTCAGTCCTCCTAAACTGCAAGAGAATTAATTTGTTTTCAGCCACCCACTGGTGGTAACTTACTGTGGTAGCCCTAGGAAACAGACAGTTCCCAAAAAAGGTCACATACTTTCACTGGCTCCCTAAGAATTACAGAAGTGTAAAGGAGGAATCAAAAGATTTGGTGAGAAGCTGAAAGGATGTCTTCAGCACCACCCAGCACAAATCACAACTGTAATTCTTCTGTTCTGCACACGGAGCTAACTGTACTCGAGTACAACTCACCCAAAGGTGAACTGTCACTCACAACCAATTTCTCTTCTCACCTCCCCACATTTTCCTTTATCCCATTTATTCAGCTTCAAGGTCTCCTTCATTTCCATGTCCAGACAACTGCTGAGTCCTAGTAACAGTAAAGATGACAAAGATACCAGCAACAGTGACAACAGTGGTAACAGAGTAGTAGCTAATGCTCACCAAGCACATTTCGTGCCACACACCATGCTCCTTGTGGAAGGTAGGAATATTCGTCCGTTTTACATGGCAAGGAAGCAGAGGTACACAGAGGTTAAAGAACCACCACGTGACTCATAGCAGGTGACAGACCCAGGATGTGAATCGTGAATCAGTCATCTTTGTCCAGAATCCAACCCTTCACTTCCCGCCTCTCTATGTTGATTGCATTTCCACTACGCCTTACTTTTTTTTTTTTTTTTTTTTTAAAGTTTATTTTGAGAGAGCAAGCGAGCGTGAGCACGCGCAGAGAAGGGGCAGAGAGAAAGGGAGAGAGAATCTCAAGCAGGCTCCAATTCTGAGGCTGAGCTCTGATGCGGGGCTAGATCTCAGGAACCATGAAATCATGACTTGAGCACAGATCAAGAGTCAGCCGCTCAACTGACCGAGCCACCCCGGAGCTGCTACCATCTCACCTCTCCCCTTCCACCCCTGCTTCTACTACCGAACTGCAGGTTCTCACCTACACTGATTTAGTAGCCTTTTGACTTTTAAACTGGCTTCCTGCTAACTTCCAGTCTCCCCACTCCACTTTTTTCTCTCGTAACACATATTCCTGCAGCAACTCTTCAAACCTGCAGGAAGGCCAACCTAGACCCACAAAATAAGGATGCCAAGGAAATTCCAAAATCAAGTTGGTCTTGATTCAGCTGGCCCAGGGTCCCTTCTCCTCCACTTAATGATTTTCTGTCATGCCTCTGAGCGGTCACTGCTCTCAACAGTCCTGTTCTTTTATTACTGCCCAGCTGTTCTACGCCAAAAAACTATCCAATATAATCCGTGGCTTTAAAAAGATGTGATGCCTGATCTGAGAGGTGGAGGGAACCCAGAGCAGAAGCAGGAAGAAAAACTGTTCCTCTGGGGACTTGCTTTAAGTCACTATTGTTATCTACTCCCGCTCACCACCGCTGGATACTTTCATTCGTCTTCCTTCTTGAGCGGTGCAACTGCAGGGATGAGGGTGCCCCAGCTCTTCCCCAGGCAATTCCCTTCCCAGACACGGGCAACTGAACTTGGAGGGTATTTTGCCAGCCTCTCTGAGACCATGGATTTCTTAACAACTGCAATCAAATCTAGAGTGTAACAGGAGCTGCACTTCCAGAAAGTGTTGGTTTTATACTAACAATACAAAAACATTTGCCCAGCTCCACTCTGCTAGAGACTTCGCTAAGCTCCGCGAGGCTGGACCACTGCAGCTGTACTCGCTAGTGTACCCTTTCAGTGTCTGACACAAAGTAGCCATTCAATGAACACTTGCTGAATGAATATACTCTCCCTTTTGCATAACATACCCACTCCCCCTCTTTCTGTACTGTCAGTTGAAGTGAGTCTGCTCCCTCTTTTGTTGCTGAAACAAGAGCCTCTTCCATCTATGGCAGATAATTTAGATTATAAAGGGATTTCAGTATCATACACGAGTGGTAGTGTGGCTAGTCAATGGGGTTGTTTGCATATCAAACAGGAATAAGGATATTTATACAGCATGTACTTTGTGCAAAATAGTTCACAGACTTGAACCTACTTCTTCTCCACAACATCCTTCTGAGGTAGGTACTGCTATTATTATCTCCATGTCACAAATGGAGGATGCTAAGTGATTAAGTGACAGGCCCAAGGCCACGCAGCTGGGAGTGAAGCCATAATTTGAATACAGACCATGTGGCTCCAGAGCTCCTGCTCTTAACCACTGTGCTAAAATGGTATGGGGCCCCTGGGTGGCTCAGTCGGTTGAGCGCCAGACTTTGGCTCAGGTCACGATCTCACCTCACGGTTCGTGGGTTCGAGTCCCGCATCGGGCTCTGTGCTGACGGCTCGGAGCCTGGAGCCTGCTTCGGATTCTGTGTCTCCCCTCTCTCTGCCCCTTCTCGGCTCACTCTTTCTCTCTCTCAAAAATAAGTAAATGTTTAAAAAAAGAAAAAAAAGAAAAAAAAAAAAGATGGTGGTTTTGCCTAGCCAAACACCTTCCCCCAAAACCATAAAGCTTAAACTCTTAACCAAGTTAGAAAAGACAGGTCACTACCCTGAAAAACAAAAGAGAAAATATTACTTCAGGGTGGATGAATATCTTAAGAGGTTAATTTTGAAAACATGGTAATTCTGATCTGCTTTTCTGGGCCATGACAATTATGTAATTAATACTTAAATTTATAAGAAAAGCATACCCTTGAGGTGATTTTCACTTGTTTTTACAAAAACTAGCTTAGAGACGTGTATATGTCTATGTGTACATGAGTACCGAGTAAAGGAGAAAGAAGCCAGGAGAAACTGCAGGTCTGGATCACAGAGAGGGTGTATGAGAACCATCAACAACCTGTGCTGTACGGAGAATCCTGGAGGGCGTAAGAAGGAAGAAAAAGAAACTTCTTCCTTCATCTAAACAACAGCTAGCCTTTTACTAAAACTTCCAGTTGCTACTCACCATTTTTGGTAAGGGAAGAAAGTTGAAAAGGGAGAAGTATTTTCAAGAACATGGGGAGGGACAGGTGTTTTTTTAATGAAACAGCTACTTGGACAGAAGTCCACTTAGTCTGTGAAAACAGACCACCTACAAAACTATCTTACTAAACCATAATAAGCTCCTTGAGTGCAGGGCCTGGGTCTGTGCTGCTCACCACTGTATCCCCAGTGCCTAGCACAGTACATGTTCTAGAGCAGACTTTCAGTTTTTAATTAGTGCTGTTAGGCGTAAATCTTTGAGATAATTCTTAGAAAAACTAGGTCTAGGGGCACCTGGGTGGCTACGTGTCTGTGTGTTAAGCGTCCATGTCTGCTCTCAGCACAGAGCCTGCTTCAGGTCCTCTGTCTCCCTTTCTCTCTGCCCCCCTCCAGCTTATGCTTGCTCTCTCTAAAGAAAGAAAAAAACCCAAAAAACAAAAAAAAACAAAAAGAACCTATGTCTAAGGTGATAAGCATTTTTAAGAACCTTGATAAATCTTACTCTGCTGGACTGTTTCCATATTATCTTCCCAATAAAAACAGATACATTTATACCAACTTTTAATATGACAACATTGGGAATGATCATTAAATACAAAACTAAACAAAACCCAACAATTTTATAAGCAAAACATCTCTCCATTATTTTGATGTGTATTTCTTTGACAGTTAACAAAGCCGAACTGATTCTCAGCTGGAACAGGTACTGCCTAAAGAAGTCTTCATTAAGGCATGTTGCACTCTTGAAAACCCAGGATGGACCACATATCCTTCCGATAGCTCCCTCAATAGTACGTGTGTACCTTGATCACTGCCCTCTATCACTCACACTGAAAATGAACTTTCTGTACCTTTCTTAGTCCCCAAATTGTAATCTCCTACCCCCAGCACCTAGGTTTAGCACACAAAAGATATTCAATGACGTTTCTTAAATTTAACTGATATTACCAAGTGGCTGCAACTTCTTACACTATTCAGGAGCATGTAAAATTGAGAAACGTATAATCAACCCAATGATTTCTAGTTTAGCGGCACTGACTTTTAAGAAAACGTCAGTTTATATCTGTACAGGTTCCAGTCTAGATAAAAAGGCAGAAACTTGAATAACTTGTCACAGCTATCGGTCTTAAAGAGACTGAAATTGACTTAGGGAATGGAGTCAGAACTTCAAAACCTACCTTGGGGTACAAATAACACAAACCCAGACACACAGAAGCATTGTGGCCCATGGGCCGTGTGAGGGATTTCTCAATGGAATGTGTGTCTGAACTGAGCTCCTGCTCTATGAGCCAAGCAACTCTTTTGGTTCCCGCCATCTGTGTTCGCTGGCTGGCCTCAGCTATTTACCCTTGATTTATGCACAGCGAATGTCGACAATACTCACAAACCATTGGTAGAGCATAATGTACTGGGCTGCAGAGACTGCATAGAGATGGGTGGGCCGCACTAGCAAACCTGTCATCCCTGCTTCCACCTTCTTGGTTTCCTCATGTCAGAGCAATCCTGCTCTACAGCCTGTTCTGAAAAGAACTGTGAGTTAAATAGTGGTGGCTATGTCAAAAAATTCCAAGCATAAATTTTACAACACATGAAAATGTACCCATCTTCATGGGAACGACAACAAAAAATGGGCACTAGCTTATGCTAACATTCTGTATTCCCAAGAGGCCTCTCTAATCACCAAAAAGAGCAAGCCCATAGACTAAAAGGTGTCAGTCCCACGTGGATGATAAAGACCCACTGAGGTAAAATGCCATCATCTCTAGATATGGATAGCTGAAAAGTTCTACTGCTCCTCCTAGCTTCTCATGTGGTACTAAAATTTTGACTCCTAGAAATTCAAACTGAAATTACAAGTATAAAATCAAACAAATCAATTAACATAGAGAAGTTACGTATATCATTTATCATCTTCCTGACTGTGGTGGTAGGAGCACTCTACTATAATCACCAGCAGCACGGCCACCCTAGCCATCCCACTGTCCTGGCTGTCAGTGCACTGAGAATTATGCAGCCAGAGAATCTGACATGGCCACAAGCCAGGGCCATCGAAGCCAAGAGGAGTATCGTAGCCAAACTGCATGTGTACCAAATGTAAAAAGTCCAGGGCATAAACATGTTTTCCCAAACTATTCCTGCCCCAGCCTCTAAATGGTATTTGGAGGATATAAGGAAGACACAAAATAACGAGGACACCTATTGCTCATGGCATCATAGTGATTGCTATTTGAAAGATTTTAAAAGTGACCTGAATGCCCAATCATCACCACCATTCTAAAGTAAGTCTCCCTTACTCAGTATCAGATGCCCGAGCACCACAATGCTGATGGCTATGGCGGAGGCTGCTAAGTGTTGCTCTGTGCCATGGTGTTTTAAACATCTCTTTCAGGGAGGCTAAAAATCCATCACTTAAATCTAAAAAGTCACATATTGCCAATTACTGTGAACTATGCAAAGCCTAGAGGAACAAAGCCATCAGTAGACCTAGAACTTCCTGCCTACAGGTAACAACACTGCTAGCACACAGAAAACTCAGAAACGTGTCCTTTTCCATCTTCTCCAAAATCCTCCCTTCCTTTATTCTTGGTTTTATAATCTGGTGCGTCAGATCAAATCCTGAGTACAAAGCAAAACTTCACTTGTAGAAACATCTGTTGCTGTCTAAGAACTGCTTCTCTTCATCCCCTAGGCTTTCCGAGGTGACACGGGTTCCAGGGAGGACGATTCAACCTGACACTCTGTGATAGAAATGAACAATGTTTCCTGACAGTACTGAACCATGAGCCCGTGGATGGATGAAGAAACTGGACAGTAATTACTTAAAAAACAACAAAGAGAGACTAAGCAGGGCGCCTGGGTAGCTCAGTGGGTTGAGCATTGGACTTTGGCTCAGGTCATGATCTCACAGTTGAGGAGTTCGAGACCTGTGTTGGACTCTGTGCTAACAGCTCAGAGCCTGGAGCCTGCTTTGGATTCTGTGTATGTCTCTCTCTCTGCACCCCCACCCCTGCTCATGCTCGGTCTCAAAAATATATAAACATTAAAAACAAAGACAGACTAAACTAGTTCTTAAACGCAGTTCAGGGCCAGCATGGATGAATAAAGTCCACTCTATCCAAAAATTTAGTCAGGGCTACTTTCTCTCAAATTATACCACCTCTTTGCAAAGAGTATTTACTAATAAGTACCTACTGTGGGTCAGATGCTGGATGAATACCATCATCTTTTATTTCTCCAGCCCAAATTCGAGGCATTGATGCTGAGCCACAGAAGGACCTTATTCTCTACAAACCTGAAACGTAATTCTTACTTAATTGAATATATCCAGTGATCGCAGGGTAGGGTGGGGTGGGGTGGGGAGCAGAAGTTATACTTGAGGAACACTATGTAGAGATGGAACTCCTTATTAATTTCATAGTGCAGGCTATTAGGAAGATGTGATTTGTCATGCAGAAAGTGCTGGAAGAGCTGTAAACTTCAGGGAGTCAGCAGATGGTCACTGAAAAGAAAATTTGACAAGAGAAGAACAAATGACCTTTTTGTGTCAGAATGTGTCACATGAGGTAATTCCGGAAACGTGGTGAGCAGTGACTCAGTAAAGTCTCACCTGAAAGTCAAACCAGTGTTTCTCCTCTTTAAGGAAGTCTTTTAGTTGTAAATGTTGCTGGCTGCACAACTTTGAGCAATTTACCTAATTTCTCTGATAAAAATACAGACCATCACAAAGGTTCATCATAAAAAGTCACTGAGAACCTGAGAGGCACAGAGTAAGTGCACAGTATCATACAGTGTTTGTTAGCAAATAGCAGTGGCAGTAATCAACACGAACATAGGAAAGGAGGGGAGGACACATTCTGGGGGTGTAAATAATGTTATCTATGCAATAGGTAATCTATCCTTATTACAAGAAAATTCCTTGGTTCATCAAATTGTCTGGGGCTGTACCTGCAGGAGGAGGCAGCAGGGAGTGGTGCTTTGGAATGTGTGCCCTCAGCCACTTCTGTTTAACTCTGTTTTCTTCCTCATTCTTTGTGCCTCGTATTTACTGTTCAGCTCATTTTACTAGGAATGAGTTGATGACCACTGGAACCTAACGTTTAACTATAAGGCATTTCCTTTTTAATTTTTTAAATAACAAGTGCTCTTTTTTCAAGAGCAGAAGGCTTCTTTTAAAAAGAAGTCTCATTGTCCTTCAGCTTCTCTAAAGAAATCTCATCTGTTCAAAAGACCCACTTAACCTGGTAAGTAAAAGCAAACGCAGCCAGGCCAAGTACCTTTGCAGACCGATCTAGACTTCCCTGACCACTCAATGCCACTGGCTGCCAGACTTGCAAGTTCCAACAGCAGCTCCAGGTGTTGATCCCTCTCAGCCCCCTGAATGGCCAGATTTTCCCTTTTTCTCCCCATCTCTCTCTGCCTCATAAAAATCAGATTTAGCGACATGTTTAAGAACAACATAACAAAAAGCCTACGTCTTAATTGTACAGGAGGTTAATAGTCACACTGTTGACTTTCCAGTAAGATAAACAGTGCAAACTTGGCCAGCACTAATGTATACAACCCACCCTCTCATTCCTGAAGACCGTACTCATTCTTGGGATGTGAATGACAGCAAGAGTTCACTGGGGAGAACGGAGCATCCTAACCTGTCAGAAGCACTGAAATACCAAAAGAAAACTGGAGGAGTTTAGGCTGAGCTTCTTTATTTCGGGGAGTAAGTAATTCTATGTCATGAGGATCTTGAGTCTGTGATAAACAAATTACCCTCAAACTCTAAAAGGCTGCCTGTCAGTGTTAAGTCTTTTTCCAGTTCTACTCTGCCATGAAACTCAGGGAGATCTGGTGTGAGGCTCAGTAGGAAGGCTGGCTGGCTCTGGCCTGACTTCTGAGCCTTGGTGGATGATCTGCATAGGAGCTAAGGGGTTCATGGGGGTGCTTCACCTCCCCAGAGCCAGAAACCAGAACATCTTAGAGTGGAAAAGACATGCCCAAGCCATCCTGGTGCCTGCAAGATCTCTGGCAAATCTAGAAGTGGCAGCTGGTCAAGCATTAAGAGGATGGTCATACAAGGTTTTTAAAAAAGAATCAAGGAGGAGAATCTTACAGTTCAACTCTAGAGGCTGGTTAAATAACTATAAAATGGCATGAATTACAGCCACCAAAAGGGATGATGTGAGAGACCTGTATTTACAAATATGGACACATGTTAACAAAATACTCAGTGACAAAGTAAATAGGTTACTGAACATTATGTATAATACAATCCCATTAATAGGAAGACACCCACACACACACACACACACACACACACACAGAAAGAGAAAGGAAGAGAGGGAGAAAGAAAGAGAGAGAGACACACACACACACACACACACACACACACACACACACACATAAATGCTTTGCATGAGGGATGGGCATAATGCTTTGGTATGTGGCCCTAGGTTTAAGCCAATTATCAGCTTTGTGACCTGGGGTAAGTTAGCAACTTAAGGCCAAGTTTCTTCATCTGGGAACTATTAAAGAGGAAGAAGGGGAAGGGAGGGGAGGGAGGGAAGTACCTGTTCTCATAGGCTGTCATGAAAATTAAATGATATGTAAAAGATTTCAACAGCTCTTTGTGACAGAATACATTTAATAGTATCACTATGATTTATCTCTGGATGGTAGATTCTGTGGATAAATAGATGCTTGAGTTCTTTTTTGCTCATTATGCTTCCTGAGTTTCTACTACGACCACGTATTTTTACCACATAGTGTTTTGTTCTTGTTTCTTAAAGGCTTTGTAAAAATACAAAGAGACACAAGGACCATTTGGGGCGTGAAAAAAAGAGAACACTTATGGTTCCAATGTTACAAGAACACACTGGAAACGAAGTATGAAAACTGATTTCCTTCATGTGATAGTTGTTAAATGTCAGTAAAAGCACACAGAAGAAAAAATGTATAAACCCAGCACGAGCCATTAAAAAATCCCAACACGTTATACAACATGGGTCAATTCTGAAAATATAAAGAGAAAAAACCTAGACATTAAAGGACACATATATGGTTCTACTTAAATGAAATATCTAGAAGACACAAATTCACAGAGACAAAACCAATTAAAGACTACGGGGGAGCATAGCAGAGAGGGAACAGGGAGCCTAATGGTTAGTGTCTTCGAAGCAATGAAAAAGTTTTGGGAATAGATAGATAGTGGTAATGGCTGCAAAACATCACAGATATAATTAGTGCCACTGAACTGCACAACTCAAAATGGTTAAAATGTCAAGATTTATGTCACATACATTTTACAACAGACAAATAAGAGAGACTGATAATGTAATATAGGAAACCACACTGAACTGTGCACTTTAAATTGGTGAATTGTGGGGTGCCTCGGTGGCGCAGTTGGTTGAGCATCCGACTTGGGCTCAGGTTATGATCTCACAGTTTGTAAGTTCGAGCCCCGCATCGGGCTCTGTGCTGACAGCTCAGAGCCTAGAGCCTGCTTCGGATTCTATGTCTCCCCCTCTCTGTACCCCTCCCCCTGCTCACGCTCTGTGTCTGTCTCTCAATAATAAATAAATGTTAAAAAAAAAAATTTTAATTGGTGAATTGTAAAAAATGTAAATTATTTTTTAAAATTATACTTTAATAAAGTTGTTAAAAACCCAAAACGACCTTAGGCTCTGGGGCCAGAGAGACTGACCTGGCTTTTGAACCCCAGATAGGCAACTTACCAACTGTGACCCTGAACATATTTTTAAAACTCTCTGAGCCTGACCCATTTGTAAAATGAGGATAATAACTGTACCTTCACAACAGACTGGTTTGAGGAGTAGGGAGATAATATAAAGAGTTTAGTCAAGTGCCCTGGGAGCACCTGGGTGGCTTATAAGTGTCTGACTTTGGCTCAGGTTTTGATCTCCTGATTTGTGAGTTCGAGTCCCGCATCAGGCTCTGCACTGACTGTGCAGATCTTCTGTCCTCCCCCACTCTCTGCCCCTCCCTTGCTCACATGCCTATTCTCTCTCTCAAAAATAAATACATACCAAAAAAACAGCCCTGAATGAATAGCTGCTAATTATCATAATTATTTTTAAACTTCTCATACCCGAAGATTCCCAAGGGTCAAACGTGCTCTACTTACTGACTCCAGGTTTTACCAGCTCTCAGAACTACCACCATGGTAACAAGAAAGAATCCATACATACATCCTGGTTCCCCATTCGGGGACCATTAGGCAAACATACTTGCAGAAGCTCCACCGTCCTCATCGTACATGTCCCCATGCAATGCCAGCTACCCCTCTTCACAATCAAAATCTCACAGCAAATCAGAGGAGGGTCAGAAAACACACAGAGCAATACCTTACTCCAGGGCCTGAGCACCTCAGACAACCTGTCCTAAGCACTGGAACATCACTAGACAAGGATTAAAAAAATTACAAGTATCTTTAGGGGTGCCTGGGTGGCTCAGTCAGTTGAGCATCCGACTTTGGTTCAGGTCAGGATTTCACGGCTCATGAGTTCGAGCCCTGCCTTGGGCTCTGTGCTGACAGCTTGGAGCCTGGAGCCTGCTTTGGATTCTGTGTCTCCCTCTCTCTCTGCCCTTATCCCACTCATGCTGTCTCTCTCTCTCTCTCTCTCTCTCTCTCAAAAATAAACAAAAAAAATTCTTTTTTTTTTTTTTCAACATATCTTATTATCTCTCACTGTTCCCTCTCTTCCCAGAGCTAAACCTACCCTGTTCCTTTATCCTTTTCTCATAGCAACGCCTCTTTCTGATCTTTCAATCATTTTCCTCATGCTGGATCCCATCCAAGTTTTTCTTTTCTCACACAGTGCTGAGGCCCAGCATGGGATGCAGGGCTGGGAACAGTCTGGTAAGCGGGTCATAGAGCCCACAGTACATCCCGTGTGGGGCTTGGATGGTAAATTCTGAAAAGATCAGGCTGTGTGTGTAACCAGTGGCTGTAGACCAGTTGGTGGGTAATGTGACAGTAGTTTACAAACATCCCAGAGGGAAGAGAAACTGTTTGAAGAGCTGCCTCTGGGCCTTTCCTGAGAACTGATGAAAAAGACAAGCACGGAAGTTTGTTCGGAGACCTGGAGAGCTGGTGGTTGGGGTGAAGAAGAACAAATCTCATCCAGAATGAGGGAGGGAGCCCCCAAAAAGGTGTCTCAGGGCAGCTGTGAGATCACGGCTGGGGCCAGGCTTCCATGGTGTGGAGACTCCACACTGGCTCCCAGGGCTGTTCCTTATGTTAATTCCTCTGTCCTGGCTACAAGAACAGAATGAGAAGCCTGCCTGAGGGCTTACAGAAACTTATCTCAAGGTTTGTTGGAGAAGTTACTTTTCCCACACTCACTCACTCACTCTTGAGAGGAGAATCAGGTTCAAAGGGGCAAATGGAGCTGGAAATAAATAAGAGAACAGAGATGGGGGTAGTACTGGGCAAGTTTTTTGGGAGAATGTGTCAGAAAGACAGGCTAACGTGTCCTTTTTAGGGTGGAGCCGCACAGCACTATCTGAATCATCACCCTGGCACTTTGGGTGATGCATCTGTAATCAGTCATTTAATTTTTACAGGATGAGAAAATACCTAAAAGCCACATCTCCTTCAAAACCCACGGCTAAGTTCTTTCTGATAATTCCTCTTCTTATAAATCTCTAATAGTTCCCAATTCGTTCTGAATCAAGGACAGCATAACTGATGAGGGTTTCCATTTATACCTTCCTTCCTTCTTCTCATACCTACCACACACCATCATTTCTCTGCCGCTTATCATTTCATGAACGAAGTTAATTCTTGCCACTAAATTTTAAGACTCATTCCCTCCACTAGCCTGGAATGCAACTCGCCTAAATAGAGGGACAGCCATACAGCTCAGAACAGTTTCCCCAAGGCTGTGTGTGCTTAAGAGCCAACTTCACAGTTTCCTAGCCTTCAAAGTCATTAACGTAAAATCAAGCCCAAAACTCTGATCTCTGCAGAATGTCTTCACTTTAAGGACATCTTACACTCACCAACGCACCTGGGAAGCTCAGCTGGTTGAGTGTCCGACTCTGTATTTTGCCTCAGGTCACGATTCCAGGGTTGTGGGATCGAGCCTCATGTTGTGTTCATGTATAAGAACTCACTCATTCTGGAACAGTCTCATTCTTTCTGAGAACTATCCCCCAGAAATCTAGATTCTGAAGGGCTATCATATAAAAATGGGATTAGACTTGTTCCATGAGGTCCAGGGAGTAAAAATAGGTGAGTGGAAGTTTCAGGGTATACAGATTTGGGCCAGTTAGTAGCAGAACTGGAGCAGGACTTTAGCAAGTATTTATCAAACACTATGTACCTAACATTATGCAAAGCTCAGTCTTATTATTCAAGAAGCTGAGAGACTACAGAGGGAGAAGGAGAGGTAACCGGAAATTTCTATACCGTGTGGCAAGGAAAAAAACACAGTTTTCTACAGCAGCTACCAGCCCAGAAGGGCAATTAATCCACCTCTGGAGAGTCAGACAAGCTTTCTAAAGGATGAGACAGCTAAGGTGACTTCTGAAGGACAAGCAGCTAATTTACACAAAGACTGAATTTATAGCCAGGGAATGGGCACTAGGAGTGGGAAGGTCAGAGGCAGAGAGGACACAAGTGGCAGCATAGACTGCCAGAGCACAGCTGTGAGGGGACCAGTGTCTGGAGAAGAGGCTCGCGAAGGGCCTGTACAACACGCTAGGGAAGGGAGACTCTATCCAGAGGGCAGTGGAGCTCTTCTCATCACTAAAGCCATCTGCATCAATTAAAGACATCCTTTTGTCAAAAGGTCTGTTATCATAACTGCTACTAACCTGGGATTTAAACGCATCAAATATTTTAAAATATCAGTACATTTTGCACAAGTGGTAAGGAACTCTTTCACAGAAGTGTATGATGGTATTTGGGAGAGGACTCGAGAGCCAGAGGCTGGGAAGCCCTAGGCAGGGTTGTGAGGACCAGCTGGAGGGGCTGTCCCCAGTGGCAGAGGTGGGAGCTCTCCGTGGGTTGGTCCTGAACTAGCAGCCAAGCTGGCCTTAGGGTCTGTGCCCCATCAAACACCTTTCTCTCTATATGCCAGGATTCACCTCCACACAGTCCCCTCAAGGAGTTTCCATTCTCCTAAACTAAAATCTTGTTAACAGATCCACTTAAGGGAGTAACACAATTCTTTCTAGAAACTGGGGGAAAAAAATGCTCTTCTGGTTCCACTTAATCATTTTAAGTCACTTAATGTTTCTCAAGTAGAAAGTCTCACACTTTATCTGATGGTTTGTATTATGGCTCCAGAATTTTAGATGACTTCAGAGAGGAAGCCAGTGAACTTTGAAAGGACATCATTTACATTTGTTTGCCGTATCAGGTAGCACTTAAAATATATAAATGGGAAGATGTGGGCAAGAAAAACAAAAAGATTTCTAAAGTTTCCACAGGATTACTGTAGATCTTTTTATTTGTGTGTGGGGGGGGGTGGGGGGGGGGGGGGGGGAGGGCTAAATGGAAAAATGATTATAGGACTTACAACATTTTAAAAAGAGTCACAGAGTTTCCTGTTTGCACATCTCTTTTGGCATTTGTTAATATCAGAGTCTAGGTCTTGGGAGAGGCCAATATATTTTAGACTTTTAAAAGTTCACTTGTACTTAAACTAGAAGTGGGAGATGGCTAATAGCTAAATTTAGCTTCTATGCAAAGTTACTACATTCAAAACTTAGCTCAACCTTTGAGGGTAACTATTTGCCAGAAGTCAAATTAAACTGCTATTTTAGGAAAAGAACTTAAATGAAACAGGCTTGAGAAACATTGACTATATAATAAAATGGCTTTTGAAATACCTTTTAATGACAAGATTTATCAAACACATCTAGATTGAATTTCTTCAGAAATATAGCTACTGATAAATGAAGAGAGAAGTGTTAGGAAAAAATGTTTAGGTGAATGATGGACTAAACTTGGAATGTTCCCACAGGATCCCAGCTTTGGTACTTTTTATAGTGTTAAATAAAAGGTCTTTAAAGGGCATGGATGAAGGTGCTACGAAAAAGTCTTTGTGGCAAAGTCTGAAATTAGGATTCTAAGGCCATTGATGTTTTTGGTCAGTGTATTTTGAAAAACACGTAAGATCATGCAATGCCCTAAGTAATGATAATCAATGGTGGATCATTATAAGCATCAGGGAATCAAAATGAGAGGAGAAACTGGGAAATATTCTGGAAGTCATTTTTGCATGTTTAAGTCTCTGAACTGTTCACTTTCTTTCTTTAATCTCTCACCTTGTCTTTATTTCTTCTCTTCTACCATTTATAAGTGGAGATGAGAAACTACCTAGGGCTGCGAAAGAGAAGGAAGCTGATGTCCTGTACAAGATTGAGAAATGACTCCTATACTCAACTCTAGCTACTCTATATGACCTTAGGGGAAACTAGGACTCTCAAGTCCCAGACGCCATGTGTATAAACTAAGAGAATTGTGGTACTCCAGTACACGGCTGTTGGCTACATAAGTTGGTATAATCTTTATACAAGCTCTTTGGCAAATGTATTGGGGGGGGGGGTTGTTTTTTGTGTTTTTTTTTTTTAAATTTCATGAAGGGGCGCCTGAGTGGCTCAGTCAGTTAAGCGTCTGACTCTTGATTTCGGTTCAAGTCATGATCTCACGGTTCCTGAGTTGGAGCCCTGCGTTGAGCCCTGCATCGGGACCCCGCACTCTTGGCTTGGAGCCTGCTTGGGATTCTCTCTCTCCCTCACTTGTGGGCTCTCTCTCAAATAAATTAAAAAATAAATAAATTTCATGAAATACAATTAAAGGGAGTAAATAACTACACACAAAAAGGGCTGGCAATTAACCAGCAGATGTAGGTAGAGATCTTCGACGGCTGTTACCATTACATAGGGGGAGACAACTAATCACTGTGTGCCTTCTGATGGAAGTGCATATTGCCCTCGACCCCCAATCCTAACCTGAATCTGATCAAGCCTCTGTATCTACTAACTTAAAGAAAATGCAGAAAACAGGACCACGCTAAACACCACCACAGAGATGCAGTGAGCATCATTCACACTGTAAGAAATTAAAGGATAAACAGTCTGGGTTCCTCAGCAAACATACTGTAAGGGAAAAAAAAAAAGATTTTTATAAGGGACCGGCCCAATGTCAAAATGGTATAGATTTGGACCTTGATTCAATAAACTGTTAAAAACAACAAAACATCAGGCTAAGAATCTACTTTTGTATGTTTGAAATTTTCTGTAAAAGTTAAAAATAAAAAATTAGGAGATTATTAAAAATGGTTAACACTGAAAGCAAGATAACAATCAACTTGTAAATGTGAACTCTCTCTTGTCTATCCTCTTGGTTATTGGTTATTCCTCCACTCACCAGAACGTAACAGACCAAGACACGGTTATGATATCACAATTTGTGTCTCTATTAAGTGTTAACACAATTTCTGGACTTTATAAGAGCCCAGGAACCAAGAAAAGAAAAAGGTATTTCTGGAGGAACCACATTCCAAATGACAATCCAAATGATGCTATGCTTAAGCCTTGAGCTTCATGCCCTCCTGGTGTAGCAATGTGCCATTATGAAGCACTTAATACATTTCAAAGCACATTATCTCATTTTATTCCCACTATAGCTCAGTGAGGTCAAGCAGAACACAAATTCATCATTATTTTAAAGAGAAACCACCAGCTGTGAGGGATGCTCACATTATTAATTTTGAGGGGGAGGGGAAAAAAGAAAACACAGAGCTACCTACCATCTTCTCCTTCAACCAAATGACAAAGAAAAAATTATCCACTGAAAATTAACTACAGTAGTCAAGGAAGCACTGCTCTTCTTACATAGACAACCAATAAAGAAAATTAGAAATAGACAAATGAGGGGCACCTAGCTGGCTCAATCGGTAGAGCATGAGACTCAATCTCAGGGTTGTAAGTTCGCTCCCCACTGTGGGTACAGAGGATACTTAAAAATAAAATCTTAAAAAAAAAAAAAAAAAAAAAAAAAAGAGGAACAGACGAATGGAAAAATACCTCTCTCAAATTAAATGACCATTCAGTATCTGACAAGAAACTAATTTTATTAATAAACCATTAAAACGCCATGCCATTTTGCCTATCAGACAGAATGAATTCATTTATATATGATAATATCCCCAGCTGAGGGGGAGACAGGAAAATAGGCATTGTCATATAAAGTGCCTACTAAGTTTCCATCTCTGTGCTAGGCACCATACTTACTGATGCAAGCAGTCCACTCTTCACAAACATAAGATGAAAAACTCAAGTAAGTTCAGCCTCAGACTCAAGTGTGTAGCCTTTGTGGGGAAAAAGTCAGTGAACCCAAATAGATCATAATGGAATCATAGATCCATACTGTCTTGATTCTAGAAAGCCACCCCATTTTCAGTGGTATTAAAGAGACTGCAAAGAAACAACTAAAGGGCTTATACAAACAAAGAAAAAAACGTCAAACCCTCCCATATCACTGCGTATCTTCCCATCTATACATTTCATCCCAGGGACCAAGGTCAGGTGTTAAAACAAGCATAGGAGACATGTTCCAGGACTATTCCCATCAATGACACACAGCTACAAAACTAACATTTCACACTAATCTAAATATTTAACTTTCTGTCCCCTGAGCTTATTTTTAAGGCGTCTAGTCAAAAACACTGGTCAGTCTGTTTTATGTTTATATGCATAATTCAAAAACACTTCTTATGAAATAAATTTCATTTCTTTTTGATGAACATTCTATTATATGTCCCACCTTTCCATTTTTAGTTTAATTTAATGGGGGGAAATTATTGGGCATGTAGAACTTTTTTTCATTACTCTTCTGTTCACATATTTTTTAAAATTAAGAAGGAAATTCCCAATCCTATCTAACTACTAGTAATCTCAGTGTTCTACTGCAGTTCTTAATTAAGGAATCTGAATTTAAAACAATACAAAACAACATCAATCTATTTTCTAAAAATCTTAACCTCAACAAAGTTGTAATAGTGGCCATTTCTGTAGATAGAAAAGTTGCTTTGATCCAATAGCCAAAGAAACTCATTATAATCCAAGAATGATAGGTCCTACTCAAGCACTTGGAAAACACACAAAGGTGCAATGCACCAGTCCTGAATCACCAGCCAGAAAGACTCTTTCATAATGATGATGGAGATTACAAAGCCCCGCCTGAGGCGGAATTTCCTTCCTTCAAAAAGATGCTATGATTCCCTGCCCCCATGCAGAAGTAATGAATGCAATCCACTGAAACACCCTGAAAATACAGAAACCCAGGTTCATTAAGACACTCAAAAACAGGGAAAGTGAAAGAAAAAGAAAAGTCATACACCCCCCCCTCCCAAAACAGATAAATGGGCACCAATCCCTTATGTTCAAAACTGGCAATAAAAGGAAAGAATTAAGCATTTATTTTGCTCCTCAACTTTTTTTCTGATGAACAAACTAACTTTATTTCAGGGAAAATGAACATAATTAGGAAAATCACTCTTTTCAACCCCTAATCAAGTAACGCAGTAAAGATCAATGGATAAAGCCATGAAAATGAAGTTGACAGTCACTTTTACAATGAAGGCATCATCCGATTACTACTTGAACACAGGCCCATTTTGACATCACCACAGAATGACCCAAACACTGGTTACTTCATAATGTAGTACCACATGAATGAAAGCACACAGCACCACCTAGGACTCCTTAACCAAACCTTTCAAATCTAATCAAGACTTTTAATTTGCAGTAAATAAAGGGGACACAGACACCTAAAGAAAGCAAACAGAAAAACCCAGGACTTTTTTTTCTCAATATGGCTGATACTTTTTTCAACAAAACAATGGCATAAGAAAGGGGGAGGTGGGGGAAGGGAACTACTCTAGATGAAAAGACCTTTAAGAGACATAACTAAATGCAACATATGGATATACTTTGAACAATTCAACTAGAAAGACTAGGAGGAGGAGAAAGAGAGAAGGGATATAAAAAGCAAGTTGTGGTGTAATCTTGATAAAGCTTAAATATGAATGTAGATGGGTTTCTGGGGTTGATTCTCTCTACATTTTGGTATGTTGAAAACAAGAGAAATAAACAGAAATAAATCTACAAGACCCCAATCTCCTCTGTATTGTGGCCCAAAAAACAAGTTTCTTCTGTAAAGTAGCCAAGGAGACACGAGAAGGGTCCTAAGCTGTAGGTGATTCAAGTCACCAGGGAATGTTTTCATCAGTCCTGTTATGCAAACACGCACACCCCTGTACTTAAGTCACAGGGTAATGAGATTTTTTAATAAAGGTTTTCCTTTCCAAGTAAATTCAGCTCCTAGGTGAGGAACAATAGGCATGCAGAACCACCACAGAATCTTTCTCTGCCCATGAGGAAAGGAAAAAAACAAACCAAAAGAGCATTCCACTTACTCTCTGCAGGCTTTTCTCCATCTGTCAAATAGAGACAATACTGCCTTACAGTTTTTATGAAGGATTAGCACTAATATGTGTATGTGCCTGTAACTGGCCCCTGGCAGTGGCTCAAGTAAATGACAGCTTATAAAAAATCACTTGTAGCCAGTTACCTACAATCTCAAGATCCTGAAATTTGCAACCACGTGGGCACAGAAGATGACACTGCCCAGCCCAACACATTTATTTCAGCTTTGTGAGACTATGACTAAAGGACCCATCCAGTAAACCTGTGCCTGGAATTCTAACCTACAGAATTGGTGAGACAACAGATGTCATTTTAACCCTCACCCCCAATCCAGCCTCCTTTATCAGCTTGCTTAGTCCATAAATGCTTATCAGAGATGCCTAAAACACTGTGCTGGTGCGACGTGCTCTGTGAAGGAATAAAATACCTGAAAGGGTCCCGTGCTGTTCTTCTGGTATCTACGGATGCCCTGGATTCGGCACCACCTTCCAATCCAGCGTGGTCACCCTCTATTTCCTTCTGTGCATCTCTCCAGCCTCACTAGACCACAAGCTCTTCTTTGATCCTTTCCTTCCTGCACTTTCACACAAGCCACCCCCTCAAGTCTGTAGATCACTTCTGCATATTCTCTGCTTACTGAAATGTTTCTCACCTTCAGATACTAGGTCTAGAGACCTCCAGGAGATCTTTTCCCATTCTCCCTAATTACCAGGATTATCATCTGCACACGGCATTATCTACGATTTCACTTTAGCACTTGCTCTGCCTTCTACTGCAGCCATCTACAGGCTGGTTTCCCCTACGAAAGTGTAAAACACCTCAAGAACAGAGCTGTACCTCACTCAGCTTTTTATCTCTCACCTCCCCTCAAATATTTGCTAAACTCAAGTGAGAAAACTTAACCGGGAACTCAGCATAATTTCCTGCACAGAGCTGTTAATGTTTGACCAGGTTGATCTCCTTGACCTCGAGACAGATATTTAATTAATTAATTAACGTTCCTTCACCCTCAGCCACTAATTAGATTATTCTGTTCAAACCAAGATGGTGCTTCTGGCTCCAACTCCACCGTTTCTCAGGACAGCTAAAACCCTAGCAGCTAATGAAGAGGAGGATGATGAAGAACCCGTATTTGCACCAGCTACACACATTACACCAGGAGCTTGAGATTTTCAGTTCACTTAACTCTCCAAGCAACCATCACTTTTGCTAGGCTTTTCCCCAAGGAAAAGAGCCTTGATTACATGATATTCTATTGTTACAAATCACCTATATATTTACGATATGTAAAATGAGGCCTAGAGCAGAGAATGAAAACAGGCATCAGAGCAGCATGTAATAATATATAATCCCACTCAAATATAAAGATGTGTATCTTTGTATGGCTATTCATCACAAACATTAAAACGGTTATCTCTGGATTGGAGTGGGGATAATTTTCTGCATTCAGTTATAAAATACAGATATTACATGACAAAGATGTTATACTATTAGAAAACCAGTGACTTTCAAGATGCCTCAAACCTCTGTATTTAAAAGTATAGCTCATTTGTAAAATTGTATGTTAAAAAATACAAAGTAAATACAACAGAATTTAATAGCATGTGTCTTTAGGTTTAGGAACTTAAAAACATTAATCCCCCCCCTTAATCTTTTCCAAGGTTCTTCGGTGAACCTGTATTACATCAGGTAATGGGGGTGTGGTGGGGGTGATTAAATAGTTTGGAAAGGTACTCAGTCCAGATCCATTCCCCCAAGGAAGTTCTCCCAGAATGAATGGGAAACATATTATCCAGCTCTTAAAACCACCACATATGCAGCTATTCTTGGGAGGGTCTCTAGAGAGTAAGTGGCATAAATAGAAGCCCCTAGTCAAATGGGAGGCTGGCATGTGAGCCTGCAGACCTCCAGGCACTGGAGGGGCACTGTTTTCCTCCAGTCTAGCTCTGCAGGGCTTATGCTGCTGCAAACTTTTTTTTTTTTTTTTTAAATCAATCAACATTTAGCACTTGCTGTGTTTTTTTTTTTTTTTCCTTTAAAGTTTACTTATTTTGAGATAGAGAAGGGGAGGGTAAGAGAGGGAGAAAGAGAGGGGTTGAACAGGGGAGGGAGAGAGAGTCACAGACAGAATGAATTCTAAGCAGCCTCCACACACTGTCAGTGCAGAGCCTGATGTGGGGCTCAATCTCATGAACCTCGAGACGCGAGATCATGACCTGTGTTGAAATCAAGGGTTGGAAACTTAACCAACTGAGTCACCCGGGTCCCCAGCTGCTACAAACTTAATCACCTGCCCCAAATCTGTAATAGCTATCTGGTAAATGCAGGTTTCCATGCCCCCAAACTATGGTTCTATCATATTAAAAATTAAAACTTAAATTTTAAAAACATTTATCAACTCATTTAAAAAACCAAGCCCATTACATATTAAAATAATATGTTTTACGAAAAACAACTACATATACCAAAACAAGTAAGGATAAAACTTCAATATCTGGTGCAACAGAAGACAACTTATTATCTGCTTATTATTCTTATTATCTGCTTTTAATTCAATCTATTGCAATCTATTGCAATGTACTGATTGTAGTATATGAAAAAGAAAACATAGCCTCACCGGTGAAATCAGTGATTATTAATGAAATTCTTTTAATGAATAAAACGAGTTGACATTTGGAAGATCAGTATAATTCAGTGACCCAGTATTTTCCAAAAGATCAATGTGTCATCATAAAATCATGCATGAAATGGAATTTAACAACATAAAAAGCTCATGGATAAAGTTTGATTCCACAGTGCAACAAATCTTTTGGTGTAATATAAACAAGGAATATCCACAATTACCTGTAAAAGATATTGAAATACTTCTTCCTTCACAAGCTACCTATCTCTGGGAGGCCATATTTTTAAATGGATTAAAATTTTTTTAA
The DNA here is from genome assembly GCF_023721935.1 of Panthera uncia. Lineage (NCBI taxonomy): Eukaryota > Metazoa > Chordata > Mammalia > Carnivora > Felidae > Panthera > Panthera uncia. Next base: position 173,105,505 of record NC_064811.1, read on the forward strand.
TTTCAAATTTCTTTAAAAAATAATTTTTTTTAATGTTTTATTTTTGAGAGAGACAGAGACAGAGTATGAGAGGGGGAGGGGCAGAGAGAAAGGGAGACAGAATCCAGAGCAGGCTCCAGGCTCTGAGCAAGCTGTCAGCACAGAGCATGATGCAGGGCTTGAACTCAGAAAACGCGAGATCATGACCTGAGCCAAAGTCAGGCACTTAACTGACTGAGCCACTCAGGCGCCCCTAAAAAAATTTTTTTGAGAGAGTAACCAGGCAGCAAGCAAGCACAAGTAGGGGAGAGGGTCAAAGGGAGGGAGTGGAGGGTAGGGGTGTGTGTGGGGGAATCCCAAGCAGGCTCCACACTCAGTGCAGAACCGGAGGAAGAGCCTGGAATCATGACCTGAACTGAAATCAAGAGTCAGATGCTTAACCCACTGAGCCAGGAACCCGTTTTAATTTTTAATATGGTAATATGTACCTTCCCCATTTTGTCAAAAATATTGTCAAGTGATGCGTAATCAAGAATGGAGATGGAATAAAAATATTTTTTACCTCTTCATCAAGGACATTCTTAGATGAAACTGGTTTCTTTTTTTAAACAAAGCATGGGACAGTACAGAATACAATGATGACTAGTGCAGTTTGGTGCCACTGTCTTGACATGTACTAAGGTGCCAGTAATTACGCCCACTGCTACACAGGGAGAAAAACAAACCACTCTCGTGAAAATAGTTTAGACTTCGGGGACTCCTTGAAAGGGTCCTGGAGACCAACCTGGGGTTGGCAGAAAAATACTTTGAGAACTGCTGTACAAGAAAAGGCACCTCTTTCTTTAAGGATTTACAAGTGTGTGAAAAGGAAGAAGGGAAGAAAGAAACAGGGAGACTGAATCAAACTTTAACTGAGAAATGCTCTCTTTTTAATGAGTGAGGAGAGTACATGGCCTTAAAAGAATTAAGTCTATGTTAGCTGTTCCTTCTGGAGTGTCCCACTAAATTAACTCCTTTATTCTTTCATTTCTCTGCAGATATAATGAATAATTTAAGTTTACAAAACATGAAAGTTGGGGCAGTTATTTGCATTATAAAAGAATCCTGTGATTTCCAAGGAGATTTGACTTCCTGAGTTCTTAAGGCCTTTGTTTATAGCTAATCAATGATTAAACAAGAAACAAATTCAAAGCATAATGTTAACAGCCATTGCTAATCAAAGATAGGCTACTCATTAAATTGTATCATAAGTAAATTGGATCAGATTTGCTGATCTACACAGTGCTGCAATAACTCACCTCCCACATAAAACAAGATATATATGGAAACCACTTATCACATCCATTACCTAATATTACTTTAATATTGTTAAACTTAGTTATTAAAATTTACACACATTAAGCAAAAACTAGGAATGTGTGCAGGTTTGAGATGACAGAGGCAGAGACGGGCTGTAAACACTGGTGTGGTGTTGTGAATTTGGTTTTTTTTAACGCAAACAGTATTTCTGATTTGTCAAAGTGGGACATACGTGGAAATAAGCATTAATTAGGATATCTTGGTTTCTAAGAGTATTTTGCTGTCCTCACCGACTGCAGTTTTGTTTCATGTTTTTATTTTTCAGAATGTCCAGGGGCCTAAGCACCTGGTGCCCTCACACATATCCTGAGTGCCAAATCCATGTCCTGCCTGATTCTTGACAATGGGCCTTTCTCTGTGATGTGAGAATCGGGCCCACAAATACCTGGCATTACTGGGGGTGAGAGGCTCGGCGGGTCAATCATTATAAAGTCTCAATACCCAGAATGTAAATCATTGGCATGTTTCTGTGAACATCACTTCTGGTAGCTTCAAACTGGTCCACAACAAGGACAGAATTCCTAGACACTCCCACTGTGGAGTTGCTTTGTAGGGAACGGGGGGCACATGATCCAAGTAAGCACAATCCTGCAAGCTCACCTTCCATACTTTGATGTCCTGGTCTCCTTTCCACCAGGAAGCCAGCTGCCTCCTGTCTCCTCCTGGTGTCCATCTCCTGGCCCCTTCTCCTATATCGCTTCCCAATGGCTCTGACTGCCCAAAGACTCCCCATTACTGCTGTTGTCCACAACTTCCGCATCACATCCGGGCTCCCCCTCCCATCAAAACCCTTATCAGCAAGGACAGAGGTAAGAAAAACGGGTGAAAGAATAATCTGTGGTCTCACCACCACCAATTTCTTTTCCCAAAACTTAGTGTTAGTGAAAGTGGGGTGGAGGTCTGGGGAGGAGGGAAGCTTCCTTCGTAGGAGCACCACCTCCCCAGCAGGGTATTTCCTAGTGGCATTTCAAGGCATATTAAGAAAAAAATTCAGGCAAGGGCCCTCCTCACCACCACTGAATTTGTTCCTCTATGTTAAGACATTTTATGGTGTCCTTCCATTCCTGTCTCCCCAGTGCAGCTTCCAACAGCTTAAGGAAGGAGAGTGTCTTCCTTAAAACATGAGGCTGCCATGCTCAACAATCTCCATTCTCTCCCCACCAATTATTTAGAAAAAATTTCTCGCCGGGGGGCGCCTGGGTGGCTCAGTTGGTTAAGCCGGCGACTTCAACTCAGGTCATGATCTTGCAGTCTGTGGGTTGGAGCCCCGCGTTGGGCTCTTTGCTAGCAGCTCAGAGCCTGGAGCCTGCTTCTGATTCTATGTCTCCCTCTCTCTCTGCCCCTCCCCTGCTTGCTCTCTGTCCCTCTCTCTCTCAAATGATAAACATTTTTTAAATGAAAGAAAAAATTTCTCGCCAGGCACTGAAGACCTTCACCACCACCTCCACACCTTCAACATGAAAAGCCCTTAAAAATAATGCTTCGGGTACACAGTCCTGGATGGAAAACTGGTCACGAGTAAGTAAGAAATGAGGACGCTGGGATTATATGCTATAACCAAACAAAACCAGAAAACCTGACACACCATTTTTTATACATATATGCATAAAATGTATGTAGAAACGTATACAACGTAACGTTAACAGTGGTTATTCCTGGATGGTAGGGAAACGTATTTTTAACCTTTTAAATTTCATTTATGGTTTCCTTCTCTAACAATAAAATGAATCAGGCATGGTCATTTTACAAAATGAAACTTAACTATTATTTTATAAAGAGAAGGATTAAGAAAAAAAATATATTGGGGCTTATTTCTCAAATGCAGAAGAGCCCAGATTGTGATCATGTGGTTAACATACCTATCTCCAACTCAAATCTTTTATCTCCCTAAATAACAGACCCAATATCCAGTTAAACAACTCCTCCTATTTCTATGTTATTTTTATTTTCAAACAATTGCAGGACTAGGTCTCTCAAACCCTTCCTTTATGTCAGGAGCAGGCAAGGTTTTCAATCTCCTTGAAAAGTAATATTGAAGGGGTGCCTGGGTGGCTCAATTGGTCAAGCGTCTGATTCTCAATTCTGACCCAGGTTATGATTTCACAGTTCGTGAGTCTGAGCCCCACATCAGGCTCCATGCCGATGGTGCAGAGCCTGCTTATGATTCTCTCTGCCCCTTCAGCACTCACTGTCTCTCAAAATAAACTCAAAAAAGAAAAAGTAATAGTGAAAAATTTTCTGCAGATTGCTCATCAATCAGCCTTTTGGGACTTTACAAACAAGGATCACCTAGAGATCACGGAGTCTGCTTAACTAAATTGGTGAGTATTTATGCTGTTTTCATACTATCATGATTCCAAGAGGAGTGTACAGATGAAGTCTAAGGATCTGAAACTATCAATGTAAAACAGAGCTGTAGTATTGCCTCTTGCCATTCATGCTCATTTCCATTTCCATCTGAATGATGGGAAACACTTAAGTAAACTGCCTGCATATCCTCCAGTATAAATCAAAGAAGTCAAATACCCTCCCCTCTTTGCTGATGATGCCATTATTCATTGAATTGAAATACTTAAACTGTTGAAAGGAGTCACTCTTATTTTCTGAAATAACTCAGAATGAAGTACACCAAAACTAAATAAAAACCCTACGGTTCAATTTGGTCAACTATATAAGAAAACATTTTATAGTTAATGCATCCTGATCATCAAAATCTGATGCTAACGGAAGCCTGACTTTCACTGAGCAGTGACCTGCCCTGAAATCTCCTTAGATGCAGGCATCTGGGGTCTCTAATAAGATCATATTTAGGAGCACCTGGGTGGCTTAGCTGAGCATCTGACTCTTGATTTTGCTTCAGGTCATGATCCCAGGGTCTTGGGATCAGACCCTGTGTTGGACTCTGAGCTGAGTGTGGAGCCTGCTTAAGATTCATATTCTCTTTCTCTCTTCCCGCCCCCCACCTCCCTCTCTCTAAATTTAAGAGATTAAAAAAAAAAATCATCTTTAAAGGCTTAAATGAGTTTAAAGCACCCCTAAGGAATACCTTAAAAACAACTCAAGCCAAAGCTCCTGGTGGGCTGTAAGTTAGGAGTGTGACACAGTGAGGCCTAAAATGAGCAGTGAGACTCCGGGCCAGTTACTCGGCTTTCTTAGGTGGAAAAGAGGTATTTTGGCCACACTGTTCCGAAGGATTAGAATAGTAGGTCAGTAAATGGCTCCTTGCTTTCTTCCCTATCCGTTTAATAAGAGGCTGCAGATCATTCCGTCAACAACCTGAATTCCAGCAGCAGGCTGTGCTCACTTGGGACACCAGGCCTTCCACCAGGGTCTCCCACCACTCCTCCTGCTCTAATTCTAGCGAGGGATCTGTGTCACTATGAACTAGTACCCTACAGCAACGGCAACACAGAGGCTGTGGCAAAGGATTATGAGAGCCCAGATGTCATTTTTGGCCCTACAGGCCATTTAATCTCCCTGGGCATCAGAATTTTACCTTAAAGGTAAAAGGGGAAGTTGAAGGATGCTGAAATTCAAAAACTGGATAGAGATACTATACACCAAAATGTTAATGGTGGTTATCTCCGGTGGACCTGGATGACTTTTATTTTCTTCTTTATATTTTCCTGGACTGCTGGAATTTCTTTTCCTCTGAGAAGCAGAGGAAACCGAAACTTTCCTCTTATCAGAGTAAACTGGAACTATTTGTTTTTATGAAATATAAAACACAAAAATCTAAGGAAGTTGTTTTTTTTTAATTAATTTATTTTGAGAGATGCAGAGACAGAGCGAGTAGGGGAGGGGCACAGACAGGGAGAGAATCCCAAGCAGGCTCCTCAGTGTCAGGGTGGAGTCCAATGCAGTGCTTGAACCCATAAAACAGTGAGATCACGATCTGACCCCGAAACCAAGAGTCAGATGCTTAACAGACTGAGACACCCAATGCCCCTACGGAAGTTGCTTTTCATAGCAAAAACAGTCTTGCCCTTATCCCCACAGAACACCTGCAACTTTGTCTTTGCCTTCCCTCCCTCTAAACGGCTTGATTAGGTCTTCCTTAGGCATAGTCACTGGCTTTCTAAATGACCCCACTTGTGGAGAGCAGTGTGGGATACACAGCACCTTGTACTTGGAGGCACCTGCATATTTTCAGAGCAGAGCCGGGAACTGGACAGCACTTTCAAGCAGCACATGCTGTGTATGCTGCCTTGGAAAATGCAGGTACCCTGGCTCTGTTCCATGGGCACATGGAGCTTCAGATCAAGCCCTGGATGGCCCCATCCCACAGAGGCGAAAATTAACAGATTTTAGGCTTGTGGAGTGTTGTCCCCAGAAGCAGAAGGGCACTTGCTAGGCATTTTAGAAGTTTTCTGAACTTTCCTAGGATCTTTTCAGACATGAAACAGAAAATTCACTTCCACACAGCCAGGGTCAGTATTGGATAAATGGGAAATTCCAGTGGTATGGCAGAAATCAAGGAAGTGGTCTGATTATTCACCAAGGGATTATGTGCTTACCAGGTATTTAACAAGAGTATCAGTTCAATAGAGCATTTTTCTTTTTTTTGGCGGGGAGGGGGGTGTGGAGGAGAGGGAAACAGAGGAGTGAGCGGTAGAATTTAACTTTACAATTCCTTGCTCTGCTGGGGATTCTCAAATCTGTGCATCAGAATCACCCGAAGAGTTTTTAAAAATGCAGAGCTTAAGTCCTAGACCAGACCCATAGAATCAGAATCCCTGGGGTTGGACTATGGGAATCTGAATTATTGCAAAGTTCTAGAGCCTTTTGATACTTACTCCCTAAAATTAAAGTTGAATGGGTAAAATCTGAGAAAATGCTCTGTACGTATTGGCTGCCTCCACCTTTAAAGCCACCATGATAATACGGTATGCCACAAGCAGTGCAAACAGACCAAGAGCATGGAGTCAACTATATTCCCTATGTATTGTGACAAAACTTATCAAAATAGAATTTAAATATGTGCATTTTATTGTTTCCCTGTCATGCCTCAATAACACCATAATTTTTTAAAGTTCCAAATGAAAAAGCACAAAATAAAAAATCTGTAGCATCTTGATTTTACATGTATTCCTAGGTGCTAGATGCAGAGTATACAAATGCAGAAAAACTACAGTCTCAACTATGAGGAACAGAAGGCACAACATATATGTTCTTACACGCACATATTAAACAGTCACGGAGTAGTCACTCTTGTGAATGGGGCCCTCTTATGTTAATTAATCCTCACAACCCTATGGGTAGGTATAACTATTACTGCCATTTTAGAGATGATACAACAGAGAGAGGTTAAGTAACTAGACCAAAGGTACAAAACTAAAAAGTAACAGGTCAGAATTTAAATCCAGGCTCTATCACTTGATGTGCTAGCCTGTTCGAGCTGCCGTAACACAATACCACAGACTGGGTGGTATGGATTTTCTCACAGTTCTAGAGACTACGAATTCTAAGACTAAGGTGGGGACACATTTGGCTTCTCCTGAGGCCTCTGTAACTTGGCTTGCAGATGGCCTCTTTCTTACTATGTCCTCACCGGCCTTTTCCTCTGTGTGAACACATCCCCAGCGTCTCTTTTTCTTCAAGGAACCCAGTCATATCGAATTAGGGCCCACCCTAATGGCCCCATTTAATCAGGTCTTTAAAGACTATCTCCAAGTACACTTGCATCTAGAGCCACTGAGGGTTGGAGTTTCAACATAGGAATTTTGGCAGAACGCAATTCAACCCATAATGCCTGATGACGGTGTAACCTCAAAATTACTGGATCTCCCTAAGGCCTGTTTCTTCAAGTGTCCAATAGTGCTAATGAGAATCCAAGGAGATAATTCATGTGAAATGCTTAGCAGTGTCTGGCACATCATTTTACAGATGAGAACAACACTCAAGAGACGGTGATTTGCCCTGTTTTCGGCTCTAAAGTGGAGTTCTTACCCTATAGAACCCTACTTTCCTGTACAAGCAAATGCATAATCCAGCAGAATTTTATATAATTTATAAAATTTTTGTATCTCTTACTTCTTGCTTTCTCACGTACTTTTCTTACTTTATTATAAACAAGGGAATAAGTTAAAACTTCATTAGGGAATTATTTCGTTAGTAAAGTATACTACACTTTCCGGAACCGTATAGGACTTTCATTCATCGTCTCTCCTAATTTACAAAGACAGTTAGCTATAGTCACAGTGATGATGCCTCAGAAGATCAATATTTATTTTTAACTATTAAGAAAGAAAAGCAACTCAATGCTTTTTTTAAAAAAAATTAAGATTGTACTTTATGTTTGCCTGGTACTCTACATAGTATATCCATTTAATCCTCAACACAATCTTAGGATCTTGTTTTATTGAGCTCTCCTAACAAGCACGTGAGGAAGGTATTATTCCCATTTTATAGCCGAGGGAACAGGAGGAGCACAGCAAGGTTCAATGTTTTTCTTTAAGGTCACAGAGCTTCACAACGACAGGCAGAACCAGAACTCTTACTGACATCTTTGAGTCTAAGACCAAGGTTCTCCATTTCAGGCCACTATCTGCCTTGGCAAGTACAGTAGCTAGTTTTCTCATTTCCCATTCTCTACACAAACAGAGCAGATGCTCAGCAAATAAGGCAGTCTGATTTGGGGCAATCTAGACTAAGCTGTAAAAAATCTTTGACGTCCTTTATATGGGCCAAGTTTCCTGACAACTTTGACCACCACCAATCCCTTGGACTAATAGCTCTTTTAAGGAACCAACCAGTCTCCTTCTTCCCCAATATTCAGCACACTGAGTGCTCATTAAAGTTCAACAGGTATCTGAGAAATGAGAGTTCAGGTAAACTGTTGTGTAATTGAATCTTGCACGTTCTTCCTTTAGTGATGACAAAGGGCACTTTTCAGCCACAACTATATAAAAACATCAACAAAAAGAAACATTAAAAAACCTCTCTGTTGGGGCACCTGGATGACTCGGTTAAGCATCTGACTCTTGATTTCAGCTCAGGTCATGATCTCATGCTTCATGAGCTTGAGCCCCAGGTTGAGCTCCACGCTGACAGTGCAAAACCTTCTTGGGATTCTCTCTTGCGCTCGCCCTCCCTCCCCCTCCCCCTAAATAAACAAACAAAAAACCTCTCTCACAGTCTATAACAGAGAAGCCTACAGGGTTTTTCTAGGCCCGCAATTCAAAGATTCCACTGCAGTCTACTCCTAACAGTGGTTGAACTGACCACCACACCTTGAACACCAATTACAGGCACAGTGCAATTGGAATCACCAGTGAAGAACCACACCATGGTGTTTTTAGTCTACAGCATGCTCTCAGGGAAAACAATTTGGCATATGTGACAGGGAAGTTCACGATTCCCAGAGGGAATTGCAATGGATGATAAGGTCAATCTGAGTCAGAGTGGAATTGCTGTTCATCAAGCCCCCTATGCTGTAAAAGGAAGCTATATTAAGAGGTATCATGACAACTTTTATTTTCTCAAGAATATACTGGTGTGTGGATTTTTTTTTTTTTTTTTTAGCTTCAAGTTTGTTTTGCCATGGCAGCCCAGGCAAGTTTTGCCTGTGCCATGGAAACTATCTGACCACTTCTGAGCTGTTCTGGATACAGGGAAGGGAGGTGGGCAGAGCTGGCCAGAGTGGTGTCCTGAACTCCACTTCAAGCTCTCTTTCAACTTCAGAGACTTGTGGATGTCCACTTTTTCACCTCTGTTGCTTCTGTGTACCCTGTCGTGAACTATCACCTCCCTGGCTACCAATTTCACAGAGCTTTTATAAGCAGATTAAAAAAAAAACTGAGGTCCCAGAACAAAAGCATTCAATGAAGAATTGAAAGGGTAAGTATTGCCAGCATTACATTTGCTGTCTGAATTCATCTTTTCAAAGCAGTCTTAGATCTGAGGCAGCAAATTTACTAGAAAACTAAAGAGGTACTCCAGGTTTTCTCTTCTAAATCAAGGTATCTCACAAATACTTTTCCCTGACATCTAAGGAGAGAAGAAATCTCAGAGGGAAATGAAGAGGCATACAAATAGAAAACTCTATAAATGGCCAAACTAAAATACTAATCTATCCACTTATAACTGCAATTAACATTTATTAAATACATGCAATATACAAAAGGTACTGAACTAAATGCTGTAAGGACACAGAATCATTTAAGAAATGTCTGCTCATCTTCCTGTAGTGCATCTGTGCCATAAGATGAAACTTGTTTAGAAAAGGTTTCAGGTTTCCCTAGGACATGGAAGAACAAAACTTTTTCTCTATTATGACTTCTGGCCTCACAGAAAAATTTTAGAACACACTAGGGGGAGAAAACTCTTACCTGTTAGTTTCCACTGACAAGCGGCAGCACTCAAGAGTTACATGGCTACAGAATGACTATAACTTCCATAATAACCTAATTAAATCTGACACACACATGACATGGGGGGGAGAAAGAAACTCACGTGCCCTTCAATTTCAGTAAGAAAATTTGAAACGTACCGACAAGGAAAGCAGGAGGAAGATCAAGATCATGTGGTTTGGAAAGAAGATCAAGAACGATAGGGCAAAAATATTCCAAATAACAGCAAGTCACTTGGGATTGCTTGAATGCCCTGCCATATTAAATCACATATGGCTACAAAATGAAAGGAAAAGTTAAGGCCTATCTCACGCCTCACTTATGCTACTGATTGAGTTTGAGAAAGAAAATTAAGACAATCTTTTCAAGTTACTCAATCAAAGGCAAAACTGTAGGCTGGCCATTTAAGGGAATAAGCTCATTAGGTGGGGTAAAACACTTCTTTAGCAATTAGTGTCCTTACCCAATTAATTTACAACAGGAAGCCCTAAATTTCCTTAAATTTATCAGTATTGGTTTGCCAGAACTGACTGTTCCAATATATAAATTCTTTGTGTTTACTTTTCCCTCTGGATTTATGGGCTCAACTGTTCTCAAAAACAGAACTTTTTAATATCTGCTTCTTTCACTTTTAATATTCTACTTTCCCAAGCCACAGAACTGATGTTCTTCAACAAATGAAGTAAAATGCCGAGAACCAACTCTCATATCCAGGGATGGGGGAATAAAGAAGGGTTTATACCCTCAGGCAAACAGAAACACCCTTACAATAAGGTCGAGATGACATTAAGGAAATATACAGCACATCAAATGAAATTTTGTAGTAGTTACAGTTCTCATCCAGCTGAACCACCTTTTAGGGCAGCCAATCATGAACAAGATTCCTGTATTTGGAATTAAGACAGCAAGAATAGACAGCCTCTCCACAGAATTAGAAAATGACACTCAGCCAGCTCTATGTCCTGTGGTGTAATTTCACATGCAGCACACCAACAATTCTTGGTTATTCTTTTTTTTTTTTTTAATGAAAAGTAGATTGACTTACATGGCTCTCTGGCAATGAACTGAGGTACAGTGTTGGGCAGAGGAGTACTGGGGTTTGGAGTCCCTACTAGTTTGTTCTTGGCCATCTTCGTGTTTGCCTTAGCAAACTCTAGTCGTAGTGTTTGCGGAATTTCAGGATCGAAGCGGATGCCCTTTGGAAATAAAGAACAAATGGAAGATGTTTTCATTTCCTTAGAGTCAAACCGGAATGGTGACAAAATAAACACACCAGTAAACCCTGGCCTATCAGGAAAAAAAGGTCAGCAAGAACTCATTCTCACTACTTACACATAATATGTGAAAATCTGTAATACAACATGTCTAGAAAGTCAGGGGAGATTTTGTTTACTTAATTCAAAAATTTAGTTACATGTTTTTTCAACTATTTCTTCTTGAACAAAAACCTTCAGGATCAAGTTTTTGGTTTTTTTTTTCTTCTCCTTAAAGTTTGTTTATTTTTGAGAGAGAGAGAGAGAGAGAGAGAGAGAGAGAAAGAACGAACACAAGCGGGGGAGAACCAGAGAGAGGGAGACAGAGGATCCAAAGCAGGGTCTGCACTGCCAGCACAGAGCTCAACGCGAGGCTCGAACTCACGAACCATGAGATCATGACCTGAGCTGAAGTCAGATGCTTAACTGACTGAGCCACCCAGGTGCCCCAGGTTCGAGTTCTAAATATGGACCAGCAAATTCCTAGTAGAGTTAAAAACCTCAATTAATGGCTACCAATAAGAATAATTAACGTAAAGCTCTGTACAATACTGGAAATCACAGAGACCCAGGCCCTGACAAGTGTTCTGATACTGATGTAAAACAGTATTATCCTTCAATGCCTTAGTTTAATCACCTATAAATAAAGAAAATTCCCCTCCCTTTCTAACTAGAGGGCTTTCATAATGGTGATACATGTAGTACTGAGTTATTAAAACAGAAACTGAGATTAAAGATTTCAATGTAACTAGTATCATTTAATTCCAATTAGCTAATAAATTTATATAAAGCCTTACTGTCTTGAGGTGGTAACATCCCAGTTTTGATTATAGCTGGCTTACTAGCTACATGGCTAGAGACAACAGATTATATGGGCCAAAGAGAGGGTAGTAATTTCAATTACCCTTGACCCTATTATTACAGTTAACCTAAAACAAAACATTCAATAAATCATAAACATTATAAAACACAAGATTTAGGGCAAGATAAATCTCTTTTGAAACCCTCCTACTATTCAAGAATGCCTCTGTTACTAATCGTAACAAATAATCTCCTATCTATTTTCCAGTGCTATGCATTCTGGATCCCAACAACAGTAACAAAAAGATATCCCAGTATAGTATATAAATGTGCATCCAAAACAGGCTCAGGTCCCACATCTGTCTGCATGGTATGCCCTGGAAAGGGGGTGGATTTCTGAAAATGAGTATCCTAAGAACACAGGTTTTCCATTTAGTGTACATGTGAGCTTGTGGGTCCCAAAGGCCCCTTTCTACATAATTAGCTTGACAAAAGAGCAATTTCCACAAGAAATTAGTAAGAATCTTTGACTCTGTAGACCAGGATGAACAACTCTGAGCTTTACAGGTTCAGCTCCAAAGATGAGACAAAGAGCCTGTGACTGGACAGTTAACTGCAGTAAGAGAAATAAGGGGGGAGGAAGAAAGAGAGCTCCTCAGGGAGATACAACAAAAGCCACAGAGCCCTGACCTACAGACATCCTGGAGTGGGTGGAATTTCTTTGTGAGCCTGATTTGTCCATTCTCTGAGAAGAAACCAACTGAAGGTAGCAACAGGGGTGGGCGGGAAGAGAAGGAATCCACTCTGTACAGCCCTAACCAACAACAAAAAGCAAAAAGGGGGGGTGCCAGTTGTAAGAAAGGTAAAAAGAAATTCTTTCCCTAACAGTTCTGTTTTTATTTCATTTTAACTTAAGAAACCTCAGTATTATCTTGCCAAACACATAAATGAGGAAAAAGAGTAAGGCCACATTCTGAAGCAGAGTTTGCTTTCATCCGCTTCCACGTAAGAGCATTTCACTCTATCAAAGCTAGTATCACAACAGAATAAATATTTCCAAATATGGACCCAAAGAGCTGTGGTCTTTGCTGAGACAAGTGCAGTCCCTGGCTAACGGTATGCTGTGCCTATTTACACAACACCCCATCAGCTACACATAGTAGCAATCTGCCAATCTGCCATCAATTTCAGGGTGTCCTCCCTGGCACTCCACTCCACCAACCTTCCCGTGAAGAAGGATTTTTTTTTTTTTAAGCCAACTTCTTTGTACTTGCTGCTTCCCGAAGAAGGAACTTTCCTAAACCTGAGCACTGTGGTCCAGGCCATTGTAGCACGAGAAGAGCATCCTGGGACCTCTCAGCGGTCCTGTGGAACTTCTAGCCTCAGATAATGAGGCTGCACATCTGAATTCCATGCCTCAGCTCTTCCACTGGTGCTCCAGAGTCAACAGAGGCTCTGCACAACATGCTTGCCTTTTACACCGCTTGGACTGATGGCTCATGTCCTAAAACATGCTGAATTAAGCCTCCCCAACTCCCTCTTCATACCCCTCCTCTCTGCGAGCTAAAATAACACCACCATCATGTTCCAAATCAAAGTTCCAACTCCTTATTTAAAAAAAAAAAAAAAAAAAAGGCAAGCTCAGAAGTTAAAATGACCTAATTTGTTTGGCAGCTTATTCAGAGGCCGGAGGCTTAGAATACAAGCCACATTCCTCTAACATCTTTAGCAGCAATACCATATTTGGTAATCAATATCCTGCTCGGCTCAGTTTCTATCCAGAGGGATCAGCCAAGCCAAAAACATTTTAAATGTTAAAGGATGATGGGGGGTTGTGGGGGTGGGCAGGGGTAGGGAGAGCATGGAAATGGAAGGAAACAGGGGAGAAAGATAAAAAAAGAAGAAGATAGATAAGGAGACCTGAAAAAATAAAAACACCTTGTGCTTTTAATTAAAGCCTAATAAGATTATTCTCTGGCCAGAGTGATTTCACATTAAATGCTGTAGGTGAAGATTACTGCCAAGTCAAGAGGGGACTCGGTGCCTTTCAAAATCAACTTTTTCCTTTCTTGCCTATAATCTGCCAAAACTCTTCTCATAACGAGAAGTCTTCTTCTTACACCTGTAAATGGTATCTTATTTACATGGTCACCAGAAGAGAGAGTTTCTGGATATCAATATGGTATCAATTTGAGAATAAAGCTACTCAGAAGCCACCCAATCTGATGGACTACACGGACAGCCAAAAATCTCTTCAAGGACAGTGACCAAACAACACAGGTTCACCATGAACTACAAAGGTTGAAATCCCTACCTAGGAGGTACAAAGACAGTGCTGACAAATAACATATCCTTAATAGTCTCGTATTCTTAAGAGTCTACCAGGGCAGTTTCAAATCCTATACTTTGGTGTCCCAGACCGAATGTTGAGGTCCTGCCAGGATTCATATATTGAGGCCCTAACCCCCAATGTGATGGTATTGGGAAGTAGGGTCTTGGGAGGTAATTAAGTTTAGAGAAGATCTTAAGAGTGGGCCCCTAAGATGGGGTCAGTAGCATACCCTTAGAAGAGGAGGAAGATACACCAGAGATCTGTCTCCAAAAGCACACAACAAATAAAGGCCACACAAGTACACACACAGTGAGGACTACAACCAAGGAAGAGGATTCTCACCAGATACAGAATCTGCTGGTTAACATGATCTTGGATGTTCTAGCCTCCAGAACTGAGAGAATTAAATGTCTGTTGTTTAAACCATCCCAGTCTATGGTATTTTGTTATGGCAGCCCCAGCTAGTCTTGCTAACATGCTAACAGTTTTCTTTCCTGTGCCATAGTTTCTAAAATATTTCACAGTATTCTTTCTGAACATTCTGTGGCCTCATATAGATAAATTTCCCCTTTCCCATCAGCCAATCTCCAATTCCACCTTTTCCATCATCACAGGTGATTCAACCCACAGGAACAGTCTTCTTCAACTGGTGTATGGCCTGGTATTTGATCACTAGAAGTCCTAAGAATTCAATCTCAAAAGCTACAGAGAGCAATTAGCAACTCCTAAAGAAAATTCAGATTCTGCATTTACACACTGTAATGCTTTAAATTCAAACTCAGTTATTGCATTCAGGACTATGTTGAAGGAATTATTTTAAAATACCCTTTTCCTCTTTCTCTTAAATGTAAATAAAACTTAACTATTTGTAAACAAAAGTTAAAAGGTTTTTCTGAATTGTGGGCTTAAACCTCCCAATGCAAATTTGTGTTTCCTATTTAAATTGGATTAAGATTATAAGCAAATCATAGAGCTTAAAAATGCCATTTATTGCTCAAAAACTCTATCAAAGCCCATAATCCTAAAAGGATAAGGAAAAGGCTAGTATATAATACACAGAAGGAAATGGGCAAGGTGAAGTTACCAAATCCTGAAGACTCAAGCCTCTAGGGATAAAGAGAGTCACTGTTAAATGAATTTCTAGGTCTTCCAGTGACTTGAAGACAAAATGGAGAAAATATTAATTGAATATGCACAAAGCCCACATCCTAAGTAGCTCCCCTATTTCTCTAGCTATTGTGATACTGGCTTCTTGTGTATACTGCCTGGTACTGGAATGACTTATTGGCTGCAAATCATGGATTTGGGACCATATAGGTACAACATCTTCCAACTCCTTAGTACTGTCACTGGTCTTGGACTAACGTTATCCCACATGAGTGAGGATAAAGGTTAGGAGTTTAGGGGCGTGTGGGTGGCTCAGTCAGTTAAGTGTCTTACTCTTGGTTTCAGCTCAGATCATGATCTCACAGTTCGTGAGTTCAAGCACTGCGGCGGGCTCTGTGCTAACAGTAGAGAGCCTGCTTGGGATTCTCTCTCTCCTCTCTCTGCCCTCCACCTCTCAAATTAATAAACTTTAATTTAAAAAAGAAAAGGTAGGATGTATTCACTAAATAATGGGAAGAAAGAGGAAAAGAGCGATTCTAGAATGATTAGGCTATCCTTAGAGAGACCTTCCTTCATATATGCAATGTGTGGTCCTTGATAGAACGAAACAGATGTAAAAGACCTTTTGTGGAAAAATGGAGAAAACCAAATACAGAATGGGCATAGGTGGTATTTAGGAATTGTCAATATGTGATATTACAGTAACTTAGGAAAATGTCTCTAGCTTTTAGTACTAAAATACAAAGACTATAATGACAAAATGTAATGATCCAACATGCATTTACTTAGAAACACTTAGGAAAACAAGATGAAGGAAATGTGGCAAAATGGTAAGTTGGTAAATTCTGGTGATGGGTTAAGAGATGTTCATTACTATATTCTTTACCTTTTGGTATGCTTAAAGTTTCATGATAAAGAGTAAAAAACAAAACAAAACAAAACAAAATTTGACCAAGCACAAAAACCTTGTTATGTGTGAGACAAAAGAATAAATGAAATTAAGTTTCTACCTTGAGGGAGTTCAGAGGTCACACTCTGGTGGTGGAGCTGTATAGGTAAACTAATGGTTAAACAGATAAACACAATGTCTACGGCCTTGTGAGAAACATAGCCAAGGCAGAAAGTGACCGGGGAACAGGGGAGGCAAAGGCATCATAGAGGAAGTGATGGAAGAGCAGAAATTTACCAGGTGGCAGTCCAGGAAAGGCCTCAGCAAAGTTGTGTGTGACAGGATGTAGAGAAGGGTTGAGTATGTGCATGTACATGCATGCGGGGCAGGGAGATAAATGACTGTACAAGCAGGCTAGGGTGAGACCACAGGACCTTTTGTGCCATGAGGAAGAACTCTGGAATATGAGCATAGCCGAGATGCTAAAATTTTTTAAACTGAGTAACTAATACAATGAGATTTAGTAGATCCATGATTCTCAAATGTTAGCATGACTCAGAATCATCTAGTTGACTTCCTAACAACAGAGTCCCACACCTCCAGAGTTTGATTCAATAGGTTTAGGATGGGACCTGAGAATCTGCATTTCTAACAAGTTCCCAAGCTGATGCTAATGCTGCTTGTATAGGACTATTTGAGAATCACTGTAGTGGAGGGTAACTCCAGTAGTGAAAGGGCAGCTGAAGTGAAAGCAGACACTGGAACAGACCAGACATGAAGCAGTTAGAACAGACCTGGAAAGAGAGGGTCTCTGGGATGGCTGCTTGGCTTGCTGGTCCTTCTCTGGGAGGGCACCCAGAGGCCAATGTCTGCTGAGCCCTTACATCCTTAGCAACAGCTCTGACTATTCAAGGGACAGATGCTGTCCAAAGTGACCATATGTGTTTTTTTCTTCTGAGGATTTCAACCTTACATATTAGAAACATAGAAAATGGAGGTGGGCTGGCGTTAAGTCACCATAACGGTCTCTTCCTCCAGAAAAAGTCTCCAAATTCCCGTCACTGAGTGAGGTCTTCAGAGCCCTCCTGATGCCTGATGGAGTCTTATTTGGTACAACCTTCAAATCTGTAAGCTACCAGCTATCCCAGTATCTTTACAAATAGTACTATTAAAGTAAGTCAGTTTGTCAGTTCTTGACGAAGAGTTTAAGGGACAATGAAAACACTCATTATTTAGAAAAAATACTGGTAAATAATGAGGCAAATCTGTATGTACGTGTACGTGTACGTGTACACACACACACACACACACACACACACACACACAGATGTCCAGAGCAACAGAAGGTTAAAAAAAAGATTGTCAACAATGTTTAATGGATCTGGGGGTGGGGAGAGGAGATTATATATTTGTATGTGAACACTTTATCTGTGTAAGCCCATGAATGTTCATGGTGAAACCAACTAACCTGTTAATAGTGGTAACTCTGGTGGTGACAGCGGGAAGAAAACATCTGTTTTGTACTGTTTAAGTTTCTTACAAATACGTTTAAAGTTATACATCTGATAGATTAAAAAGAAGAAAGGGAGAGAGCTCACAGAAGGGATTTTCCAGGGAGTGCTACAAGAGGCAGAGCAGAACCAATACAAGACATCCTAGCACACAGCACTCAACCAGCTATATTAGTGTGTTATTTTTTTAAAAATATTTTCAAGTAACTTCAGATTTATAGAAAAGTTGCAGATGTAGTACAAAGAATTCCCATATGCTCTTTGCCTAGATTTCCTCCACATAATTTTGTTTCCTCCCTGAACTGTAGAAGAGTAAATTGAAGCACGATGCCCCTTTACCCTTTACAGTTAGATTTCCCAAAAGCAAAGATTATCTGTTTTCCTGATCCAGGATCTAGTCCAGAATCATACACAGCATTTAGCGGTCATCTCTTTAACTCTCCTGGAATATCTTCCTCTGTCCTTGTCTTCTGAGACCTTGACATTTTTTTTTTTTTTTTTTTTTTTAAGGAGTACAGGCTATTTTGTTGAATGTCCCTCAATTTGGGCTTATCTGATTTGTTTCTTGATTAGATTCAGGTTATGCATTTTTGGCAGGAATATCACAGAAGAGATGTGTCATTCTCAGTGCACCATATCAGGAGGTACATGATGTCATTTTTGTCCCATTACTAGTGATAACTCTGATCACTTGCCAAGTTTCTCCACTAGTAAGGTTACTTTTTTTTTTTTTTTTTAATAAAGATCTCATAGGGAGATACTTGAGACTATATAAATATCAGGTTTCTATTAAACTTTCACCTACTAGTTTTAACATCTATTGAAAACTCTTACCTGGGGCAATCATTACTATTGCAGTTGCCAAATGGTGATTTGCTAATCTCATCATTCCTTCAATATTTATTTTCTACTCTAAGGAAAAGCTCTTATGCTCCATTTATTATTCATTCATTTATTTGTTCACTTATATCAGTACTGATTCATAGCTTATTTGATTTTATAATTTATAATTACTATTTGTTTTGGTACTCAGATTGTCCCAGATTTGTATGTACGTACACATACTCACACACACAATTTTCACATCTGTATCTATTTCTCTACATCTATTCAGATATATTAAAAAGACAAGTTTGTACTGATAGCACCAATCCCAACCTAACACCACTGGGTTAATTCTAGTCTTCCCTTTCCATATTTCTAACTCCTCCACTGCATCCTAGAGAGATTATCCACTATACATTTACTTATTTGCTCAATACAGGAAGGCACACTAAGTATTGTCAGAATTGCTATAATAGTATTAACATAAAAACAAACCTGTTATAACTAAAGTTCAATATTTACAGTTCTTTTTGACCTTTAGTCTAAAAGTATATGGCCAGTACGTATATTCAAGAATTATTTGGGTAAGTTCTCTCCATTCCCTCCCACCTTCAGTGTGATTATATTACTCATCTGAAATACAGTCAGATTCACTTATTTTGGTATTTTATTTTATCTATGTATTCATAGCAGGTTAACTGTTTTTACCACTTAAGTTAAAGTTGATTCAACAACCCACTCATCAATTTTATATATGCAGGCCAAAAAGCAGAGGACCTAGCATTTTAACATCCCCCTGCCACCTGTTATGACTTCCTGATATACTGAACCTTTAAAAGAAAGCATTTAAATAACCAAACATTTCTAATTAAATTTATTGTAGTTAATTTTTAGTTTTCAACTTCTAACTGAAATATGTTGAATGTTTTTAAAAGGGGGCAAGAGAAAGGAAGGGTAAAGATAACTGGAGCTAAAATTGCTGTAATCAACACCGCTGCTTTTATAAAAGGTCGGTGAAGTTCATGGCCTGAAGCCGGGGGAGGGAACATTCTCAAGGCTGAACTGTGTTCAATGCCTGGTTTCTCCTGGTGAGTCGCAGCCTGAAAGCCTTTACAAAGTCCCAATACAGACAAATTCATCAAGTGTTTTAAGATTATTCCATTCAGTGAATGATATGAAAACCACTGGCAAGTAACAGGCCCCCTCTACCACTCATTCCATGGTCAGTGGATGCTGCTCTCCTCTGGAGGACAGTCACAAGTAACCCAGTTATTTAAAAAAAAAAAAAAAAAAAAAAAAGGTCATTTCCTATCAGAATCTCCTAGGCATTTCACATATACCCCTTTCAGACCAAGTAATCCAGTGGATCGGATCAGATCTGTATTGGATGTATTAGATCAGATAAAACGTCTTTGTGTTTTTGTTTTTTTTTGGTCAAAGACAACTAATAAAGTAGCAGCAATTTAGTAAGATTCAACTTCATATGCTCAAAAGAGATTCCTGTTTGATTCTAGTAAGTTTTTTACTGCTCCTTTCTCCACACCCAACTCCAAATGAAGACCCACTTCTGCTCTAAAGGAATGTGGGGCATCAAGAAAACCCTGCCCAGCCAGGCGTCTGTGCGGAAAAGGAGAAACAAATGCCTGTTAAGTTACAGGTTTTAACCAATTCATTCAGACTTGCTAATACAGAAGGAGAATAATCTGTCACCAGAAACTATACATACAATAAAACCTCAGTGCCTAAAAATCCATTTTCTTTTGTAACAATCTGCTCAGTTCTTCCATAGCCTTGAGAAACTTCTGACCTTCACAAACGAAGTCAGTGAAACCCCCATCTTGTGTCCAGGAAATAAGAAACCAGAGGAAAGGAGCTCAAATTAAGGTCAAACTTAGTAGTTACCGCTCTCTGACCTCATAATCTAATCTCGGTACCTGGATCTTGTCGTCTTCTCCCCACTCCACACCTCCCTCCTTATCTTGGTTTCTGGTACCAAACCACAGATCTGAGAGCTGGAGTTCTGATGTTCCTCTTCAGGTTTACCCAAGCAGTGACCCCAATAAATCTTCAGAGCTACGTCATAACCTGCTGTAATAAACTCTGAGACTCAGAGCTCCACCAGGTGGTAGCTGATCTACCTGGTCTCCACTGCTGGCCATCCTCACTGAGCCTCAGTTATACCTCTTTATGCTTTCATTTCTCTTTTTGAAGGTAGTGATTATTATACCACAAGCCAGAGGAAATCAGTATGGTGGGACCAGGGCATGGGGTGGTGGGGATGGCGGGGGGCATGGGGAGGGGGGGATTGAGTTCCTTCGAAATTTTCAAGATCAAACAGAGAAGCTGAAGATTGCTCATGTCTGTAAACAGCAGTACATTAAACAGTATCTATGGAGAAGAAGAACCAATTTAATTCTCAGGAGTAACGAGAGACTGGCATACACCATAATAGAGATGAGGTATAAGCTTTGTAAAGCATTCATATTCTAATTTATTGAGATCACAGATGTGGTAGAGTATTAGTAACTATCCATTTTCTCAGCAATCTTTTGGCTTCTTCCAAAATTTAGTGCTCCAAAACCAGTTTCCACTGCTACAAGAACAAGCTGATAAAGAAGCTAATAAGTAGGACAAGCTGATAAATAAATGAGAGAATGATTCTTATTACCTAAACGTTGTACTCCAAAGATTTCCAGTCATCATGGTATGTGGGGGAAGATATGGCCAAGAGATGGACAAGCTGGAAGTGGCTTAATTATACTATACTACATTAGAACGATTTTTCATCCCACCACAAAATGTATTCGAGTCCTTTCTTTCTAAATAACCCAATATTGGAATCTATTTTATTTATGACTTCGGTTTCTATTTAATGTTAATTTAACTAAAAATTAAATGCTATTCTGAAACTTATTAGAATATCATATGCTATTCTTAATAGCTTTATGAAATATAATTTACAACCCTAAATTCACCCTCTTGGGTACAATTCAATGGGTTTTCATATAGTCACAGACTTGGACAACTATCATCACTACAGAGCTTAGTACATTTTCATAGCCCCCAAAAGAAACTCTGTATCCATCATCAGTCACTCATTCCTCTCTCCCCTCAACCCTCCAACCAGGAATCTACTTTCAGTATCTGAATGTGCCTACATTCAGAGCATTTCATATAAATGGAACCGCACAATACATGGTCCTTTGGGACTGGCTTCTTTCACACAGAATAACGTTTTCCAAAGTTCATCCATATTATACCACGTGAGGTATATTATACCACATGAAGGAGAACTTCATTTTTACTGTTTCATAATAATCTATCGTACGAATAAACTGTATTTTGTTTATCCTTTTATCGGTTGATGCACGCTGGGTTGTTTCCACTTTTTTGGCCGCTATAAACACTTGTGTATAAGTTTTTGTGTGGATACAATTCTTTAAGAGTAGAATTGCTGAATCATGTGGTAACTCTATGTTAACATTTTTGAAGAACTGTGGAGCTGTTTTTCGAAGTGGCTATACCATTTCAACCCCATGACCAATGATGGAGTGGCCCAACTTTCTCACACCTTCCTCTACACTGGTTATTGCCTTTTTATTTTAGGCATCCTAATAGATGTGAAGTGGTATCTCACTGCATTTATCCATGCTGTTACATTTTAAAACATTTTATAAAGAGGGCTAAGAATAAAAGCCTCCTATTTTCAAAGAGCATTTGGCTACAGGAAATAATCTTAGGACCACAAATCTTTCAACATAAAAAAAAAAAAATGAAGTTGAAAGAATTAACTTTTACCTTTCAGAAGTTAAAAACAAAAGTTAGAAATACAAACTGTTTTCTAAAAATTGACAGGTCATTCCTGCCAGATAGGAGGAGGTAAATACATACTTTAAAGATATTCTGAAGTCTGAGGGGACCAAAATATATTTACAGTTTTCTGAGTATTGTCAGTTTTCTCTTCTACAAGCAGCATAAAATACTCAGATTAGAAACAGACTCGAGGCAAGGGACATGCAAAAGTTTCCCTAGGAGTCTGAAAACAATACATTCAGCTGGAGCCTTAAAATGACTTAAGATAAGCCAAAAAGAAACATTCATCTATCTAGGTAATCTGTTCTGGGGACGAAGCTCAGAAAAAAAGTGTGGAGGGAAGTTCAAGAGTTGCATGTAATAAATATAAATAGAAAAGATGACTGGAAAAAGGAAATAGGAGTGTGAGGGAAAAATGAATGTCACAATTTCAAAAATTTCTTCCAACGTATCATTTCTGAAAACTACGAATTTTTTTTTTTTTTTTACCATTTATAAAATGTAATTACCATTTATAAAATGTAAAAAGACCCAATTGTCTGAGTAAAGATCACAGGAAGCAGGTTGCTAGAAGAGGTCTGGGTCAGGTTCTCTGATGCTTAGTGGAGAGCTATCTACATAAAGCATGAAATTCATAGAATTTTAGGACTTAATTTTTGGGACCACCTAATCTAGTAGTTTTCAATCATGGGTAATGCTCCTCACTGCCCCTGTCCCCCACCCACTCCCCAGCTCTTTAGGGAGACTTGGTAATGTGTGAGAGTGTTTTGGGGCTGTTACGAGACTTAAGACCATACTGGAATTCAGTGGGAAGGAGGCAAGGATGTTAGAATTCTACTACAAGGGCAGTCTGATACAATATAAATACAGTCTCACCCAAAATGCCAGTATCTTCCCCAACACAGATGAAGAAATTAAGATCCAGAAAGGTCATGTAATCCACCTAAATTCATAGCTGACTGGGAGAATCCAGAATTCAATTTTCTGATCCCCATGATTGTGTACACGTGTACATTACAGTTCTGTGAAGTTCTTTATCTTACAAAGACTGCATTATTTTCTGAAAATAATGGAGGTTGTTGTTCAGTTTCCACTGTGTTGAAATTTAGGTAGATGTGGGATCCCACAAGGAATGAACAAGTGAGGAGAAGAATCTATCACATGTGAACCATATTTCATACTTTCCCTAAAGAGGGTATTGCTTGCAGAAACATCAGGACTGTTAACACAACAGCCCATGCTGCTGGGTCACTGCCTATTGAGAAACTGAGCAATTATGCCTTGTTCTTTTTCTTAATCCAACTACCTCAAAATCTTTGCTGTGGATTTACCTTAGAATACACTGACTTATTACTCACTGTCCTCCCTGCCTAAACACTCATTTGAAAAGAAGGGGTCCCTCTCCATTGGCAATATATCTGGATCATACCTGAATAAAGCGACCCCTCTCCCAGGGCTCTCTGTAGGTATATGTGGCCCTTGGGTTGAAGCTGAGCTATGCATCCAGGTACAGACAATTCCCTGCTCCATGCCTACTAGAACAGTCTTCCAAGTGAATATGAGGTTTTTAGAGGCCATTTATCCTTGTTTTTAGTGCCTTGGGAAAAAAAATTTTTTTTGTATAATTTTGTTTCTAAACCAGATGTTCCATAAAACACAATGACACTAACCTGTTTTGAAAGTCTTAGTGACAAAGGAATACGTGTCCACACCCAGTCTGGAATGTCTCTAGAGGTTTATCCTTGATTTTTAGCCTATGTAATTTCTCCCCAGACAACATGTGACAAGCTCAGTTCTCGGTATTCTAACAGAATCAGTCAGCCTGGCCACAGGAGAGAAACCCAGTATCATCCTTCAGTAGGCATCCTGGGTCTGGAATAAAAGGATTTTAATAGTATTTCCTAGTTGACTAGGCCACTTCCTAGAATACAGATTTTATTGTTGGCATCATTTTTATTCATTTCAATAAAGTGCAGCATGCAAACTCACACTCTCTCACTAAGCCAGACTCCTATGGCAAAATGCACAAAGTAAAGGATGGACATGCCCCAACAACAAAAGGAGGAAAACCTTGTTTCTATTCCCTCAAATCCAGGACTAGATAAGAACTAGGAGAAGATGGTCCTGGTGGGCCCCCTTCCCTTTACTGGTGAAGGAAGCCAAGAAAAAAAAAAAAAAGGTTCCCAGAAATATCAGCTATAGTTATAGTGACAAATACAAAAGAGCACCCCAAATGAAGGTCATAACGAATTTTGGGTGGAATCTCCTCCCAAGTAAGAGGCTTAAATTGCTACAGTTAGGAGTATGCTTTGGAGTCGGCCTGCATTCAAATCTACCTCCATTGCTGATCTTGGTTATGTTGCTGAACCCTTCTGTACCTCAGTTTCCTCAGCTATCACAACTGGAAATGAAAACTGTCCTCATCTCATAGAGTTGCTTTTAAGAAAATAGCTGTGTTGGCGCGCCTGGGTGGGTCCGTCAGTTAAGCATCTGACTTTGGTTCAGGTCATGATCTCAGGTTTGTGAATTCAAGCCCTGCATTGGGCTCTGTGTTGACAGCCTGGAGCCTGCTTCAGATTCTGTCTCTGCTCGCTCTCTCTCAAAAATAAACATTTAAAAGAGAAAAAAAGAAAAAAGTTGTGTCAATGGTTAAGGTTTAGCATATGATAAACACTCCTGTGGCCCAGTGCTCACCAGCTAAGGAGCTACCACTATGGATTGATAAGGATTTCTTCTCCTTTGTTATTTCTGGAAAGGTGCTTCCCCCACTCTTAAAAGAGGAGATTCATACACAACTGTGGGATTCTCACGACTGGACAAAACAGGATTATCTGAGCTCTTGTCCAAGCTAGTACTATATAATTTTGAATTATTCTTTTATTCCACCTGGTTTCATTTCCCCCAACCACCCTTCCCCCCCTCCCGCCCCCAGCAGGGAGCTGATGTCTGTCCTCTTCCTCTTGCCCATTTCTGTTAGTTCACATAATGTGAGTACCTTTTGGGGGACTGACTGCTAACTGCAGAGACTGGATCTACTTTCTGAGAGAAGCAGGTACTTCAGAGGTATCTAGGACTCCATCTGGACCATCCACCCCAGCTAAATTTATTTCTTTTCCACTAATGCACACTTTTTGTTAGCCAGCCACCCCCTGTGTACATAACCATGCCCTAGGAGAATCTGCTTTGTATAGGATGACTGTAAAGTCATGACAGGGTCTTTGAAGAAGCTATAAACTCCATCTTAAATATGTCAACAGAATCAGAGTCAAACAGAGTTTATTTTCCAAAGGGTTGAGAGGGCATGATTGTTTGAACTTTTGCCACTATGTTCTCAAACTGTCCTAAAAAGGATGATCGAAAGACCTGGGCCCTGACAATGTTAGGAAGGGGAGGTCTCCACTTCAAGCACAGTTACCCACTAAAGCAGTATTTTACAGTGATGCTTTGAAATAGATAATGTTATGTGGAAAGAAACATAGGCCAGAGTGCAGAAGGTATCCTTTCCTTCAGGAATCCTGACATTAATATTTTCACTCTGAGGACTTTGAAGGTAAACAGAGGTCAACTGCTCTGGTAGAGAAAAAGGCACTTTTTAGAACCCTTCACACACGAACACCAGATGCGGCTGGTGCTGCTAGCTGTCCCCGTCACCGTATAGTCCTAATACCACACCGCCCCAAGTTCTCATGATCGGGATGACTACACCGGTAAACCATCCCCTCTCCTCCCTTTGCAGGGGGAAAGGCAGCAGCTACAGGACCATCTTTTACTCTCACTACCTGCTGAACGAAGCCACTCAACAAATGACACTACCAGTGAAAGCTTGAAAGGAAGCAGATCCTAGGTAGTATCTTCATCTAGTTAAGGGTTTGACCCGGACAGTATCTTGAAAGAATATCAAAACAAACTTGTGATGGTCCACATCTGCTTCACGTTGGCCTGTTACAATCCAATCTGATGTTTGTTGCTCCACTCCTCAGATTTTTAATGGTTAGCTTCACTCATTTGGGAAATAAAGACGTTCTGCCTCAACCAAGTCCGTCCCACAAGCACTTCCCACAAGTACTTGTCCAGAGCCTTATGGCTATCATAACAAAAACTTCTGAGTCATAAAACATAATGTGCGTCAGTGTACAGGATTTCTAGGTAATATGGTTTCTGTAAAGTCCAGATCATAGGCTTCAATCAGTGAGTTTGGCATGGAGGAAAAAACCTAAACAATAAAGCCAATAAAAGAAATCACAACCCTATTCTTAGCCATAGTTTGTATTACTAAACCAGGTCAGTTTAGGAAAAGGCAATCATACTAATTACAAACTAATCTTCTAATCATTGAAAAGAAGGAGACCACCCTGCTTCTCTAACACATATTAGGCACATGCCAGGCAAAATGAGACAATAGATGTGTGTGGGTTTGTATCAAAATACCTTATGAACTCTTAGATGATTAACACTGTGCAATATAATGAATCTTAGAGTTCTAAAAACCAAGTATTCTTCGTCTATATACAAAAGCATATGAAGAGTAAGTCCTACTTGTAAGGTAGGCAGACTAAGAAAATACATTTAACACATTCTTCTTTTAGGTTGACCTGAAGTGCTTGTTGGATCATTTGAAGAGCCAGCTTAACATTCTGTATCTTCTTTAAGGATCATTCTGCAAAGTTTACTTTGAACCTTTATTAGTGGCTGATGCAGAAGAAACAAAAGAGATGGAGGGAGGAGAGGGAAAACAAGTGCCGATATATAAACAAACTCTACAACTGAAAAGACCATTGCCTCAACTTTCCAAAACCATTTTGGAAAGACTTCCATTTAAAGATCAGACACAACAGCCCACAACAGGCCTCCAAGTATATTTTTATAGCCTTGTTCCTACTTTCCAGTTTTTCATCAATGAACACTCCTCCCGTCAACAAGATCCAGGGGCATCTCCTACATGATGTATGCATAACCTATGCACAACCAAGTTTAGGTCATCTTAAAACTAAATACCAATAGGAAGTAGAAAACGTGTACATAGGTGTTACTGATTTTTAAGCTGCATAACAGGATAACGGCAATTCTTTAGGAAGGTTGTATTACATTTAAAAATAAGTATTTTTGGAAATCAACTTTACTGGGGGCAAAAATGAGTGCCATCTATACTAATAAATTATTTGGTTCTCAAAGTCACATATTAATACCACTACAGAGGCACCTGGGTGGCTCAGTTGGGGAAGCGTCCAACTTCGGCTCAGGTCATGATCTCACAGTCCGTGAGTTCGAGTCCCACGTCGGGCCTGGAGCCTGCTTCAGATTCGGTGTCTGCCTCTCTCTCTGCCCCTCCCCACTCTCTCTCAAAAATAAACATTAAAAAAAGTTAAAAAAAAAAAAACACTACAGATAAATCAATTCATGGGTGGGAAAAAAATCTGTTTTCTGATGAATACAGTAAAAATATAGAAATAAGAAAAGAGAGGAGCATTTGCTCCTTAAACTGGTTTTTGAAAAAACTATCTAGCACAGACCTTCCTTGCAAGCTCTCTTTCCAACCAAGAGTTTGGGGCTTAGGCACAAGTTAGTAAGAAAGAATGTAAACAAGTCCAAACTTCAGAAGTTCATTGCAAAGTACTTCCTGCGCTGCACTGAGAACAGAACTAAAATAGGTCAAAACTGATCTCACCTCTGAGCAACTTAAATCAGTGCTCTGCCACTGTTCTAACGCACTACCTCAGGCCATTTACTGGTGATCTAACAAGGCTGAGGCTAAACCTCTCTGCAAAAAGGCTTGTCTGACAATTAACTAAGGAATCTCACTGGCTGCTAAATAAAGAATTTATATGGAATGGATGTGGGGTCTTTGGTTTTAAACAGATTCAACTGGAACCTGAAATGGACAAAAGGAGGGGGGGGGCGTTGGTTGGGCTTGCAATATTTTGAAGGCTTGAGAATATTAAGGACCATATTGCAACTCTGTTTCCCAAAAAAGCTCCAAGAAAGGACTGATAATCAATTTACTGTTAATTATAATACAAATAAGTCTTCAGAACTACTCTGAATCTAGTGGAATTTGGGATTCTACAGACATTATTTTAAAATCAGACTGTAGCAAAGGGGGCTTAAGGAATGAAAACCAGTCCTTTGTGAAGATCATCATCCACATTAATTACCAGAATTCTTACTATTATTGAGTGCGAGTGGCTTTAAAATTATCTATCGCATTTACTTTGATCCTTATGCCCTTTGAGATAAGTACTATCAACAGAATATTAATGGGAGGAAAACTGCGGTCCAGAGGAGGGTCTTGAATCAGTAAGTGGCAGAATCTGGATTTGAACCAGGTCAGCTTGACTGACACTTTTATTACACTGCCTTTGACTAGAAAGTCTCTCAGACATGATAACTGGTTACCAAGAAGCAACTTTCTGTTCTCCTCTCTCAGTCTCAATTTAGAGATTTAGGCACCTTTTCACAGGTACCAACACAGTAACACTTAATGTTCTACAGAAATACACAGAACTACCCTACCAAATACACAGGTTTTTAGTATTTTGGTGAACACCCCTACAGATAAACTAAGATGACATGGTAAAGTGCTGGAAAAGTCAACATCTTCCTACTAGTTAGGTAGGACCTTTCTAAACCTAAAAAGGTTTCCTCCATTAGGGTTTTCATTTATTTAGCATTCTAAGATGTGTAAACAGCCTGATTCTTTCATAACCTTGTTGTTTGCTTTTTTTCATTGAGGTGTAGCCAGGACCTGTAACCCTCAACAGTTTCTTCTGCCTTCTGTTCAATGTTCATTTGCACAATTACATTGGCCTTCTATGTGAATATTAAAATTCTATGAAAAATTATACTGTAATATTGTGTGAATTCTGATTTTTATTCATGCTTTTGAAAGTACAGTAACACTTTATATTATACTCTGCCTGTTTTTGCTCCTTTATTATAAACTACCCTGCTTGAGAACATGAATTCCTTTCCATTTAAACTTATTTTCATTTCCCATAATATGTTTCCAAATTTATTCTTTAAGTCCTGTGTATTTATTCATCCATTTACTTTTGAGCGATGGTTTACGTAAGGCAAATAAAGGACAAAATGGATTAAAAATGATTCAAAATACAAGAGAACCAATGGTTACTAGTTTACACTAGAAATTTTCTACACAACTGCATTCTCTAGGGGAGTTATTTAGATCTTTTAATTTTAAATTTTAAAACATTAATCTTTAAAATTAACTTGCCCCACAATGGCTAGAAAACAAAAACTTAGATCCTTCTATTCAATGTCCAGGTAACTCTAGGTACCACTTAATTTTTCAATAATTCTCTATTGAAATTTACTACATTTTTAGAAATTTTAGTCCTAAAAGTATCTTTCATGGTTTATTTTTGTATAAATATTAGCATTTTGAGACAGTATTATTTTTAAGATTGTAGATTAGTCCGTATAATCATGTTCATTAGAACTATTTCTTATTTCTCCTAATCCCATATTTACAATGCAGGTTATATAGCTATCTATCTTCATATTCCAGAAGCATTTACTCTATTTCTCCTCCCCTTTATTTTTATGTACATAAAAGTCCTTGACTATTATGGTTCTGTAATTTTAAAGATTTTAATGTTCCTATATAATAATTATTAAATACCCATTAAAATGGCATGAAAAGGCTACACTAATTATAAAGAAAGAAAATAACTCATAATGTATGTACTTGTGAGGAAATAAGAATATAGCCATTGACAAATGTCTTGTCAAAACACTCTATTCCACTTTAAGGTGGGGGGGGGGGTCAAGCCCCATCCCTACTCCCCAAGTCTTTAAAATGTTCTGAAGCATTCCAGTTATACAGTAAGACAAAAGCTTTGTGGGCCAAAAGTTAAAATCTGTGCAGAATTTCAGAAAGATTAAGCCAGTGTGGAAGCTCTGTAACCCCTAGTCATTAGGATGGTATGATCATTCACTAAAAAATAAAAAGTGATTTTACAATAAAGAGTGGATTTCAGGGGCCAAAATGTGCTGCACTGCAGAAAAATCAGCGATGTGAATGGCCTAGAGAGCTTTCACTCTAAAACTGGCCCAGCTTCTTAGCAAGAGTCCTAGCAAATAACTCATTCTTTGCA
The DNA here is from genome assembly GCF_023721935.1 of Panthera uncia. Lineage (NCBI taxonomy): Eukaryota > Metazoa > Chordata > Mammalia > Carnivora > Felidae > Panthera > Panthera uncia. Next base: position 173,135,839 of record NC_064811.1, read on the forward strand.
CTTCGTGTTCCATAAACACTAACTTTATTTTCTACTTACATTTACAAAAGAGGCAAATAGATTCTCAACATTTCTGAATCATCTGAAGAACCATGGAGATAGGTCAATACGAAATAGCTATTTAAAAGGGAGTTTAAGTTTAAACAAGTTAGGTCCTCAGAAAAGGCTGCAATGCAAAGTCTGAGGGCTGTTTCACATAGCCATGTGATAGCTGATGAACTTGAGATTTCCACACATACTTATCACTGGAATATAAATCAGTTTATATGTGAGAATCAGTGGCTCTTCCTGCTTGTTTCCTTTGGGGATGATGTTAACATTTCTTAGCATTTTTTAAAAAACATTTTTTAAAGAGCAGGGGAGGGGGCAGAGAGAAAGGGAGACACAGAATCTGAAGCAGGCTCCATGCTCCGAGCTGTCAGCCCGGAGCCCGGAGGTGGGGCTTGAACCCACGAACCGTGAGATCATGACCTGAGCCAAAGTCGACTGCTTAACTGACTGAGCCACCCAGGTGGTCCTACATTTCTTAGGATTTCTTTTAGTAGCATTGTATTGTCCAGTTTCTTATGTGAATGCTTAATAGATTTAAATAACCTACTTTTCTTCAGGCAAAGACTCTAATTAGAAATTTAACAAATTCCTTGCATTCATCTTCATTAGTTGTTTTTCAGAACAATTTTTAAATTATGTGCTGTACCATCCTAAGGTTTTATAACAACCCAAAAATGCAGGACCACCGTTGAGAAAAGCACAGAAAAATAATCTGACAGATTCTAGAACTTATTAAACAATCATTTACTATTTTTACTTTTTTACATTGTATTTGGGTTATGAGTCACTTTTGGTGATGTAACTTTTGTGGAGAACCTATCTCAAATTTTTTTGATGGGGCTAGCTGGATTGAGTGTTTGTCAAGTCCCAAAGTGCACGGGGTTGAGAAAAAAGACAAGAGTCCAATAACCCTGCATCACAGCAACTCTATACTGACCGGCACAGACATAGTCCCAAACCCAGTGACGTCAAATGGCTGCCTTAGAACTTTGCAAGTCAAGAGTAAGCAGTTATAAACAGATTTAACAGATAAACATTAGATCGGACTCATGATCTCATCTGGCAGCCTTGCATATTTCCCATCCAAAAGTCCCAGCTGGGATCACACTAATTGGGCCTCTTCAACCATATTGAGCAATAGGCAAAGAGAAATTTAGGGAGAAAATTTTAAAACTGATAAGAAACATATTGACATAGTGCTTGGTGAGGGGGAGCTGAAATACACCATCTGGATGCTTGTGTTTGTGAAAACTTTTGTTTAGTGGAAATAATTCACCTAACTCACAAGCTGTACAAATATTAAGATCAAAAGTCCTAACTTGCACAACCTATCAGGAAAACCTGTGATACAGGAAACAGAGACTGTTGTCCAGACTTCTGTCAAACCAAAGCCAAAATATCTTTGTGCGACCAGTGCCTATCTTGACTGCCCTGGTGTCCCTCAGTACTCAGAGTCTGTACCAGCACTTTATGGCCACATCTTTTCACTAAGAAAGTATACTCCTAGTAGAGGTTCACATTTAGAACATCTACAAGTGTTTTGGCTTGATTTCCTTTTAACACTTTTGGAAGTGAATAATATCCCTGTGTATGAGGAGGAGTCTGGTATAGAACTAACGGATTCATTAATGCCATACTGTTTGGTAATTCGATAGTTGGAGAGCTAAAGCTATTCAACAAAATTGAAATTGTGTACAAGGCTGGAATCACTGTGATATAAATAACCACAGTGTTTACTTCAATGCCGGGAATTTATGTGGATGGAAAAGCAAAAGTTGCCCTGGATTAGATGGGCTGTTTTCTCAACATGTGACAGTATCAAGTACCTTTTCAACATGCTTTCTTAGAAATTAAAGATTTTCCTAAAAATTCTTTTTACCATACCCGCTACTGAACTGATAAATTTCCTCAATCATTAAGAATACTATATACCCTCAATTTCTCTTCATTTTCTCTTTATTAAGGCTTCTTTGCACTGTAAGTCTGCAGGACTGCACTTTTCCTCTTCAAAACCAAACTGCTTTTTAATTTCTATTCCAAAGTCTTTTTAGACCTTGAGAAAATACCATTCCTTTTTGTCTTGCATACTGTACATAAAAGAGCACAAATCCTAAGTCTTAACTTATTAAGGTTGAATCATGTAAAGGTTGGGGTTTTTTCCTACCTTCTTTTATCAACAGGTAAACTAAGCTATTTAATGGTAACACAGTTCTATTGATTAGAATTGACATCACAGAAATGTTACCAATCCCTGTTAAAAGAAACAGTTTCTGTCAGGTAGGATTCCAAAAGAACCCAAATCTATGGAAATCAGTCAAAAAGCATTTATCAAGAACCCAATCACCACTTCATACCTACTAGGATGATCCTAATTTAAAAAACAAGTATTGGGGAGGATATGGAGAAATTGGAATCCCATATACACAACTGGGGGGGGGGGAGTTTCAAATGGTGCAGCTACTATGGAAAGGTTTGGAAGTTCCTCAAAAAGTGGAAGATAAAATTACCATATGAGTCAGCAATTTTATTCCTAGGTGTATAGCTAATGTAACTGAAAAGAGAGACTCAAACAGATACTTGTACACCAATGTTCACTGAAGCGTTCATTATTCACAAGAGCAAAAGGGTGAAAATAACCTAAGCAAACATCGACAGATGAATGGATAAATAAAAGATGGTAGACCCATATAACAATATATCAGCCAAAAAAGGAACGATGCTCTGACATAGGCTACAACATGGATGAATTTTGAAAACATTCACTAAGTGAAAGAAGCCAAACACAAAAAGGACGAATATCCAGAATAGGCTAGAGACCGAAAATAAACTAGAGGTTAACCAGTGGCTAGAAGGAAAAATTGGGAAGTGCTGATTAACAGTTACACAGTTTGGGATGATGAAAAAGTTTTGCAAACAGACATCGGTGATAGCTGCACAACACGGTGAATGTAATTATACGCCACTGAATTGTGCACTTAAAAAATCACTAAGATGGCAAAATTTTAAGTATAATTTTAAGAATGACACCAAAACTCATTGAATTGCACAATTTTTAAGCGCGTTTTTAATAGTTAATTATTTTTGAGGAAGAGCGCAAACAGGGGAAGGGCAGAGAGACAGAGGGAGACACAGGATCCGAAACGGGCTCTGAGCTGACAGCAGAGAGCCCAATGCAGGGCTTCAACTCAGGAACTGCGAGATGATAGCCTGAGCCTAAGTCAGATGCTTGACCCACTGAGCCACCCAGGTGCCTCGCTGAACTGTACACTTCAAATGGATTGTATGCTATGTGAGTTATATCTCAATAAACTTAAGAAGAATCCAATAGACTTGGGGGGTACAATGATAATTAGAGATATTTTACATCAACTAGTATAATTGAGAGAAAGCCAATTATCGTGTTTATCTAGGCAATGTTTAGTTGTGAAGGCAAATTGTAGTGATGGTACAGTTTGATTGCATCAGACTTCTCTAATTCTGATATAATAGTTTACAATAGAGTCTATAATAAAACCTAGCCCAGTAACAACTATATAAAATTAGGGGAAGAGGTATTTCAAACAAAATGGCACATATACTCCAGAGGTTCACACACAACCTGTCAAGGTACGGCTGACCCTTGAACAACATGGGTTTGAACTCTGTGGGCCTACTTACATGGAAAAAAAAATCTTTTTTTTAATAAATACAGTACTGTAAATGTATTTTCCTAACATTTCTTTTCTCTAGTTTACTTTATTGTAAAAATACACAATACATATAATACAATATACAATACATATAACATACAATATGTGTTAATTGACTATATTATCAATAAAGCTTCTGATCAACAGTAGAATATTAAGTTTTGAGGGAGTCAAAAGTTATTGATGTGTTTTTGTTTTTTACTGAAGGGGTGGTCAGCCCCTGATCCCTGTGATGTTCAAGGGTCAACTGTACTTTAGATGAGTGATTCCCAAACACCAGAGTAAGACAATGCCTGTTATGGAAACTGACACAAGCAAGGACCACAACAAGCCTGTCGATCTGAAGTGTTAACTACAAATCACTCTTATTTATTAAAACAAGAATTCAGCGAGGCAACAGTGGCAATATTGGGGTCTTCACAGTTGGTAGGAAGCCAGGATGGCTTATTCTCACCTCTGCTCAGGGCCTTACCCTTACACCTGTTCTATTTCCTAAGTTTCTTTTTAAAACTTGCACAAATTTTTACTAAACCAGGGTAACTCTCAATATTACTCACCATATTTGATTTACATTCCAAAATTATAAACAAATCCTAAAGATTACTAGACACTTTGGTTTATCAGCAACCCCTTCCATCAGCATGAAAAACAGTAAACTGCCAGTATGGAAATTACAAATGTGTATAAAGGGTGAAGGATAGGTCAGATATTTTGCTGTCAGGTTAAAGAATGGATGGGGTTTCTAATCATGTGGATTAATGGAACCATAGATAACCTGAAGGGAAGTCTGGGTTTGGGTTATTTTTAGCTTAAGTTGGGAGTTTTTGCTGTAAAAACAAAATACACTGTATTTACTTTAGAAGATTTGAATAACCTCCTGATAAAAGTTCAATGTTACCACTTAATTCACTGTGAACATGTTTTTCTGTAAAATTATCAAAATGACTTAATCAAAAAATGGAAGAAAGCACATTTAAAAATCAGTCATTTGGGAAAAGACTGATTATTAATACTAATAACCAGACAGTAACCATGACTGAGAAAGACAACAAGAGAAGCATGGAGAAGTGGTTCATAACACTGTGAACTATTCTATATAGAGAGACTTACTGGACTGAGGCTTTAGTTTTTCAATTGTAGAATAAGACAAAACATTACAACGTGGAACTTTTCCCCAAAGGAATGTGAGGAAAAGCTTGTGAGAGAAGCCTGGACAAATGACATGAGAGGAGAAAATTTTCTAACAGCTAGGAGTACCGTTATGTTTTAAATTCACCTATTAGAAAAGATGACCCTGAAAACAGAATATGTGGGATCATAGAGAGAATGTGTCAGCTTCACGATTAAGTACATTGTCCTGAACGGGCCCATTTTCTCTGTAGAGAAAAGAAATCCTGCTCCATTGTCACATAACACCAAACTTTATCATGACCGTTTGTCCCAGACAATATGCATTAAATAGTCTGTCACCGCCACCAGGAAAAACACAGCAACATTCCATGGACGATGCAAGCATCAAGATGTTGTACAAAGGAGACAGGATGAAGATGCAAAAGGCTTACTTCTAGTTGCAGTTTTAATATGCTTCCTGACTGAGCCATCCATCCTTTCCAGGTCTCCCATTCCCAGAGCTGTAACTACAGGATGGTTTCTAAGGTACAAAGACCTCTCATGCTTTATATATAAAAATTAAAATGTCAAGAAAGAAATCAACCAAGAGCTCAATAAATGCCCTGCACTCATAAGTCAGCCTCTGAGCAGAAGCAAGCTCAGGTTCAATAATCCATAGGTAAATATTAAGAGTTACCCTTAGGTCCATAGAATAGAATAGAAGTTGAACTGTTTCACTTGGAGTGCTTCCCAAGTTACCATCAGATAACTCTGTCAGATGAGAGAAGTCCACTTTATATAAAAGCCTAGTGTTCTTCAGACAGTAAAGCCATGGAAAACCCATTCTGTAAACAAGCTTCAACTGCTGTTAACTTCCTTTATAGGAACAACAACAAAGAACATGGTGGCAAGAATGAAAGAACACCGCCATCTAAACAGAATCAGTTTTGATATGCTTAAAATTTGTTTATATTGAGAAAATTCTGGCTATATCTATGTAATGGTAAAATCAAAACAATTTTTACATTTTAGTGTGTACCACTGGTATGCAATAAATAATTGGTTTACATTTTGTTCTGTGGAAGACAAACAGAGTGTGGAAGCAGTTTTTCTCACCAGAAGGTTACTTTATCCAAATCCAGGAAAATCCTGAGCTCCTCAGAGCTCCTGGATTCCAAAGATGTTCCAGAACAACAAGCAAACCATTTCATCTGAGAGTGTGTACATTTTTTCCAAAGGTTAAAAACCTTTCAAGATCATGTCACAATGACACCATTATGATGACTAAACAGACCCCCTGGAGGCCCTCTGCCTTGGCCCTCGGAGTCTCCAGGACACCAGGTCTCCCCTCCAGCCTTCCTCGGTATGGTCCGCCTTAGCACCCAGGTGCTCAAAGGAGCAGCTGGGAGGGGCACCTGCAGGTTCCAAAGCAACACAAAGGTCTATACCATCACACTCAGACCACAACAGTCTAGGGGCCACTTGCCTTTTAAGAAGTACCCTAAATCCTTTTGGCCACTTTCATCAATCTTATTCACAGCCAGTTAGGCCGACTGCCTGAAGCAGGGTGGATCCAGAATTCTCACTACAACTCTTAACCTCAGGATCAGCCCTCAGCATCTGGAACTCAAATGCTGCTTCCTTTCACCTTCTCTCAGCTTGGTTCCTCTTAAGTCGTTTTGTTTCCCGGCATACTAAAGGGGGAAAATATTTGCTAAAATAAAGCTGGCAAGTCTCAAAACATATGTAGACAAGAAGCCTACAAACCAAACACAGGTATCTCTATTCAGTTACAGCTGACAGCCATTTATTATAGCACAATGTCTTTGGGGAAAACCAGGATAATAAAGACTATAACCTTAAAATGAAAAGAAAAAAAAAAAAAAAGCCACATACCTAAAATGTAAGTCTCATGAGATGAGGAAAGCCAAGATTTTGATCTACTCTTGGGTTAGCCTTAGCCTTTGAGAATATAACAATGGCCAAACTAAACTGCACATGACCATGGGGACTGATTGGGCTGAATTAAAATAAGGCATTGTCAGGAATTTTGAACATTACAGTAAAAGCTGGAGAAGAGCAGGGCATTGTTTAATAGTTTGCACATGTGACCACAATTCAAGGAAAAATCTTTTTTTTTTTTTTTAATTTTTTGATGTTTACTTTTGAGAGAGGAGAGAGAGACAGAGCGTGAGCAAGGGAGGGGCAGAGAAGGAGACACAGAATCCAAAGCAGTCTCCAGGCTCCGAACTGTCAGCACAGAGCCTGACGTGGGGCTCAAACCCATAAACTGTGAGATCATGACCTGAGCCGAAGTCCAATGCTCAACCGACTAAGCCACCCAGGCACCCCAGGAAAAATCTCTTTAGATAGCTAATTGATGAATCCCTCCCTATCAGATTGAGCAGTCATATTCCATCCATGTGATTTCCTGTCCAAAGAGGTTGTATTACCTCCCCCCACCTCACAAGGAAACACCAATGATTACATCATCACTACTTACATTCAAAGCATTCTTTGCAGCTTCTGCTTCTGAGCGACTGTCAAAACTGACAAAACCTACGGGCTGAGGAAAGAAAAAAATATGAAGAAAAAACAAATCAGGGGATATATATTTTTCTGGGTCAAAGGTGATGTCAAACTGAAGAGCTAAGATAAAGAAATGACCACAGGCAATGGGTAGAAGAAATAAGAAAGCCAGTTCAAAAGAATCATGACGCAGTGGCTTAGCCAAATTTCTAACATGAATCAAAAGGGATTGTGAGAGTGGTTCTTCAAGGGCACAGCTGGGGATTTAGAGAATCATAAAAAAAAAAAAAAAAAAAAAATCTAGAAGGGGTTGGAAGGTGAGCAGCAGTGAACAAGAGAATAGAGGAAAACTTGGGTCAAGAGGCTCTACTTTCCTAAATCAAATTCACTGTACCTCAGTTTCTTCATCTTTTAAAATGGAAAGAGAACCGAATCACCTTTTGGTACACTGTAAGTGCAAGGAATACAATGACACAATGATAAAAGCCCTGTACTCTCACTGCATGATCAAATTTACAAAATGCATTTCCATGGCAAATCCCAAGGGATACCTTAAAAAAGTTTAACTAGCTGGGTAAACCAAATTGTTCCAACTGAATAGAGAGGAGTGATAATCCCTTTGGACTTCTAGTCCAGAAAGATGCTTGCAACACAGCTTATTTATAATGAATCAGAGAATATCTTATTGAGAGATGAAAAGTGACTCTGAGAGGTGAGCATGCTAAGTAAGGTATTCAGCATTTTGGGGGCGGGGGAAGCATATAGTTAAAAATCTTCAAGAAGCTTCTAGAAGCTATCAGGGTCATGGATTGCCACCCTCCATTCTGCACCTTTTGTGCTCCACTCTAGACTTGGGGACTATGCCTGATTTTAGCAGTTTAAAACACAAGAAAGACAGCATGAGTCCTCATCAACAGATATTTATACACTGCGAAATTTTGTCTGTTATATGTTTTGTTTTGTTTTTTTAAAGGAAGAATTGGGAATAAAAGTGGGTTTGGATAATTTGTTTTGAATATACAGACCAATCCCAATATAACCATGCTGGAGGCATTACGTTTGCTTTCCTCAGGGACAGCCTCAGACATCCTAGCTGGAGACAATGGAATATGAATCATTTTCCTGTGCTAATTCCTAACCAATCTCACCCTTAATTTTAAGTCAACAACAAAACTCAAATCCTAATGAGAATTAAAAAAAGAGAATGCTCAGCCCCAGTAACATTCCTGAAGAAAGTCAATTCAAATTTATTATAGAATTGGATCATTTATATGCAAGTTTGAAATTCTTACCTGCTTAGATGTGAGCTTTATAAGAGAACCCTCGTAGCCCTGAAAATTAAGAAGAACCAAATTTAGACCAAAAAAGATAAGAAAAAAAACCAATTTAAAAAAAAAAAAAAAGTTTTTTTGAGTGAGCGAGCAAGGGAGGGGCAGTCAGAGAAGGAGAAAGAATCCTTCAAAGTAGGCTCCATGCTGTTGGCACAGAGCCCAAAGCAGGGCTCAAACTCCCAAACCACGAATGAGATCATGACCTGAGCAGAAATCAAGAGTTGGAGGCTTAAGTGACTGACCCACACAGGCACCCCCCAAAAAACAATTTTAATAGCATCTTGCTCAAGTAAAAACGAGTCCTTTGACTCCTGACCATCTAACTCTTCTTACAAATGCTTCTTAAGGTAACTGAGAAAGCAAATTTTACACACGCATGCACACACACATCTACCTATGCTTCCACACTTAAGGCCTAAAACAAATCAGATCCTGAAATTTATGCACGTATCTATGTTTCTTATCCTTTTTTTTTTTTTCAATGAAATTATATAATAGTAGGAAGATGGGTTCCTGTCAACAGGTCTTTTTCATTTTACAGAACTAAGAGAGTGAAGGGAGTAAATTCAGTAAGATAGGAAGTATGTGATGACTTGGTCATGTGTTTGCTATAAAATAACATGAAAACATTACGAATGTACTAGGTAGAACTACTTATGCAAAATTTCAAAACTGCCAGGAAAAGTTTAGCAGGTAGTGATGCTAAATTATGTTGAGTTATTTTGCTTACTTATTGAAGCAGCCAGTTTTCATGCTGGTATTCCGACTGGAACATGCAAAAACTCCCTGTTGGCTTTTTACTGCAGCTCATCCTCAAGGAGGATAGAAACCCTCCCTTTTCACTCCTTCGCTTCGCCCCTCCTGGCTCCTCAGGATAAGGATAACAAAGTGTGTTTATTTCTGAAAATAATCAATGGCTGGTGGCTTGTACTGATGGATGACACAAGGGGGAAAAAAACACCACTTGACATGATTGACCACCACACATATCAGTGCCAAGACAGATTTGCAGACTAGGGTCAGCCTCCAGGGACTTTAATTAAAAGAGGGTTGTTGGGAATGTACCAGGGTCCTGACTCTAGCGTTGGGGTTTCTGGGCAGGATGTTGGGATTGATTCTTCCTCGTATCTTCCCAACGGAGAACTATGTTACCAATTAGCTACTGTAAACATTTTACCTCAAAGGCCTTGAGCTCTTCTGGCCAGAGAGGTCATGATTCACAGTCCTGCCTCTTCCTTTTTCAAGGTGCACTGTCTCTGAAAAACTTGGAGGCTTAAACACTCTGGAGGCCTCAGAGGCAAAGGACAAATGGATATTTCACTCAAGTACAACACCACGGGTAGCGATATATTGTGCTCCCAAGTCACAAACAGAAAAGCAGTATCACAGACTAGTTCAGAACATGGATGGCAGAGGCAAATTGCTTGGGTTTGAATCTTAGCCCTGCCATTTGTTATGTGTGAACTGGAGTAAAATTTATTCAGTTATACAAGTTTCACTTTCCTCATTTGAAAAACTGAGGCCAACCCACCTGAATTGAGTGTGGTGAGATTTCAATGGGGGTAATTCATGTAAGAAGCTTGCTGGCTAAATCTCTCTATAACACACAAAAACCTAACAGTATTCTGTCCTTTTAGATGATCAAATCAATTAAAAGGGACAGACAGTAGAAATGGCAACCCTGCAGAAGATGTTCAGGAAATCCTATGAAGTTGACACTCTCCTCACACCATCATCTTTTCTCCCCCACTTCCTCTCAGCTAAGCATGATTAACCCTTCTGTTTCCCTCTGTGCTGTCATCATTGTTACAGTAAGGGGGTAAGGGGATGGCTATCAGAATCGAGGCAGGTCTATTAATACATGGTGCCTTCCTAGCACATAAGCTAGATTCTTACCTTTGCTGGTTTTTAACTGGCTACCCCTTCAACCTTCTTTCTTCCTTTCCTACCCAGATGTTTTCAGCTGTTACATCCTACTCTCTCCTTCTCCCTGAGAAGCTGAATTCTGTCCCTCAATCTGTCTTGCCTCTGTGGCTGGGGTCATGCTTCAACAGGATGGATGTTTCATCATTAATCAAGATGGCCCACCACCTAATCCTAAATGTGCTCCTGGACAGGCACTGCTGCTAACATGTCCTCACTGACCAGCTCAGACACAAGCCCTGAATTTATCATGACTTCTACATGCTCTCCTTGAGGGCCTAGGCCTCCAGCCCACAACGTACCCGGCCCCATCTTTCTCTTATCCTCCACACAGGTTAGCCTTCAAGGTTTCTCCTTGGTGGTCCAATTACCTGTTACGTTCTCAATTCTATCAACGTTAAATAACTATCTCTAAAGTGATTTTATCATGATAGTCCCAATGGACAGGCAACTGTGTTAAGCATTTCGTGATGTCCCAGCATACCAAGTAATTCTTTAAAATTCTGTTTTACTTTGTATGAGATTTAGGACATTCTTCTCACAGAAAAAGTAATGGTGGTTATGTTCTTTGTCTAAAAATACTTAGTTTAAAAGTACACTTAACTTATATATCTAAAGAATAATATTAACAACAGTATTCCAACTAATAAACCTTGTAGGAATAGGGCTTGACTTATATTATTGCACTGGCAATATAAGTAACAGTAATTGATGGTATTTTCGGTAGTCTGCACTCAGAAGAATACTCCCAATTGGCAGATGATAAACAGGGAGGACACGAAGCCTGCTCTACATGCCAAAGAGTCCGATGCATGTCCACATTAGTAAAAGAGACTTTTCTAGATTAGCTGTTGGGGAGGACAAAGGCAATTTCAGCCATTCCTAAGACCATACACTGGAACTGAGTGATTAAATCTTCTTTACTGACCAACCCTGTAAGAAGGTCACTTTACAAGATGCTTTCTCAAACGTATCATTTCTTCCTGCAGAAACCCCCATGAAGCTTATACACATACTTTTTGTCGTTTATAATTTCTCAAAGAGAAAAGGTACCTTAAATGGTCTGAAAAGCAGATAGAGCTCCCGAGGTTTGATATCCAGAGGGAGACCACTGACAAATAGGGTCCGGACCTGGAAAATAAACAGAAGTGATCAAGACAGTGAACAATCCAGAGAACAGCTATCACTTGTAATCTCAAAAATACATTCCTTCATATACTTCACGAGTCCTACCCAGTTCGTATTTTTTCCATAACCCAACTAACATTCTAACATTAAGATGCCAATAAGCAACTCCTGAATATTTCTATGGAATTACTCAGAGTGAATTACCTCTGGCTGATTTAAGTTTACAAACTTATTTCTCCTTTCCCAATTAGCCACTACCTGGTTCTAACACTATGAAGGGAAGAGAAGGTCTACAGAGTTAAAATATGAGCTTAAGAAAAACAGAAGTCATGAGAACAGCAAATCTACCACTTGTCTGCTCTATATCAAATGACTGCAAAACACGGTTCCAAAATAAAAATCGGAACAACTTTTGGTTTTTCATGTTTGTCCTTGCCTCTCCCTCGTCGGCATTAACAATTAATTTTAATAAATGTAAAAAGTTTGTTGAATAACCCTAACACATCTAAATAGTAGCCAAAATGCATAACTCTCCATCTGCTCAGTTCCAAAACAGCAGGGAAGACTTCACTGACCTATACCCCATGAGGCCTAAGGTACAAATTATGTGATTAATTTCTACCAAAATACAGAACACTGATGACACACTTTCATTTGGGAGGATCAGAAAAAACATGTTAGCATTTGACTGGGAACTTAAAGAATAGGTAGAATATTATCACACAAAGTGTAAGAGGAAACGGGCAAGACTCAGATGCAGAGAAAATACTAATAACCAAGGCAATGAAGAGGGTGATGGCACAGTATATTCTGGAAGAAGGGTAAGCCAAAACTGAACAGGTATCTGAAGAACAAACCACAGGGGGCATCAAAAGTCAATGCCTCAGGAATCTGGTGTTCACTGAATTGGCAAGGAGAAATCACTGAATTATCATCACCAGGTTTTCTTTCTACTTATTTTAGTGTTTTGTGTGCCTTCAGTCAAGTTTTCTACACCTTCCCACACACAATGAGATATAATGAACATGTAACATTGTGGAAGTTTAAGACATACAACGTAATGGTTCAATATACTTATATACTGGTAATCACCACCATAGCGTTAGCTACTGTGTCACATAAGCAACCATTTCTTTTTTTGTGGTGAAAACATTTAAGATCTACTCTGACTTTCCAGTATAAGGAATACAGTATTGTTAGCTATAATCACAGTGCTGAGCATTAGATACCCATAACTTCTACAATTTCTAGCTGGAAATTTGTAATCTCTGGCCAACATCTTGTGTCTCCATCTTGATCCCCTGGTAACCACCATTCTACTCTATTTCTAGAAAATTTGACTCCACCCCCACATATTCTATTCTTCTCTACTCAGGCTGATACAATTTGATGAAGTTCGGCATTAGAAATCATGTTGCTACCTTAAGAAAAATTCAATGCCGTATTGTTAACCATCTATAAATCTAGATTTTTCCTCAGTGCAAAACTGGGAGATTTTCTAGAACCCTAACACTTTCTATTGATTCTGGTTGTGAAGAAGCAAAAAGCAGGCAAGACCCTTTATTGACCCAGCAGACAGTAAAATATCATGCCATTTGCATGCAGGTGTGTAATCAACACTATGATGATGTAAACAGCCTCAGAATCATGAGGGCCTTATTTTTATTCATTCATATTTTAGATAACTTTATTGTGCTATAAATGATATACAGTTGGCCCACGAACACAGGTTTGAACTGGTCAACTTACAGGCACATTTTTCCCCCCAATACAGTTTAGTACTGTAAATGTATTTTCTCTTCCCTATGATTTTCTTAATAACTTTTCTCAGCTTATTTTATTGTAAGAATACAGCATACAAAATACATAACATACAAACTATGTATTTATGTTATTGGTAAAACTCCTAGTCAATAGTAGGCTATTAATAAGGGAGATAGAGGTTACATGTGGATTTTGACTATGCAGACGATCGGTGCTCCTAATCCCCCCAGGGATCAAGGGCCAACTACATAATAAACTGTACATTTTATTTACAATTTGATAAATATTAAAAAAAAAAAAAAACTTAATTGAGAGAGTGTGCGTGCACATTCATGACCAGGGGAGGGGCACAGGGGGAGAGAGAATCCCAAGCAGGCTCCATGCTGTCAGTGCAAAGCCCAAAGCAGGGCTCAATCCCACCAGCCGTGAGATCATGACCTGAGCCAAGATCAAGAGTCAGATACTTGACCAACTGAGCCACCCAGGCACCCCTACAATTTGATAAGTTTCCACATATTATAACCTATGAAACCAGAACAACAATCAAGATAATTAACATATCCATCACCTAAGTTTCCTGCTACCCTGTCCTACCATCCACATCCCCAGGCAATCACTGATCTGTGCCTTCTGTCACTAGGATTATGGATGGTGCAATGGTTTATACAAATGGAGCCATAAAGTATGTATTCTTTTTGGCTGGCTTTTTTACTTCAGCATAACTATTCTGAGATTCATCCACTGTTTAAATAGTCTATTCCTTTTCATTATTGAGTAGTATTCGGTTGTATGGATACACCACAGTTCATTTATCCATTCAACTGATGGGACATTTGGGTTATTTCTAGTTTTTGCTTTTACAAATAAAATGGCTTTGGAGATGAACATGCATCGATTTGTACAAGTCTTTGTATGGATATATGTTTTCTTTCTTCTTGGTTAATTACCTAGGAGTGGAAGAGCTGAATGATATGGTAGGTATAAGGCTTAATTTTTAAACAACTGCCCTTCAATTCCTTCTTTTATGGCCCATAACATGATAAATGCTGTGTACTTAAAAACAAATGTGTATTCCATTGCTCTTGGATAGTACTGTTTTACAAATGCTGATTAGATTCAATTTACCTTTTGCCTTCTCCCGTCTCCCTCAACTTTGCCAGAGATAAAGACTCCTTTTTCCAGGAACTTTGTTTTACCAAAGCTAAGGCCAAATTACTGACAACTGCCAAAGACACAGATGATGAGGGAATCCTGTATTCAGTATGCCCTCCCTGCCATCAACAATGTTCTTCCCACAGTCCAAGTAAGTAAACACCATCTGTCCCTGGCTGCTCTAGCCAGGACACTCTGGAAGAGAGGGAATCCCAGCTCCCATTCACTCAAATTTTGCTGAGTACCCATTATGTCTGACATTATGCCAGGTACTGACTGGATTACAGATTTCCAAGGAAATAATATAATAAGCAGATTCTATGGTTTAAACACTGGAGTACCATTTGTCCATTAGCTATGTGACATATTAATTAAAATCTAGGGAGTTAACTTAGAAAATAAACTACCATTTATAGTATTGTTCTAAAGAAAAATACTTTACAAACTTACAAGTCAAACAATTTACCAGCAAAATAGAAATCTGGGGGTTATCAAAATATTACTTGATATAAATCAAGGTTCAGGGGCACGTAGGTGGCCCAGTCGGGTATGTGTCTGACTTTGGCTCAGGTCATGATCTCAACGGTTCCTGAGTTCGAGCCCTGCGACAGGCTCTGTGCTGACAGCTTGGAGCCTGGAGCCTGCTTCAGATTGTGTGTCTGTGTGTCTCTCTCTCTCTCTCTCTCTCTCTCTCTCTCTCTGCAACTCCCCGCTCACATCCTGTCTCTCAAAAAATAAAAACGTTAAAAAAAATTTTTTAAATAAAGGTTCATTTACATCAAAATGCAGTATTATGCAATAAAAATTATGTCTAAGAAAAAGAATGCTCAAGGAAAAAGTACAAATAGTTTGATTTTATTCTGTAAAACAGCCCACACACATATGTATTGAGAGGTATAACATGCGTTTGCAGGACATATACACAAAAATGGGTATATTTATATGGGTTAGCCCTGAGTGGTGGAAGAAGTGATTTTAATGTTTATTAGCTTATTTATACTTTTTTAAATGATATGCATGTACTAGATAACTTTATTTTGTGGAGAATTGCCTAGATTTTTTTTATTGTTTTCTTTAGGAAACTATAAACAATGTCAGTATTTACATCAATAAGAATTTTTAAGTTTACAGAGGAAACTTTTAATGTAAACATTTCAGAATTAGAAGTGATGCTGATTTTAGTATCTCAAAGTGTTATACATGAAAAAAAATTGAACTCCCATTAGCCCTAAGCTTGCCATGCACTCACAGATGACAAGAGGCTCAAAGCAGTAATTCTGTTCAAACTGGAGGCAACTAAAATGTCTAGTATTTTACTTACACATGGACACAAGTTACATTTCCTATAATCTAGTGAATCTGTTTCAAGAAGCTGCCAAGATATCTCTTCTCTCACTGAAGAGAGATTCTCTCCTCTGACAAAACACATTGGCAAGGAGAAATAATTTTCAAATAGTTACATTATATGAGTACAACTAAAGCTCACAAATACAGTGCTTGGAATCTACATGCTTTGAATCCTTTTTAGATCTCCTCAGACTAGGACATTTAAGTTAAAAAAAAAAATCATGGATAATGAATGGACAAAACTCTTCCTGAATATCTAACTCATGCTTTTTTCCTTGTGACTGGGCTCTAGATCGTGGATATAAAAAAAAAGGGGGGGGGGGAGGTGCCTGGGTGGCTCAGTTGGTTAAGCATCCGACTTCGGCTCAGGTACGATCTCGCAGTTTGTGAGCTCAAGCCCCGCGTCGGACTCTGTGCTGACAGCTCAGAGCCTGGAGCCTGCTTTGGATTCTGTCTCCCTCTTTCTCTGCCCCTCCCGCACTCGCGCTGTCTCTCTCCCCCTCGGAAAGAAAATAAACATTAAAAAAAAGTTGTTTTTTTTAAGACAAGTTTAGCTCCCCCCCATTCTTCTCACCCCCACACTTTTTTTTTTTTTATCTTAACCATTATATAGCAAAACATTTGTCTTTACCATGTCTGTGGAAATCACAAAGGTAAAAAGCATGCTTCTTGCTTGCAGGGAGCTTAGGACCAGTGAAGGAGACAGAACATACAAATAAATATGATAACAGAAAGCTTAATTCATTCACAAAGTAACCAAAAGTGAAAGAAAAGTTTGAGACACATAAATGATCAAACAGTCAGGAAAAAAAGGTCCCCCAAAATAACAAATGAATGATACCAAATGAACTTTGTGGCAGGTCAATCACTGTCCAAGGCAGCCCTTAACATACCAGAAGTGTCTGTGGATACAGATGTGCCTGGCGCTAGCCTCTAGCATCACAGATGTTTACTTTATCAGACACATGGGGAAACACATTTCTTAGTCAAGGACACAACATGCCTCATAGAAGTGCAAGACATGAAGCTGCTGACAGCTCTATCCCAAAGGGACTCTGATGGATTCTGTGGATGTACCTCCTATTTCATCTTTGCCACAAAAGAACTGAAAGAAATGCCAGGGGAAATCTCCTGTGCTGGACAGTAAGAGCAAGGAGACTTCTTTGCTCACTTATCTGGCATTCCCTCTAGAGGCCCTAGTTACATTTTGGATAAAACTAACCATGTGTTCTTCAGTGGCAGTGCCAGTTCCCACCAGAAAGACAAGCCACGTTTCAGTGACGGACTTCAATAAACTCTAATTTAGTAAGTAAAGTCATTGTGTCAGGTTTGTGTTTTCCTGGACAAAAAGGTCAACGTAGGCCTTGAAATGGAAAGATCCTATGTTTAACAAAGAACACACATTATCCTGCAGGTAATCTAGACATTAAAATATAAACCAACAAATGCTTCATTTCAGTACACAGCAGGAATCACACTTTACAGCCAGCGGCCCTATCTGGTAAACACCATAGCGGCCAAAGACTCTAGGCCTACGGGCATTTTCTGTGTATGTTTTTTAGGTGTTTATAAGATGTTAGGGATCACTTCTAGCTGCTCTGAGCTGACCTCTTGAGGTACATCTCAAATTCACAGGATTGGGAAAAGCTAGTTCTCATTTTCTAAATGATTCATGATTAACTACAGAAGTCACTAATTTGCATCATTCTAATGAGTGAAGCCCATAGGGTACTTCTATCTATGATAATCTATCCCCTGCAAGCTCTCTATCCACCTACCCAAATTCTTAAACCTATAAATGCAAACTCCAAAAGAAGCTTTGAAAGGTGCTATAGGTTTAAGTCTTTCTTTTGGGGTACCCATTCTTATCTGTAAGTATACTTGTGTGTTTCAAAGGTCTTTCAAATTGTTTTAGAGTATTTGGTACTCTTATTTGGTAGTAAGCATAATCCTAGGCACAGAGTGTATAGTCTATAAATCTCTCTTGGATTACTTTAGAAATCTACAAAAGAATACTGTATATTCACAGGAGACAATAAATGCTCGCATGTCGACACCTCTTGGCTGACAACATGGTAAACAAGAGGAGGTAACCAAATTTCCCAGGCACAACCTAGATCAGTATGGTTACAACATCAAATGACAAATACTCATATGACAAAAAGGCAGAAAAGGTTAACATTATTAGAGACAAGTTTAAAAGAAAAGGAAAGGAGATAAAAAGAATCACAAGCAAGGGAGAAAAACGAAAAAGACTGAAAACGTAGACCAAAAGACAAACAGATCACAAAAATTCAGGACTGTACACGCAATAACATAGAGAGATCAATATATGGTTACTAGTAAAATCACTCCCATTTCAACTTAATAATGATTTAAATATACTTTTGTATAAATAAATCCCAAATCCACTATGAATTAACAATCCACAAGGTTTTTTGAAAAAATATTCAAAATTACTAGCTTGCACATTTAAAATGATGAGTAGATAACCAGGTCTACTGACAAAGGCTCCTGACTATTAAGTGAAAAGGCAAACACCAGAATTTGTCTATAATCCCAGTTTAATTCTTTTAAGTGTTGTTATGAGTTAGTAGATGCTTAAGAAAAAAGAAAGGTACTGAAATAATGTTTACTAAATTACTGTTCTGTCAATAGCAGGGAAGGTGGAATTATTACAGAGAACTTTAATTTTACATATTTATACACATAGGCATTTAAATATTCAGAAGCATAAACCATTTCTTAAAAAGAGAATACACACAGCCCACAGAGATCTCCTTCATTTGGAAATAGGAACCTTGGGTCCAACCTATCCTTCTGTCCTTAGCTGGTCTCATTTTTCTGCCTGTGGCTCCACAGGGACAAACCTGATCCAGCAGAAGTATATATATTCATTTAATTTGCTTCACATTCCAATTCTGACAAAAGTCAGTGTTTCTTTGTACCTTCACCAAAAATAAAATCTAACAAAAAACAGGCATCAATGACTCTAAATTAAGGGCCTAGGAGCAGGACCATCCTCGCTTCAGTCAAAAGGGTCTCTTCGTTTGTCAACACCCTACTTCCCACTAAAACAACAACACAGGGATCATGCACTCTCCAACTCCCAAGGAAGTGCCAGCTTTCTTCTGGGAGATCATGTAATATAAACTTGGTTTCAGGGACAGAAAAGTTAAAGAGCTCCACATATCTGTGCAGCATAAACCCCATAGCACTGGGTTGTTTTAACACACAAGGCAGGGGAGGAGGTTCAGAGCCCAGTTTTTAAATTTTACATACAGATTATTTTACTCTCTTTAAATAAAGTATTGATGGGTTTAATTATTTGCTTCTTCTGTAAGCATCACCTGAAACAAAAAACTCCCAACAGTGAATCCTGCTGAGGATGGCTTTGTCATCTCATTTCCAAAGGCTGCTTTGTTGGCCTGCTATGATTTCGCATTCATGTATTGCCACTATGAAAATGGATTACCACAATCATTAAAATGGTCTGCCAGGAATTTTATTCTGGTTGCAGCTCAAGAGAAACTGACCGGCCTTTGGTCAAGCTCCAGTTTCTTATTGGCATGGATTTCAAGATGGGATAAGTGGTCAAGTTCCACTCTCCTGGCCCCCTACTGGACTTAAAGACACATTCCATTACTAACCCTGGGAAGGTTACGCTGTGGTTCAGGAGGCCAGGGTGCTACAGACACCAAGGAGCGATTAACCATGGGATAGAAGGGTTATTACCATGTTGTTGTTATAAACTCCCAGGTTTTAGTTTTAGGTTGATCATCTAAAACGTAATTATCCATATTGCAAGTCTTCCTAGCTCTGAGGGATCCACTAGTGTTTGCCCTGAGTGACATGCAGTTGTAGAAGATCAGTATCCATAGAATAACCAAATTTAGAGTCTTACTTTGGGCCCCTGGACACCAGGGTACCTTTGCCAAAGTGATCAGCAAGTTTCCAGTAAGATCAGGGAAAGAAGGAAGAAGACTCATGGGAGCACATACAGAAGTAGAACCACCATGGTTCCATAAACTCGTATGTGCAGGGCTCAGAATATGCAAAGGAAACAGAGACAGCAAGTTAGCACTGGGTACACCACACCACTGTGTTCACTGAGGAGATATCCTGGCCCAATCCAATGTCAATTTATAGTCAATCAGATGGTCTCATCATCTCCCAGGTTTATACAACTGCTTAAGACCAAAGTCCAACCTAGGCCATACCTCACGTCTGCTATATATCTAAAAGGATAAGAGATAAATCAAGAATTTCTAGGGTTTGAAACTACCCAAGAATAGGCAGATGTGTCTGTACATGTGGGCCCTTAATCTCATTAAGAAACTTCCTTAGGCCTGTCAGATACAAAGGGAGGTGGGTACCAGAAACAAGTCAGGAATTTAGAGTTTCCCAGGAAACTACATACATAAATGTGCGCATATAAGAACTCAACTCCATTAGGAAGCTCATGGTTGCTGTCCAACATAGTATATGGTTGTCAGGTTCCTAGAGTTCAATAAGAAGTTCCTTATAAAATCAGGATGCTTTACCCTCTTACCTCTAGTCCTCTCCTTATCGATGCTGGCTTCCCTTAGTCCCTTTTAAGTCAACTTTCTGATGGCTAACTCTGTTTCAACCTTGGATAGCCCACATAATCCTACTCTTCATTCAATTACACTGCCTGCATTGCTAAAACATGAAGATTTTCAAACATATTCATTAATGCTGTGTATTGTAAACTGAAGTTTGCATTTTAATCCCCTAATGTGCACTTGCCCTTAGGATTTTAATCCTATAGAGTACGATGAAGTTGAATGTCCGAAAGATTATCTGGGCTATCCACATACAGCCTTTTCCATGCACTGACAAAATGAAGTACAAGCAGAAGAAGAGCTTACCAAAATCTCAAGCCCTTTCTTTCTCCTTCTGCATAGTTCAGATGACTGAACAG
This sequence comes from Panthera uncia, assembly GCF_023721935.1. Lineage (NCBI taxonomy): Eukaryota > Metazoa > Chordata > Mammalia > Carnivora > Felidae > Panthera > Panthera uncia. The sequence goes on from NC_064811.1 coordinate 173,156,808, forward strand.
ATCTGCTTCACAAAATAAGAAAAAAAGTCATTCCACCTCTCCCAGCTATACAGAAAAAGCTATCCCAAGCAGTTTTTTGTAGTCACAAAGTACCCGAAAAAAAATTCAGAATCAGGGGCTATGGTCCCAACACTGCCCAGGGCTGTAAAAGATTTGTTTTTTACCTTAAGTGGATAAAGTTCATCTGAGGAACTTGATCCCACTGTGAACTTCAGTTTGCAGCACACTCTTAATAACCATCCATAATGCACCACAGTTCTAACGAACTAGAAAGCTGTGGGAAAAAGTTGGTTTCCCCATGTGTAGTTGTGAGAAATGACTCCATATACACTTCAAATTCTTCGATGCCAAGTCAGTTCGCCTTCAAACTGAATGTTCTTCCCCATATGATAGTGGTGAGCATCCTAGTACTTAACAGTAGGTGCCAAGTATTTGTATAAGGAACTAAATGAGTAAATGTGAAACTGAGTCACAGTACTAGGAATGAGGCATAAGAGAGAGCCACATAATTTATGAACATCCAGATATGGAGGAATATGAGGAAATAAAATTGTGATTTTTATACACATTCAACAGGATAAGTACTCAAAGAGGATATGTACTAAAACAATAAATAATAAGCACTTATGTGGAACCACACTGCTGGGATTCAAATCCCAGTTCTGCAACTCACTAGCTATGAACCTTCATCTGTCCATTCAGAAATTTCCTCATCTGGGAACGAGAGACAACAATGGTACCTACTTGTGGCAGTTTTTAAATATGTCCACAGCATTTTTTGTACTCTTCCATTCAAGAGGTGAAGCTGGATTCTCCTCCCCTTCAGTGTGGGCTTCACTTAGTGACTCACCTCTAATGAACAGAATACAGCAGAAGTGATAGCATGTAGTTAGCATGTAGCATGTAGTCTGTTAACTTCAAACACTGGGTCAAACAAGGCATTGTGGCTTCTTCAACAGAAGCAGGCCCTCTTGGATCATTTGCTCTGGGGGAAGCCAGCTGCCATGTCATACTGATACTCAAGAGACAACATGGAGAAAAATTTAGAGTTTGAATTCGCCTAGACAGGAAACTAGATACATAAATGTGTGCATGTGATAGGAACTGAGAGGCCTCTGGTCAAAAGCCATGTGATGTGGCCATCTTGGAAGACCTTCCAGCCCCAGTCAATGCTTCTTATGACTGCAGCCCCCAGCTAACAATGTCCTGACTGTATCCTCAAGAGAACTTGAGCTAGATCCACCTACCATAGCTTCTCCTAAATTCCTGACCCTTAGAAACTGTGAAATAACAAATGTTTAAAACCATTAAATTCTGGGGTAATTTCTTAACAAACTTGCTGGAAGGATTAAATAAATTAATAGGAAGTGAAATGCCTCAAGTTCAGTACCAGGTTCTCAGTAAGGACTCAGAAAATTTTATCTGTATTAAAGTAGCTTACACCACTCAAAAGAAGATGCATTTTTATGCTCCAAAGGCAAATCAATCCTAAGAGAGGCTGCAACTGATAATATTATCATGCAACTGTTACACACAGGCTTAAAATGGGCGAAAGGTAAAAAGTTTGCACAGTAAAAGGAAGTAACATGCTTAAGTATTTTCCACAATATGAACCTCAAAAGTGTGACTTAGAGTCCCTTTTATTACCAATCTCTCTACCTCTTTAGAAGGCCAGGAGCAAATTCCGCTCTGGCCAGCACCCTACCCCCCCAGCTGGTCGTGCATCCTCAACTCCTACTTCCTCATGTGACAAGCGTTAAACAAAGAAGGAAGGAGAAATCTCTTTTCGTTCTATTAAAGATTTTAAAAAGTATCAAGGTTAATGGTTTAAGTATTCCTATCAAGGAGAAAACAAATTTTGAAGTGATATTAGGCAAATTATCAATCTCTAAAATCTTTAATTTGGACATAACAACATCTGCCCTCTTCCTACCTACTTTTACGGGAAACTGAAAGTATGAATTAAGTGGCATCATTCAAGGTACATGAAAAGTATAGTTTACTCAATTTGAGAACATTTCTGATTTGTTTAATCACTACTTTTTATTGTATACAATATTTTAGCTACATTATACACTCGATTAGTATCCAAAATTCATTAAATCATCCACTTGCTTAACATTCATCGTGGATTGAATCCTCTCATCGGATACAAAAATAAAGAGAATACCAACGTTGGAAAGGATGTGAAGAAACCCTATGTCTTAGATACACTGCTGGCAGGAATATAAAAAGGTACAATCACAGTCTAGAAAACAGTTTGGCAGTTTCTTAGCAAAAAATGCAATTACCGGTGTGTGCCTGGGTGGCCCAGTCAGTTAGCGTCTCTTATTTCAGCTAGGTCATGATCTCACAGTTTTTGAGTTCAAGCCCCAAGCTGGGCTCTATGCTGTCAGCAGAGAGCCTCCTTGGGATTCTCTCTCTCTCTCTCTCTCTCTCTCTCTCTCTCTCTCTGCTCCTCCCCTGCAAGTGCACTTGCACACTCTCTCTCAGAAATAAACTTACCAAAAAAAAAAAAAAAAAAAAAGCAATTACTATACAACCTAGCAATTGCACTCTTGAGTCTTTTTATCCGAGAGAAATGAAGATTTATGTTCACACAAAAACCCGTACACAAATATTCAGAAACCTTTGATTCATAATTACCAAACAAATAAGCCAGATCTCCTTTAAAGGGTGAATGGTTAAACAAACGGGTATACCTCTGCCATGGAATATCACTCAGCAATAAAAAGCAATAAACTATTAATACAAAAAAAAACATAGATAAATCTCAAGGGAATTATGCTGAGTAAAAAGTAAAACAATTCCTAAAGGTCACATACTGCCCGATTCTTTTTATAGGACATTCTTGAAATGATGAAATTACAGAGATGAAAAGCAAATGAGTTTGCAAGAGTTAAGGACAAAGGAGGACTAAGAGGTGGAGGGGGATACGCAGTTTTATGAAGGCAATGACAAGGATTCCTTGTGGTAATGGGGCTAATCTATATAATCTTAAATACGGTGGTGGTGGATACACACACCTGCACATGTGATAAAATTACACAGGACACCACACACACAAAACTGGGGAAATCTTAAGAAAATGAGTGGATTCCATCAATGTGAATTTCCTGATTGTGATATTGTGCTACAAGATGTTTTACAAGATGTATCATTAGGGAAAAGGCACACAGGATCTCTCTGTATTACTTCTTATAGTATATGAACTTTCAATCATCTAAAAGTTTACACTACGCACTTAAAAAAACTAACACAAACGGGGCACCTGGGTGGCTTAGTCTGTTGAGTGTCCGACTTTGGTTCAGGTCATGACCTCACAGTTCAGGAGTTCGAGCCCCATATCTGGCTCACTGCTCTCAGTGCTGAGCCTGCTTCAGATCCTCTGTCCCTCTCTCTCTGCCCCATCCCCGCTTGCACTCACTCTCAAAAATAAACATTAAAGGGGCACCTGGGTGGCTCAGTCGGTTAAGCGTCCGACTTCAGCTCAGGTCATGATCTCACAGTCTGTGAGTTCGAGCCCCGCATCAGGCTCTGTGCTGACAGCTCAGAGCCTGGAGCCTGTTTCGGATTCTGTGTCTCCCTCTCTCTCTGACCCTCCCCCGTTCATGCTCTATCTATCTCTCTCTGTCTCAAAAATAAATAAATGTTAAAAAAATTTTTTTTTTTTTAAAAATAAACATTAAAAAAAAAAAAAAGCCTGACAAACCTGACAAATAATTACATAAACATTAATCAAGACATTTATATCAGCTGGTAAAACTAGGATGTGAAACTATATAGTTATAAATTCCTTTGCATTTCCAAGCTCTATCAGAAGACTGGTCTTTTCTTCATTGATTTTTTAAGTGGCATTATATATATATATGTAATAAATGTATATATTTATAATATATATTAAAAAATGCAACTCTTAAAGGAAGTGTGTTGTACTCAAATTACAATTTTCTTGATGTATTCAATCACTACCTTTTATTGTAGTACATGATAGCTATGTTCTACTTTGATTATATCTCATTCAAGATAGATCTCACATGATACAGGAAATTAAAATATTTTGAATTGATATATTTGCTATTTTAACTATCATCAGGGAAAAGATTAAGAGGGTCAAGCCCAGAAAGTTCAGAGAACACAGACATATATGCAGGCTACATCCCATATGAACAGGGCTTTGGTAAGCTCTCTTAATAACCACCTACTTTTCTAAACCTGTTGTGTGTGAAAATTTATTCAGTCAATACTTGTTTGCATTTAAAACACCACATGACTGAAAGACGAATATTTGGAATACAACCTACTTTAAGTTGGCTACTTCCTGTAATTCATAAATTAGTTACTTTCTTCAAACACTGCAAAGCGCAGTGCTTATAATGTGTTCTTCCAGTAAGAGTAAGCTTCCACTTTTAAATTTAGATTATCATAGCTTTTCCAATCACAGGAATTTCCAAATCCAGAATACCTTCAATGTATTTAGGCCACAACTAATAATTCCACAGCCTACTACAGGAACTACCTTTCCAGTGAGACGCTATTTGTTCAATTTGATAACCGCCTCTGTCTGTAAACCATTTATGTGGTCATCTGAATCAAGTCAGTATTAAGTTAATATATTACTTATGCGTATGTATAATTATGTAAATAGATGCAGGCGTCTGAAAACTCGGCAGGATTTTTAAGTAGAACTGTATGTGTTGGTCAGGCACAATGGAAGACCTAACAAATGTCAGAAACAAAGAAATGATGAGTGAGGTTTGAGGAGCTGAGAAATAACCTATATTAACAAAAGTAATACATGCTTTACAGATGGATCTAAACTATTTAAAAATGTTAGATATGTAATCTGAACTCCCACAGCACAAACTTTTCAATTACTGTAATGGAAGGAAAATACCACTAAATTGAACCTAGTGGTTTAATTCCCATCTCTGCTTCAAAACTAGCTGTTGAGGGCTTGGACACTGACCTCTCTGAGCCTCCCTTTCCTTATTGAGAAAGTGAAGGTGTAGGACAGTCCGTCTCCAGGTTCCATTCTGACTCCACAGGTCCAGTGAAAGGATGGGTTTTTGGTAAAGGCATTACCAGAATCAAAGGACATCAATCAAGAAGACCTAGTTCTTGCCACTGAGAACTTTTCAATCAAGCCACTGAAATATACACATTTCACTAGATATTTATGTATATTTAAATTGTATTTTTTATTTATGATTCATGTAATAAAACATAGTGACATCGTAAACCACACATTTCAAGAATTCAGCAGAGCTGTCAGCACAAAGCAAGATAAATGGGCTAAAGAGCTACTGATGTGCAGTCAGTTATCACAAACACTGACCTAATGGTCATGATTAAATCTATGTACGCTAACAGAGCACAGTATTTTAAGCACACAAACTCCAGAGCTAGATTGCCTGGATTTGAATCCCAGCTCCAACGACTATTATCTGAATAATCTTAGACAACTTACAAACCAAACAGAGCCTCAGTTTCCTCATCTATAAAATGGGAGATATAAAACTTACCTCATAAGGTTGCTAAGAGGTTTAAATAAGTGACTATTTATTTGTAAAGCATTTAGAAAAGTACCTGACACATTATATAAGTCTTTGTTAAATAAGTAAACAGAGTCCTTCCACTGCTATCTAGTTAACACTTCTTGCTGATGGGGTAGAATAAACACTAAAGAATGAAATTATTCAAATCCAAAAACTTAGAGGACTTCATTTAGCCAGCTGAAGAGACTCTGAAAAGTTACCCATAATAAACAGTATTCTAAAAGTAGCTATTAAATAAAAACCATGGGGCAGCTGGGTGGCTCAGTCGGTTAAGAACCCAACTTCAGTTCAGGTCATGATCTATCTCATAGCTCATGAGTTCGAGCCCCCCATCAGGCTCTGTGCTGACAGCTTGGAGTCTGGAGCCTGTTTCAGATTCAGATTCATATTCTCTCTCTCTCTCTCTCTCTCTCTCTCTCTCTGCCCCTCCCCTGGTTGCATTCTATCTCTCTCAAAAATAAACATTAAATAAATAAGTAAATAAATAAATAACATGACCACTGCGCAAACTGCGTATCATCGAAGACAAATATTTCATTATTAATAGTGGATTTCCAGAGTGAAATGCTGTTATTCACACTACCTCTACCACTTTCACTCCCTTTCAGGAACCTGGAATTCCTTTCCAAGTTTAACATGGTATGCACCTGTGACATAAAGTACTTGTAAAGAGCACAAACCAGTGCATTTTACAGAAACCAGCTCATTATTTTCCATTTTGTGAATTTCAAACAGCTAAGGCAGTTTCCAAAACTGTTCCTTTCCAACTGAGGAAAAATTCTCAAGATTGTCAGAGAACCTGGGGCATGTGAAGGATTGTTCAGAGTGGACATGACTCAACCTGTCGGTGATCTCCCTAGAACCTGGTTGTGCCAGCCCAGCTCTAGCCAGAATACAGACTCAGATATGCACATCTAAAACAGTTATCACAGTTCCAGAGAGTCTGTGCTCTAATATGACCAAATAAAGATACAACCAACATCCCAGATATGCTGTTTTGCCAAAACGTCTCAATTGTTCTTCCAAATGGCTATTCTCCTAACCTATTTATCAAAGTGTAATTTATTTGGCACCTCATGGAAGAATTTCCCTATGTTCTGAATACAACAGAATATAAAACCTCACCAGAAATCTAAGACAATGTATGTATATACCAAACTACAATATACCCATGACTTTAAAAAAAAAATCTTTTTAGTATGCTTAATGCCACATATGATACCTTTTTTTTTTTTTTTTTTTTTTTTGCTACCTGAAATTGTATCACAGGTACTATGAGCCCAGGCAAGAAGACTATGGAACCCTAACCTCATACCCTCCTCCCTCTGACACCATCCAGCTGTAAGCGGTGCTTGGACAACTGGCCCACAACCTTTAGATGACCCTCTAAGGCTAGCACAAGCATCATTTATTTTCTTCCACATGTCTTAATCTGCGGTGGAAAGTACACCGTTCATCAAAAATTTTAGGTTTTATCTGCAGTCACCTTATGGCTCAAAAATTTCTAAAAAACAGAATAAATGTATACATACACACACACACACAAGATTTTAGAAAAGACTATAACAGAACTATTGTTTTTCTGACTTCACAATCAGCACTACTAACAAAATCGGTTTCCTCACCACATAAACATTCCATAAATATTATTCCCTTCTCTTCTGCCACTTTTCTTCCTTCCCTGAGCACTTTCTTGCTCTAATGGGTGAATCTTAACACCACACCTTGCTTAATTCTAGGCTAACAGCCTTTTCTTTCATACTTATTCTTCACTTGTGTAGAAAGGTTACTTCTGGACTTAGAAGCCCAAATCAAGTCTTCTCTTTTGCCAAGGAAGGAGGTTTCTTGCAAGTGCTCCAATTCTCTCCTTCCTTCTTTGAACTCCTGTTGCACTGCTGTACCATAGTCATGTGTCTCATTCTGTTCCCAAACTGCTTCACGGGCTTTAGTTAAGTCCTTCCCAATTAAACCATAAATTCCTTGAGAGCAGATACCGTATCTTATTCACCTATCACTATAATCTTGAATTAGGGATCTAAATCTCCTTAGATTAGGGATCTAAGTTTCCTCCTGCATCTGACATTTAAGAATGATACACTCATCCTGGAGAAAGTCATAATTGGGTAGTATTTAAATTATTGCATAGAAAGGTCAGGTTTTAATTCTAAGAGGAAAAGGCTCCCTTTTTATCTATCCATTAAAAACAATTAAGGGGCACCTGGGTGGCTCAGTTGGTTAAGTGTGGGACTTTGGCTCAGGTAATGATCTGGGGTAGTGAGTTCGAGCCCCGCATCAGGCTCTGTGCTGACAGCTCAGAGCCTGAAGCCTGTTTCGGATTCTGTGTCTCCCTCTCTCTCTGACCCTCCCCCGTTCATGCTCTGTCTCTCTGTCTCAAAAATAAATAAACGCAAAAAAAAAAAAATTAAAAACAAAAACAATTAAGAACTTAAAACCAGGGGCACCTGGGTGGCTCAGTTGGTTAAGCATCCAACTTCAGCTCAGGTCAGGATCTCACAGTCTGTGAGTTGGAGCCCCGCGTCGGGCTCTGTGCTGACAGCTCAGAGTCTGGAGCCTGCTTCAGATTCTGTCTCCCTCTCTCTCTATCCCTCCCCTGGCTCATGCTCTCTCTGTCTCAAAAATAAATAAAAACATTAAAAAAAAAAAAAAAAAAAGAGGGGCGCCTGGGTGGCTCAGTCAGTTGAGCGTCCGAATTAAGCTCAGGTCATGATCTTGCGGTCTGTGAGTTTGAGCCCCGCATCAGGCTCTGTGCTGAGAGCTCAGAGCCTAGAGCTTGCTTTGGATTCTGTGTCTCCCTCTCTCTCTCTCTGCTCCTCCCCTGCTCATGCTCTTTCTGTCAAAAATAAATAAACATTAAAAAAATTAAAAAAAAATTTTTTTAAACCATAAAATTATTTATAAAATATAAGAATTTGAGATCCCAAACTAGGTAACATTACTTAATTTAATCATGGTTTTACACAAATAACAGATTCAGTGGTTTCTAAGACTGTTTCTTAAGTATTACCTTTTTGTCTTAATGTTCAAGATAAAAGGAGGCCTCTAATCCTAAATTAGAGGTCAATTTTGTTTCTTTCTAAAAACCAGGTTTCTGGGGCCCCTGGGTGGATCAGTCAGTTAAGCATCTGATTCTTGGTTTCAGCTCAGGTCATGATCTCACAGTTTCGTGAGTTCGATCCCTGCATCGAGCTCCATGCTGCTTGGGATTCTCGATCTCTCCCTTTCTCTCTGCCCCCCCCCCCCCCCCCCACTCAAGCTGTCTCTGTCACTCTCAAAACAAACAAAAAAAAATTAAAAACCAGGTTTCTTCTGCGAAGTTCAGAAAAGATGGCTCATGAAGTGTTTAACTACAAGGAAAAGGGAGCACCATTTCTCTAAATAGTAATTATTTAGAAGTTTCACCTCTGAGGTTAAAGCACATTCAAGTTTTAAACGTGAGGTTCTTCGATAAGAGATGGCAAATGCCAAGTTTAACCCCACCCCATTCCCTCCACAGATGCTTGCCAAGCACACACTCCTCAAACACTCCTAGATGCTTGTTACTTCACCACCTTAGTTAGATCTATCTCTCCTCTCTCCACAGGTAGAATGGACATACTACTGACCATCTTTAAAGCATTTTCAAAGGAATATAGAAAGCATGAAAGAACTAATCAAGTACTGTTAAATCCCTGACAGACACTATTATACAGTACTTAGTTATCTCCATTTCCGATTTTCAGTAATACTAAACTCACAATCCTGAACTGCTTCTCTCATGCTCTCAGGGCACTATATGTTCAAGAAAACCAAAAGGGAGGCTATTAAGAGCTCCAAAAAATATAATCAGAAAGCTAATCTTCCGGAGAATAGGTCACATAATTCAGTGTTTTACATATGCCTGATCGCAAGAAAGCCCAGACTGTTGGTCAGAAAATAGATCTTACCTCCTGAAATTCTGATTCAGGCTTAGGAGCCTGAATTTTTAACAAGCAACAGATGATTCTCCTGATCAGACATATTTGGGAAACATAACACATCACCAAATCCACAGGAAGGTTTTCTAGTTTTAAAAGAACATACAAACGACATTCAATTATACTTACTCCCAACTGAGATGAGGTTGTGGCCCCTGAAAGCTTCTCACTGCCAAATGCCATAGGGCCTGTTGCGAAGGCATTGCTTGATCTTGGAGCAGAGGTCTTTGAGCCAGACCCAGAGTGAATTTCACACAGGCAGAGAAGAATCAGACCCTTTTGTCTGAGAAACAGATTTGCAATTATATTTTATGAGGTACTCCTGCATTTATTTAGGAGGAAATCACTCAAGCTGTGCTTAAACTAGTGACACAATGAAGTTTTACTATGATCCTTTATTGAAAATATTGAGAGTAATTCTCCTGAGACACTCCCTAAATTTCTGAGATGTTAAAAGTTTGCGGGTGTTTTAAGTAGCCTGAGAAGCAGATCAACGAGCCAATAGGCAAGGAGTGATTAATGAGAACTTACTACTTGTAAGAAGTGGTAAATCAGTATTCAAATTTGTCACATAGAAATTTGTTAAAATGTAGACCGATTCAGCAGATCTAGAGTGGGGCCTGAGATTCTACATTTCTAGCTAGCTGCCAGGTCCACAGACCACGCTAGAAAATTTCTACGGGAAGGATCACCCAAATTTAAATGTGCCTAAGGATGACAGGGACAACACGATTACTTTAAATGAAGATCCTTGGTCTTCATTCCTGGATACTCTGATTAAGAAAGAACAAGACCTTGGAGGCTGCAATCTTAGCAAGAGCTTTAGAGTATACTGCTATAGGCAGTGCATAGAACCCACACTGAGAAATACTACTAGAAAAGTCACAAAGATTAGTAAAGTTTGGTATCTCTTACAGGATAGGGGAAAAAAGAGATCTGTGCCAAACAGCCATGCTTCAAAGACAGTATGAGATACTTGTTAAGAACAGTACTCATAATTTTCCCTAAAAGTTGTAAGACACTGACATTTTGGAGAGGAAGAGATTTTAAAGTTTTAATTAACAAACAATAACTATTAAGTATGAAAAGGACAATTTCTATATAAAAAGCTAAGTATCCCTCATATGATACAAACAAATGCCAGGAGCTAACGTCATGCAGTCTGATATAACAAATGATGGTTTGATGCTAAAAGCTATTTGTCCTGATGTATGTCCCACAGTAAATACTATAAACATCCTGTTGACTGGCAGAAATAGGAGGCACAAAAACCATTTGGCATCTTTACCCAGCATCACCACAGAAGTCAAAGATGACAGAATTACAGGAACTATACAGAAGGAAATGAAAAAACGTACCATTTCTATGCACTAACAGAAAATTCTTGTGAGTAGAGGTGGGGAGAGCTAATAAATTTAGATGCCAACAGTCCTGTTCATCTAGTATCTGGACAAAATGCAAGGATTAATATGTGCTCTAACCTAGCAACTCCCTATCTCTTCTCTGCATGATAGCTAGTATTTTGTTTACTATGGTTTGGATGCCTGTCAATGGTAATGCCCAGTTACAATCATGTCCGCACATCAAACATGAATTAGTCATTCTGTCCTGCTTTCCCATTGGCTGGACTTGACGGACCTTAGTTTCTTGGCCACCTCTGAATAGAGGTAACAGGCCTCTGTGGAACACCCATACTTTTCATAGCTAAGCACTGACGACTGTACAATACATTCTAATCATCACCTTCCTCTTAAGTTCAACCTATAGTGAGTTAGCAGAAATGTAACCTTGTTGAGGCAACTGACAAAAGGGGAAGGTAGAGCACTACAATGTACACCTAAAATTAATGTAACACTTTGGGGCACCTGGGTGGCTCAGTCGGTCGTGTCTGACCTCAGCTCAGATCTCACGGTTTTTGAGTTCAAGCCCCGCATCAGGCTCTGTGCTGACAACTCGGAGCCTGAAGCCTGCTTCAGATTCTGTGTCTCCTCTCTCTACCCCTCCCATGCTCATGCTCTGCTCTCTCAATAATGAATAAACATTAAAATAAATAAGTAAATAAAATTAATGTAACACTGTATGTTAACTATACTGGAATTAAAATTAAAAAGAAAAGAGTAAGGTAGAGTGATATGAAGGAAAAAGCACTGAGAAGGAATTATAAGTTCTATATGCTAGTACTAATAACCTTTGACCACTGCTTCATTCCTGAAAGCTGCTGAGCAGAGATGTAACATCTGAGAAAGTTAGAAATACTAGAACTAAAACAATGATGAAAAAGAAACACGGAACAACTCTATAGTGGTTCCAGATTAATGACCATTCCCAAATCAACACTGCACCCAGCAAACCATTCTGCAGTCCCCAGAAGACAGGAGAGATTTGTAGTATTAACTAACAATTTGACTTTTAAAAACAAAAGGGTGTGGGGCACCTGGGTGGCTTAGCTGGTTAACTGTCCAACTCTTGGTTTAGGCTCAGGTCATGATCTCAGGTTTCACGAGTTTGAGCCCCGCATCAGTCTCCTTGCTGATAGTGTAAAGCCTTCAGAGCTCTCTCTTTGCCCCTCCCCCATGCACGAGTTCTCTCTCAAAAGATGAACTTTTTGCTCCTCCTCTGGCTGCCCTCAGCACGTGTGCCCATCGGCTCTGTTATGGCGACCCACAGCCCCAGCGTTGTGATTAGTGATGATGAACCAGGTTATGACCTAGATTTATTTTGTGTACCTCATCATTACGCTGAGCGTTTGGGAAAGGTGTTTATTTCTCATGGACTAGTTATGGACAGGACTGAGCGTCTTGCCTGAGACATGTTGAAGGAGATGGGTGGCCATCACATCGTAGCCCTCTGTGTGCTCAAGGGGGGCTATAAATTCTTTGCTGACCTGCTGGATTATATCAAAGCATGGAACAGAAATAACGATGGATCCATTCCTATGACTGTAGATTTCATCAGACTGAAGAGCTACTATAATGACCGGTCAACAGGGGACATAAAAGTAATTGGTGGAGATGATCTCTCAACGTTAACTGGAAAGAATGTCTTGATTGTTGAGGATATAATTGATACTGGCGAAACAATGCAAACCTTCCTTGCTCTCCATGGTCAAGCAGCATAATCCAAAGATGGTCAAGGTTGCAAGCTTGCTGGTGAAGAGGACACCTCGAAAAGTGTTGGCTATAAACCAGACATTGTTGGATTTGAAATCCCAGACAAGTTTGTCGTAGGATATGCCCTTGACTACAATGAATACTTCAGGGCCTCGAATCACATTTGTGTCATTAGTGAAACTGGAAAAGCAAAATACAAAGCCTAAGATGAGATTTCAAGTTGAGTTTGGAAGCACCTGGAGTCCCCTTGGAATCACCAGTCCCATGTTCTAGTTCTGTGGCCAGCTGCCCAGTAGAGCTTTTTGCATGTATCTCCTAAGGATTTTATCTGTTTTGTATTTTAGAAATGTCAGTTGCTGCATTCTGAAGTCTTTATTTGCACTATAAGCATACAGACTATCAGTTCCCTTTGAGTGGACTGTTTGATTTGTGAATGAAAAATCTCTTAAACCACACCACTATTGAATGAAAATAATGAAATTGTATCTGTAAGAAACATTTAAAGAGATGATATATTAGTTTTTTAATTGGTATTTTAACTTTTATACATTCAGGAAAGAACAGAAGTGACTGAATATTGGCAATTATACTACTGTGTATTTAGAAGAGGAAGAAACAGTCAGTTTTCCTATCAGTGACAGCATCTAAGGTATTGTTGTGTTGGATAAGCCATACGTCCTGGAATTATTTTACTGTTTCAATAGTATCAACTGTATTTTCTCACTTGTTCAGATTATTTCTGGTGAATCTTTGTCAACAGTTCTTTTATTTATTTATTTTTTAACGTTTATTTATTTTTGAGACAGAGAGAGACAGAGCGTGAATGGGGGAGGGGCAGAGAGAGAGGGAGACACAGAATCGGAAGCAGGCTCCAGGCTCTGAGCCATCAGCCCAGAGCCCGATGCGGGGCTCAAACTCACAGACCGCGAGATCGTGACCTGAGCTGAAGTCGGCCGCTTAACCGACTGAGCCCCCCAGGCGCCCCTGTCAACAGTTCTTTTAAATACAAATCAGCAAATTCCAGAAAACTTTACCACATTTTGAACTGTTCAGTGTAAAAATCCTTACAATAAAGGCCGTCTCTTTAAAAAATAAATAAATAAATGAACTTCTAAAAATTAAAATAATAGGGCACCTGGGTGGCTCAGTTGGTTAACTGACTCTTGATTTCAACTCAGGTCATGATTGAGCCCTGGGTCAGGCTCTATGCTGATGGTGCAGAGCTTGCTTGGGATTCATATTCATTCTCTCTCTCTCTCTCTCTCTCTCTCCCCGCCCCCCCCTCAAAATAAAAATAAATATTAAACAATTTAAAAACAAGTGGGTTAAATACCTCCAGAAATAAAATTAGACCCCAAAAGCCACAGAAATCCCCAGTCTCTCGCTCGTTCTTCATTCTCATCATATACATCCATCACCAACAGACTGTTTCTTGTTGGGACACTCTTGTAAAATGGCAGTTTTCCCTGAGAAAAGACACTAGCCTCATTCACACCTCTAGAGAGCCTGAAATAATGGGAACTATTTCCAAAGAGAAAACTGTTTGGGGGGAGGGGGGGATAATAATCTACATCTATCAGAATCTTAACTTAGTTCCTGCACAAGGCATTCTTGCTTTGCTTGACAGACAACCTTCACACAACCTATACCAAAAACACCCACTAAATAACGAAAGACATTTCCGTCTTGCCTAATCAATAAAACCCCAGGAGTACAGACCCTGTGTCAGTGGCAGAATACCTGATCTACATCATTTTATAAGTGAAGTTTATCAGACAGAAGGTTAGGAAAGTATGAAAAAGAAATCTCCTGAGGCTTACGGCACTGGGACGGCAGGTGTAAATCTAAAGACTTCAGGAGCCCAAGCCAGTGAAACATGTTGTGGCCTGCCTACTTCTGTTACAGAACAGGTTATGAAAAAAACCTGCTATGTTATAGGCGCCCAGGGCCTGTTCAAGACCCCAACATTTCTTTTGGCATGCAAGTGATTATTCTACCTCCAGGGCTTTTAAAACACTCTACTTTTAAACAAATATTAAAATGCTGGCTAGTTACCATACTTATTGATGTTTTCTACTCATTTTAATATATGCAGTAGGGTTTTTGCTAAAGAAATACACCTGCCTTTCATCAGGGAGTATCATAAAAGGCTAAGGAAAAATAACTTCACTCCAAAGTTTTTCTATTTTTAAATGAAATGTTTTCCCTCGGTTTAAGAAAACATTTTTACTGCTTTCAGGCAATGAGAAACCAAATCAAACCATAAGTGACAGACCAATTAATAGCTACACTTACCCATGTTGTTACGGAAGGCCATGCCAGCCAGCATTTATAACTCCTGTTATTTTTTCATAGTACTGCAGTTCTGGAAATATTATGCAGAATTTTATGTGATGACTTCTATAATCCAAGTACCACAAATCCCAAGGCAGGAACTGGGACTGAAGATCTCAGCTGGGTGGAAAGAAACTACCAAAAGCTACCATTCACTGGCCACCTGGGACTTCCCAGCCAACATCACAGGTATGGGCATGGGGTTCTGCTCACTCTCTAGCCCCTACCACTGTGGGTGGTGCAGTGGCCACCCACAGTGTCTGTCCTACCTTCCTCCTCAAAGTCTAGTTCTGGGTGTTAGGGAATAAAAGCAAACAGAGTTTGTAACCATCCAGAGTTGCCACCAGACTAAGATAAGGATACCTGGAAGAGAATATTAATCCCAAAGTTGTCCATCTATAAATTCATTTCATGCTGAACTGTTTAATTATTGTTTCTTAGGAACTACCATACAAGGGATTGAATATTCTACCTCCAGGGCTTTTAAAGCAGTGTATTTTAAAACAAATATTAAAACACTGACTAGTCCTCATACTTCCTGATTGTAAAGTGACTAGATAGAACAATTTAAATTTTGTAATTTTAACCCATTCTCCTACCCGTTGTTTTAAGAGGAAAGTTATTTGGGAGAAGGAAACCATGTCTTAATTTATTTTGATGTGGCAACCTGCTTTCCATCTGCGTCTCTTGTAATACCTCCATTTGTTTAAAAGCAAGATAAACTGTTCTTTAACAAGGTTTGGAGCCCTGCTTCTAAACAGGACATCCTAGTTGACTTAGAGTGTAACTAAATGTAAATTGTAATTTTTCATGATTTTCTGTTGAAACCAAATTCTGCCCATAAAACCGTATACTCTGGTCCTGAAGGAGTTCTTTCTAAAACAATGGAAAAGTACTAAAGAGACTATCAGAGAAGCATAAACTCCCTAGAATCTGGCCTCCTCGTCACATCTGAATAATTCTGCTCCTCCCTGAGGCCCAGTTTCTCCCTATGTGGGGTGGAGGCAACAATGCTGCTTCTGTCTCCTGAGAGGAAGTGGTGTGTGAAGAGGACAGACTTGATGGCCTACTAAGAGCCACAGGGAGAAAGGGGACATTATTCAAGTTGCTTCAAGATATCAGAACATATTCTTAGCCCCACAGGAAGGACCAAGTCAGAAAATATCACGTTAGAGGTTTCCTATTTTAACTAAAAACTCAAGTTTTAAAATGCTACAAAGTTTGTCGTTCGCATTTTCCTTTCTCTTTATTTCTTTTCTTTGACTCTTGATCAGGCTCAAAAAATTTAAGGAATAGATGCCAGAATGGTAAACTATTCAAAAGCCTGATAATGTGGAATTAGCACTGCTCTAGAAACCATTTTTCCCTGGCAAAAGTCACCTGTCATTCTTCTCCAGCATTACTACCTGAATGAATATAAACACAATGTGCCATATCCCCAATTTCTGAGGAGATTTTTAAAAAATGTTTGTGTGTGTGTGTACGTGCGTGTGTGTGCAAGAGATAGAGAGAAACACGCATGCACAAGTGGAGGAGGGGCAGAGAGAGAGGGAGACAGAGGGTCCAAAGCAGACTCCCCCTCTGTCAGTGGAGAGCCGGATGCAAAGCTCCACCAATGAGAATGAAACTCACCAATGCTTAACTAAGCCACCAGGTGCCCCCCCCCCACCCCCCAGTTTCTAAGCCTAACTTCAACTCCAGAGAACACGCAGGAGGGATGATAGACAAGATAAACAATGGATAGAAAAACCTATTCCTATGAGTATGGTCTCACAGAATTTCGATTAGACATGGGGAAGAAATGAAGAGTATATAGAGTTGTATACAATAGTTGCCAAACATTACAAGCATTTTATTACATGCATTTAATCTGAACTTCAACCAGATAAACTAGGTCTTCTCTCTGTCCCAGTTTTATACACGAGGAAACTGAGGCTCAGAAAGCTTAAGTAACTTGTAACAAACTATAAAGTGACAGAGCCAAGACTCGAACCTTAAACTTTCAAAATCTGACTCCTGAAGTCGAGGCCTGTATACCATTACACCTATTTCTACCCACTGTTCTCTATACTTTTCCAAATTCTTACCAATTTCTACCAGCCACCCCCTCTTCTTCAGCACTGCTGCTTCCATTTCAAATTCTATACTTGATAAGGTGCCTTGATGCCTTGACTTGAACTTGAGAGGCAATGTAGTAAAGAGGTGGAAGGAATAGAAAGGGAGCTGATTTTAAGACTAGTACTGAAAAGAGTAAGAGAGTTGATCCTCATGGCAATGGTAGGAAGAGCACAGGGGCCAAACCCTGGAAAGACGTCACTTTGCAACCATCTTGTGGTGTTCCACCAAGAACGTTAGGCTGTACGTTATGCCGTGCAAAGCAGGACCTTCATACATGCTTAATACTACAGCATTAACACAGTATGCGGAAAAACGGGCACAGGTTAACTAACTTCTGTTTCACTGACCTACACCACATTAGTTAAATCCTAGTGTTCTAATTAACAGAAAAGAATTACACGAAAGTCATCTATAGCCAGAAAATAGATCCTTTTTTTAAAATGTTTCATTCTGAATTCAGCAGTGGACACTGTCATCGTAAACCACTTCAGTTGTTTCCTTATCTTGGCAGAACCCACTTACTTCTAACAGCATGTGTATGTGTTCTCACACAAAATCTAGGAACACCAGAAGACTATGGCTTTCGGGCAAAAGGACAAAATGAACTAAGAGGCTTTTGAAATCTCCTGTTTATATCAGGGAGCGGTCTATAATTCATCATCTGGCAAAAAAATGTAATCACAAATGAAGTATGTGACACTTATATTAACAGCAATGTTTAAAATTTCCCTCAAATAAATGCTATATAACATTCTTTTTTAAATGATGTAGACCTATATTGCAGATATAGAGTTGTCCACGATACACTGCTAAGTTAAAAACACCATACAGGTAAAATTTTGTATACTGACACAATGAAGTTCTAAAAGTATCTCAATGAAAGTCAGATGCAGGACTTTTATTTTTTAACCTTTAGTTTTTTTGTTTTTTTGTTTTTTTTTTCCACCATGTATTTCTTAAGAATTAGGAAATCTCTCCATGTGTGACCAATTGGAAGGAAATTCTTCTGGGCTATCCAAGAGTTGCACTTTATGGATCCCAATGGTTGTACAGTGGGTGAATCTTTTCTTATTTTGGTAAATATTGGTAACGATGACTATCCACAGTTAACTAAACACTGCATACAATATACACTTTAGTAAGAACTGCCTGTTTTCTCCAATATCTATTCTTCCTATTTCAGATTTTAGCTGGGCACACAATTTCTCCAACTCCCTTACTAGGATTATATTGCCAAGGTCTGACCAATGATGTGATGTGCTGCCTGCAAGTTCTAAGTTGTGCCTACATAACGGGAGCATTTCTTCCCTCTTTGCTGTTGTCGAGACAATATGATGGTGGGAACTGGAGCAGCTATCTTAGACCATATGATGAAAGCTACCTGTTAAAGATGGCAGAACAACAATATAGAGTCCCTGTCGAATACAGACCCACATACCTACCATGAACCACTATCCTAGACTTTCAGGTGAGAGAAAAAGGTCTATTATGTTTAAGCCACATTTTGTTTTTTGTTGCTGCAGTCAATATCCTACTGCATGCATGTGCATATACATACCCCAGGAAGTTATTCTCAGGCTACAACTAAATATCATCCCTTTTTTAAACGTAAGTTTATTAAGCTGAGGACTGAAAAATTAACCTAACTCTGCTAAATCTTTAAATAAAAAACAGAAAAAGCTGGGGAAACTGGGGAGCCTGGGTGGCTCAGTCAGTTGAGCATCTGACTTCGGCTCGGGTCATGATCTAGCAGTCCATGAGTTCAAGCCCTGAGTCGCATCGGGCTCTGTGCTGACAGCTCAGAGCCTGGCATGCTTCATTCACATTCTGTGTCTCCCTCTCTCTCTGACCCTCCCCTGCTTGCATGTTCTCTATCTCTCAAAAATAAACATAAGAAAAAAAAGAAAACAGAAGAATCTAAAATATCTTATTTTTTTAGTTAACCTCCTTGGTTTCTGAGTAGCTAGTTTGAAACAAAAATGCCTCCCCCTTATCAATTGCTGGCCTTGTTTCTTACTTGTGAAAGGAGTAAAAGATTGAAAATATTGGGAGACTGCTAAAAATAAAATGTACTAACTGACCTAATCTACCTCATGAATTAACCACAATGAAAGTTAAAGTAAATTAGAAGTTACTAAACACAATATAAAATCACCTTTAAAATTAATATACCACATTACTGTAATATGAAACAGTAACACATTAGTTTATATTAAAAAACAACAACAACAACAAGGTTTACTTCAAGCAGGTGTTCTTTGGCAATTGTGAACTATCCAAATTATGTTTAGTGTGTCATATTGGTATGTTTCAACTGATTTCACTGCCGCTTTAACAAAATCCTCACACAAATACATTTATAGAGAAACTGAAGAGGCATGGGCAGCTCAGTCAGTTAAGCAGCCAACTTCAGCACAGGTCATGATCTCACAGTTTGTGGGTTCAAGCCCCACATCATGCTCTGTGCTCACAGCCTAGAGCCTGGATACTGCTTCAGATTCTATCTCCCTCTCTCTGCCCCTCCCTGGCTCATGATCTATTTTCTGTCTCTCAGAAGTAAATAAAAATGTTAAAGGAAGGAAGGAAGGAAGGAAGGAAGGAAGGAAGGAAGAGGAGGGACTGGGTGGCTCAGTCCGTTAAGCGTCCAACTTCGGCTCAGGTCATGATCTCACAGCTCATGAGTTTTGAGCCCCACGTCAGGCTCTGTGCAGACAGCTCAGAGCCTGGAGCCTGCTTTGGATTCTGTGTCTCCCTCTCTTTCTGCTTGCGCACTATCTCTCTCTCAAAAATAAACATTAAAAAAAAAATTAAAAAAAAAACAACAAAATCATAAATGTTAGGGAGAAAGAAAAACCTAAAAACCTCAATTATCTGCTTTCCTAGAGAAAATAATTCTTTTTAGGAACATATGGATTACTGATTTACAGGTAAAGACAGAATTTATAGTTCAGACAACAGGTTAACAAACTAATCTAGAAGAAGTTATTCTCTTGAAATATCTAAATACCTATGTCTTTACTTTTGTCAAGGACTATTCCTTTCAGACATAAATATAACATTTCCCTTGAAATGTTAAATTTGTCCTTTTATAGAGTATACAGTTTCTGCTTCCAGTATCTGGTTATCTTGTTATTCTTTCAAACATTTCCACATTCTCCTTCTGGTCAAGCTTCAACCAGATAACACGTGTATTAGGTAGACAAAGAAGATGAAAATCTAAAGGTCAAATTATTTCCTACTATAAGAGCTTTAATAGAGTCTCAAAAGGTTTTAATAGGATAAGATGTACCAGATTTTCAGGCCAATCATAACACAGCCATGAGTTCACACAAAATATCTAACCCCACAGACATAAACTCAGGAGGCTCCTCCCTTTGGACAAGAAAGCTAAAATCTTAGCAGTGCTTAAGTTCCTTTAAACTTAAGGTTTTCTACACCACTAGATGTCCCAGAAATGATCCATCAGCAGCAAAGCAGATCAAAAGATTAAGATCCACAGGGTGGCTTTCTCTGTGTGCATAATTTAAGGTGAAACTAAGAGAGGCAAGTCAAGGCAAAAGCCACAAGTGACAACAACAAAACATTTCAGAAGTTATTTAAAATCTTTGAAGATGTACTTAAAGATCTTCTATGAGGAAGTAGGAAAGGCAAAGTGGAGTTAAGAGGAACAGAGAACTTTTATGTTCCACCTCATCCTCTTTCTTGTTCTTCTACAACTGGAAGAGTAGACTTGAAACCCAAATGCAATAGTAATATGTGAAAAATACATATGGTTACGCGTGGCTGCCTACCTTGTCCACTTTAAACTACAAAGATTTAACGTCTATTTAACATTCTTATAAATAATGGCAAACCAAAAGTTATAAAGTATAGGAAGAAATCAGTTTTGCACCTAACATTTACATGGTGTTTACAAATGCTTTGTACATGTGAATCCACAAACCCTAATCCACAATTCCAAAATCTAAAAGCTCTCAAAGTCGAATTCGAGTTGAAAAGAGAGAGGTTGTATGTGCAAACTCAATGGGTGGCAAAGCAGAACCTGAAGTGTTTACTTATGGTCTTAATTTATCCCACTCAGTGTTAACTATTTGCTTTACTACAGACATAATGTGCTTAATTATTAAAGTGCTACCTTAACCTCACTGTGCTTATTATCTTTGGGTTACGTACTGTGTCATCTTTCAAAATCTGAAAGATTCTGAAGCACCTGGGTGCTCAGTTGGTTAAACGTCCAACTTCAGCTCAGGTCATGATCTCACAGTTCATGAGTTCAAGCCCCACGTCAGGCTCTGTGCTGACAGTTCAGAGCCTGGAGCCTGCTTCCAATTCTGTGTCTCCCTTTTTCTCTGCTCCTCCCCTGCTCACTCTGTCTCTCTCTCAAAAATAAATAAACATTAAAAAAAAAATTTTTTTTTTAATTTGAAAGATTCTGAAGCACATCTGGTCCTGAGGATTTCAGGTAAGGAAGTGTAGACCTGTATGAATTCAATTACCCCTACCACAAACCTGTGAGATAGAAGCTATTTTTCAAATGAGGAAACAGAGGGTTAAAGAACCCACCCAAGGTAAAAAAGATGATTAAGTATTACAGCAACTCCAACAGTTCAAAGCCTGCATTCTTAACCATTACCTATGCAGACTTTTCCTTCTACATTACATAGATGAGATTTTTGGTTTTCCAGCCATAATTAACAAAATTAATGCAGAAATCCTTTTATTTTTTTCAATCTTTTAAAAAACCATCGTTATGCTTCAGAAAAAAAGTAATATATTTTAAGGTAAAAAAACAACTTTGGACACACTCTAATATTTTTAAAACCACCAACATCCTCCAGCACATTCCTCCAGATGCAGGTCGTGAGTCAACAGAACATTAAGTGTCACAACTGTCCTCCCTACTGAGGAGCTGCTGCTAGCATTATGAACAAAGGTGTCCAAGGACAATACCATGGTTAAAAAAAAAAAAAAAAAAAAGGTTATAGTGTACAAAAAATTAATTAAGAGTCATCTCAACAGCAAGGTGGGCTAATCGCCAAATCGTTCTATAGCCTTTCCCAAAAGTCCCGGTTCAGTCACTCCCATCACTCAAAATGCCATCCTCTCACCTTTCCCTCCTCCGGTTTCACGAATCTTAAATACAACCCTTGCAAGTATTTGGGTTCTCTGCGCCCCACAACCTTCTCCCAACATGGCGCAGGCTGAGGCGAAGCTACCGGAAGTGGGGCTGCGCGCCAGATCCAGATCGGGCTTCCACCTCTGCGGTTGGCTCCTCCCAGAAGGCAGTGTCGGTGGGAGGAAGACAAAAGCCGGCAAAGAGATGAAGACCTGAGACTCAGCCTCACTGTTAACAAGACAGGAAGTGTTCCAGGAAGACGCAGGGTTGAGGGTGGAGGATGTGGGAAATGCAATTAAAATGGACAAAGGGGCGCCTGGGTGGCTCAGTCGGTTGAGCGTCCAAACTTCGGCTCAGGTCATGATCTCACAGCTCGTGGGTTCGAGACCCGCGTCGGGCTCTGTGCTGACAGCTGGGAGCCTGGAGCCTGCTTCTGTCTCTGTGTCTCCCTCTCTCTCTGCCCCTAACCCACTCACATTTTGTCGATCTCAAAAATAAACAAACATTAAAAAAAATTTTTTTAATAAATAAAAAAAAATAAAATGGACAAGGATGTGGGTGCCTGGGTGGCTCAGTATGTTAAACTTCCCAATCTTGGTTTTGGCTCAGGTCATGATCTCACGATTGAGGAGATGGAGTTCCCAGTTAGGCTCTGCGTTGACAGAATGGGATTCTGTCTCCCCTCTTTCTCTGCCCCACCCATTCTCTTTCTCAAAATAAACAAAGTTAAAAACAAAACAAAACAAAAAAAAAAAGCACCAGGCTGTGACTCGCCAAGAATGTTTACAGAAACAAGATAAAGCGCCACCAAATCAGCATTCTGCAGCTGCCAGTCAGAGGAGAGGGGGTGAGGGAGGAAAACCTTCCAGTGACATGGTAGTGTTACAAAATGCAGGGCAATGGTGAAAAGCCACTAAAGATCTGGAGAGGCAGAGAATAAGAAAAATGTAGTGTAAAGAATCTAAAATGTTTTGTATATTTTGGCTTATTTATGCCTATATCACCAGCGGGAACATTTGGCATATTAAAGGTCCAAGAAAGTATCCTCTAAAATTGTTAGTCCCTGCATGTTCTTTGGTCAGAACTTACCAGCGATCTTCTATACAAGTTTACTTGATTCTCTAATGATCTGTAGTCAGCATGAGGCAGACTATAAAGTTCTTTCTGATACAATATTAAGACAATACAGAAAATAAAAAACTAACACTGATGACAGATCTATCAAACATAAAATACTGGATTTTTTTTTCTCTTTTTGAAGGGTTCATCTCTCAGATTTAACAGCAAGGAATCACTTTGCTACTAAAGACTTTGAAACAAAGAAAGGATGGAAATTAGGCATTATGATGGAAGAAGTGAAATACTAGAGAGCTGAGTAGATCCACCATCTTATCCATCTTCCTGGACTGTACAGTATCTGGAACATTTCCATAAATGGGCAAGAAACACCCTGGTGCATCGACTATATAGGTATACCTGTTGTTTGTAAACTTGTAGGACATGAATGCATTCCCCACAATCTGTTCTACTGAACATTATTTTTTTTGTATCAGCATAATAGTTGTGCCAAGTTTGAGATGTGCAACTTTAGCTACCATAATGTTGCACTGCTTTCTTCTACATGGGTTAAAAAGTCCCATACTGGCTGTAATGAACATCAAGAAACAAACCTATTAAAAGTGAAAGAAAACAGGGACGTCTGGTGGCTCAGTCGGTTGAGTGGCCAGAGTCTTGATTTCCGCTCAGGTCATGATCTTACATTTCGTGGGTTCAAGTCCCATGTTGGGCTCCACGCTGTTAGTTAACAGTGCAGAGGTACTTGGGATTCTCTCTCTCCCTTTCTCGGCCCTTCCCCTGCTCATGCTCGCTCTCTCTCTCAAAATAAATAAATAAAACTTAGAAAAATGTTTTTTAAGTGAAAGCAAACAAATTTAAAACTCTAGCTTTTTTTTTTTTTTTTTTTTTTTAGGGGCACCTGGGTGGCTCAGTCAGTTGAGCATCCAACTTTGGCTCAGGTCATGATCTTGTGATCATGAGTTCAAGCCCCACATTGGGCTCTGTGCTGACAGCTGAGAGCCTGGAGCCTGCTTCAAATTCTGTGTCTCCCTCTCTCTCTGCCCCTCCCCCTGCTCATGCTCTCTCTCAAAAATAAACATTAAAAAAAAACACTCTAGCTTTTTAGACAGCACACAAATCTCATATCTGTACACCCGGGGACACTGAAAACTTTGATGGTTATGGTTAGTGTTAAACACTGACAATTACTATATAATAATAATAAAACCATAAAACAAGTGTTGCTGAAGATGTAGAGAAACTGAACCCCTTCTGCACTGTTGTAGGAATGTAAAATGGTGCCCCCTCTATGGAAAACAGTACAGCAATTCTTCAAAAAATTGAACATAGAATTACCCCATGATCCAGAAATCTCACTTCTGGGTATACATCCAAAAGAACTGAAAGCAGGATCTCAAAGAGATGTTTCATGTTTACAGCAGCATAATTCACAATAGCCAGGGATGGAAGCGACCCAAAAATGCCCATCAACAAATGAATGGACAAAGAAAATGCGGTATATACATACAATGAAGTATTATTCAGCCTTAAAAAGGAAGGAAATTCTAACATATGCTACAACATGGATGAACCTGAGGACAGTATGTTAAGTTAGATAAAGCCAGTCACAAAAAGACCTACTGTATGACTCCACTTATGTAAGATATCTAAAGTAGACAAATTGATAGAAACAAAGTAGAGTGGTGGTTGCGGGGGGGGTTGGTGGGGGGGGGGGGGGGATGGGGAAATGGGGAGTTGTTTAATAGGTAAATAGTTTCGGTTTTGCAAGAAAAAGTTCTGGAGATGTTGTACAACATGAATACGCTGACTCTAACTGAACTGTACATTTAGAAAATTGTTAAGACGGCAAATTATATCTTTTTTAAACCACAATTAAAATTTTTAAGTTATTTTTTAAAAAAAGAATCTGGCAATTAGCAAGACAGAAGTGAATGGGAGATTAACTGTAAGGAAGAACTTTTTACTCCTTTTAGAAAAACAGATCTTCAGTGGCGCCTGAGAGACTCGGTAGGCTGATTGCTCAAATTTGGCTTAGGTCATGATCTTGCGTCGTGGGTTCGAGCCCCGCATTGGGCTCTGTGCTGACAGCTCAGAGCCTGGAGCCTGCTCAGGATTCTGTGTGTGTGTGTGTGTCTCTCTCGCTCTCTGCCCCTCCCCCACTCATGTTCCCGCTCTCTTGCTCTCTCTCTCTCAAAACATAAAAACTGTTAAAAGAAAAAAAAAATTAAAAACAGATCTTCAGAATGTCAAAAGATTTTCCCACCACATTCCTTTTTTTTTTTTTTTTTTTTTTTGGAGACAATCACTAGAAGGTCAACCTACTTAAGGCTCTCTTTGTAAATAAAATCAGTGCCTCCACATCATTATACTACCCTGAGAAAGGACTCTCAAAGGAAAAGATTTTGCTTTATGATCAAAATTACTTCATTTCTTGGAATTTGCCAATTCACGATTCCTCCAACTCGGCTTTAAGATCCAACAGGAAACATGGAAAAAAAGAACACATCCTTTCCTTTTGGCTTTGTGATTAAAGAGATTTGCTTTTAGATGATGCACACAAAATTTATCCTCCAAACATTATTTCCTTGAAGATGGTGACTGATTACAGTTCACGTTAGCTTCATCTAAAATAAGGAAGGCCAAAATAACCACAAGTACTATAGCATCAGACTATTTTTGATATTTCTAAGTAAATTCAGATAGTTCTCCACAGGAAAAAAAATTTTTTTAATAAGACCACATCTTCCTATCTCTAGCTCTGGATAGAACACAACTTACCCTAAATTGTAGCATATCCACGCTAATACCATCACTAATGCAAAGGGAAACAGAAACATAAAAAGATAAAACAATATAGTATCTGTACTTGAAATGCCTCTCCCTTTACCCCCCCACCCCACGTGTTAGGATAAAGAACTAAGTAATACCAATTGCAGAGGTAAATGGGAATTCTCCCTTTCCTCTGTAAAAAAAAAAAAAAAAAAAAAGGTGAAATCAAGTTATACTTTTGCTTCAACCCATATTTCCTCAACCCAAGTCACTTACTTAAAAGTTTCAGGTAAAATGGTGTTCATGTTTCAAAAATGGCATTTACCCGAAGGTCATTCACGTAAAATGGCAGCTCTTGTTTTTCTTAACCCTTGAAATAATGACTATCATCAACTTCTGATTCTATGGACTATCAGTCTACTCCACAACACAGGGAGGACAGAAGGGACAAATCTACTTATATTTTGCACCTAATGAAGGTTATAATAACCATCCTAAAACTTGGAAAGAAAAGTTGTAAGACAAGCAGTTGGCTTAGAGATTTTACAGACCAGGGTGCCTGGGTGGCTCAGTCAGTTAAGCATCCGACTTCGGCTCAGGTCATGATCTCACAGTTTGTGAGTTCAGGTTCCATGTCGGGCTCTGTGCCGACAGCTCCAAGCCTGGAGCCTGCTTTGGATTCTGTGTCTCCCTCTCTCTCTCTGCCCCTCCCCCCCCCCCAAAATAAGCATAAAAAATTAAAAAAGAAAATTTACAGACTATTTAGAGAACCCTGTTAATTAACTATTATTTTACCAAAAGCCATCGGGCTATTTATCAACAAGGGAAGAGGAAGATGAGAATGAAAAATATCCAAATTGTGCTCTAAGACAAACTTGAGCAGATAAGTCATTTCCTAAGTGAAAACAATGTAATTTCTGTTTGTTTTAAAGAGCATTCAAAGTTTAATGCAAAATTCTTCTGAAGTAAACTTGTTTATCTAACTGGAGAAGATCAATTTTAATGTTTGACCTATAACCCTGGCAACTCTAGGTCAAACTGCTATACATATAACAAAGATTGTAAACATTTAAAGGTTCATTACTTATTCAATTACATTCAGGAAACATTTATTAAGTGCCCAAGAGCAAGGATCTCTGGTAGTATAAAATCCAATCCTATCAATTCAACACAATGAATCCATCACTTTCTTTTTCGGAACAAAAACACAAGCAAACCATAACTTCATGAAAGGAATGCAAGGGCACTCTAGGCAAAGCTGTGGCAAACCACACATACACCAGCCTTGGAGAAGCAAGGAGACAGGTAACTTGCTTAACAACAACAACAAAAAAAACTAAAGTCTTAAGTAACAGTTATGTTAAAGAAACAGGATACTTGCCAACCTGTTCTGCAGCTCTTATCAAGCTGTGCTCAAGACCACAAAATCCTATCTGAAGACTGGCAGGGACAAACAAGCTGGAGACCCAGACATGAGCAATCAGGCCTGTTAAGAAACTGGAAACTACAGCATATATAAATGGTTGAAGAAAGTAAAGATGTGTAGCTTGAAGGGGAAAAAGGCTCAGAAAAATCTGACAGCACATTTAAAATATTTTTAGAGCTCCCCTGTATAAGGAGTAGGTTTATTATTCCAAAAACATTTTTGTGCCTTGTATCAATATATTGTTGATTCAAATAAGCTTGCCAAAGGTTCTTTTTCTCTCAATGACTTACCTATGAAACCTCGAGATCATTCTTGAGGTAGTCTTCCCTAACTCATCATCACCCTACCCCCCACGGACATACAACCCTGTACATACATCCCCATTTGGCTGCTGTCTCCCCTAGCAACCAGTTATCTATGCAGATCACCGACACAGTACTCTTGCTTCATAAGGATTGTTTTTTTAAATGTTTGTTTATTTTGAGAGAGAGAGAGAGAGTGCGAGCGAGGGAGAGGCAGAGAGGGAGACAGAGAATCCAAAGCAGGCTCCGCACTATTGGCACAGAGCGCAATGTGGGGCTCAAACCCACAAACCATGAGATCAAGACAGAGCTGAAATCAAGAACATCTAACCAACTGAACCACCCAGGCACCCCAAGGATTATTGATTATGAACGAGATTCTAAATTATAGCAAAGGCATAGAACTTATAAAATCATGTATCATAAAATACTAGTAGTACTGGATTATAAAGGTCTATGATATTTATCAAAGAGAATTAACCAAATCAGAGAGCAACACACCTTAAAAGGCCTCCAGAGAGCATGTATTCTGAATTAGCACCTTCACAAGGAGTTAGCAACCACCTGGACCACATGGACATGTGTCTTTGGAAATTTGGCCCTTAGAAACATGTTTTAGGACATTTTTCATTTTGTATCATTCAGCCTTGCTTACACTATAAATTCCTTGAGGATGGAGAGGTCTTCCTTTCCCAGTCCCATGAGAGCTCTTAGTTGCTGGTTAAATGGAATTTCATAAACAGCTTGCCAATGCAAAAAAAAAAAAAACAAAAACAAAAACAAAAACAAAAAAACCAAACCTATACTTGGAAAACGAAATTGTGTTTGTGAGGAAGGAGTTATTTTTGCAAATATGGTAGAATCAAACACCAACTTCTTTTTCTGTTTTTAGTGGGCACAAAAGACCACTCATGGTTACCCCCACTCTCATAATAATCCTTGATACAACTAACTTCCTAAGGGTTGTAAAAATTAAAAGATCCCAGTTCTATTACTAGGCCTAATACCAATCACAGAATTTCAGAGTTACTTTAACTTGGAGACCGTCTAATGTAGCTCCCTGATTTTACTGCTTAGAAAGGTAAAGGGACTCATTGATTTAGGTCTCTAAAAAGGTAAAAAAAAAAAAATTGCTTAAACTACAAACAAGTAAGCTCGATCACCTCATAGAAGTCCCTACGTTGGTCCAGGACCACCTGAGATGCCTGAATGCTCATTTTATTCTTGAAGTCATTCATACTTGGAAGGTATCATTTAGAGAATACATAAATAGGACAAGAGTCATGTATATAATGACAAAAATCAGAACATGGGAGTTTAGGCCAACTCAATACTTACAATGAGCCAATTATAAAAACAACTACCAGGGCACCTGGCTGGCTCAAGCCAGTAGAGCGTCTGACTCTTGATCTCAGGGTCATGAGCTCAAGCTCCATGTTGGGCATGGAGCCTACTTAAAAACAACAACAAAACAAAAAACTACCATTTCATGAATTCCTGAGTACTAGACGGTTGATCTCATCCTATGCATATACTAGCTCACGTAATCATCCCCATGATTCTGCCACTGCAAATATAATTATCCCTGGTTTACAGATGAGACAAATGAGGCTCCTTTTACCCAAAGAAAAAGCCTCAAAACAGAGTGTGGGTTTAAACCCAGGCCTGTCTGACTTAAAGCCTGTGCAACACTATGTTGCGCTACCTTAAATACTATCTTGTGGTTCCTGAAAACTGTTTGTTCCCTAGGATCATATCTCCAAATGTTTGGAAAGGCATACACAAGATGGAAGGTGGTATTGTTCAGTGCAACAGGCGAGGGTCTAGAAGCCTGGCCCACGAGAGTCCTGACCCATCATTCAGTGGTTCTGAATAACCAGGACACGCAGAATAGACAGGTTTTAAGAAAAGCTTAACAGGGGCGCCTGGGTGGCTCAGTCGGTTAAGCAGCCGACTTCGGCTTGGGTCATGATCTCGCAGTCCGTGAGTTCAAGCCCCACGTTGGGCTCTGTGCTGGCAGCTCGGAGCCTGGAGCCTGTTTCGGATTCTGTGGATTCTGTGTCTCCCTCTCTCTGACCCTCCCCTGTTCATGCTCTGTCTCTCCCTGTCTCAAAAATAAATAAAACGTTTAAAAAAAAAAAAAAAAAGCTTAACAGGGCAAACTTTAAGAAATGAAATTATCAGTTATTCCTAAGTCATTGCCCTTAAAATTCATAGAACCTGATAAACTATTCCCAACTACATAGGACAACCCTAGAAAGAAAAACCTCACCCTCCCCCCCAAAAATATTTTAAAATCCAAACACAGAGAACTCTAGATTTTGCCTCCCTTGTAGGTGTTTATTTTGTTTCACAATTAAGTGGCCATTGGAAGAATAAGTTTTTTCAAAGTTCTGGAAAGTCATCTTAAATTAGGCCCCGGAAAGAAATGGAATCTCTTTTAGTCATGACTCTTGTTTTCTTTAAAAGTTCATGTTTGGGTCAGCCAAGTTTTAAACGGTAAAATTATATTGCTGTGTTGTTAGTCAAGTTTGGGAGTGGGGCTGGGGTGAAGCCGCTAGCTATTTGGATCACTGTAGGGCAGCTTATCTGGTTTCTATACTGAAAGAAGGGTCTGTCTATTCTTAGGCAAGAGACATCATCATTTTAGAGGAGCAGAAGCTTGCACTGGATTTCTATCGAATGATCCACATGAGAAGACTCAAGAGAAGTCTAGCTCTCTAAATAAAAGCTGTTTTCGGAGTGTGTGTGATTTTTCTTGGGTCAATGGAATGTCGAAGCTAAAGGGTTTTTCTTTTGTTGTTTTCCTGTGTTGCAATTTAGCCAAATAGAAAACAATTGTGTAATGATTTTTTCCATTTATTTATTCCTTGCCTTATCCTAACAAGAATAAAGCGGTGAATAACAAATAATGAATTTAAACTATTGCTAAGTTACAAATGAGCCAGAAGCTGTACTTGCTTTTATTACAATAGCTATTACCCTGATTTTAAGCTAGTCATACAAACCTGCACACCACACTCTCACACACTATTAATGAAACCCATCCGACTTTAACATTACCATCTTCTTTAACTACCTTCATGGACATAGTTGTCGCAGTCACAGGAACTAAGGAAGTTCCTCAGACTTCACAGTTCCAGACTTCACAGTCTGGGCAGGAATTAAGTAGGCCTTGCTATCAACATTTCCAGTGGACATTGAAAGAAGTTGTGAGCACCGCTCTGGTCAGTACCAGATCAGAAGAGATCCAGGTAAGGCTGTCTTGAGTAAAACAAAACAAAACAAAACAAAACAAAACAAAACAAAACAAAACAAAACAAACAAAACACACACACACAGCAAGGAGATGCAGGCTACTTTGCTGTTTTCCATCTAACCAAAGACTCTGAGCAGTTAACTCAGAGTTACTTCTAGTTGGAGTGTCAGTTTAAAGAACCATAGGATGTTCTGTCAAATTCCATTAACAAATCAGATTGGTACCCCCCTCCCCACCCCCCGACACATGTGCACACACACAAAAAAGTAGTCTTTGGGAAGTTAAACCAAAAAATGTTTAAGCTCTCACTTGATACAATAGAACTGTATGATCGGTAATAACTATACTGATAAACACCATTACTAAAAGAGCTACAAGTTAATGGAAGCAGACCTTGGTTCCTTTTAAAACCAATTTTATGTATTTATAGACTACAGGTAAATCATACCCACAAATCATCACTTGCCCATGCACTGCAATTATCTGCTTCACTTTCCATTGCTCTCATTTAAGAAAAAAGCCTTGTTTTACTTGTCTTTAAATTCCAGCCATTTACACAACGCTAAGCACATGGCAAGTGCTTAATTTATCTTTTTGGACTAAAAGAACACATAAGAATTTTTAAAATTCATAGCACTTTTGGGGCACCTGGGTGGCTCAGTCGGTTAATGGTCGACTCTTGATTTTGGCTCAGGTCATGATCTCACGGTTTGTGGGATCAAGCTCCACATCAGGCTCTGTGCTGATGGCATGAAGCTACTTGAGATTCTCTCTCTCCGCGTCTCTGCCCCTACCCCACTCCCGTGAGCTCTCAAAATAAACTTTAATTTATTTTTTTAATGTTTATTTATTTTTGAGACAGAGACAGAGCATGAACAGGGGAGGGCCAGAGAGAGGGAGACACAGAATCTGAGGCAGACTCCAGGCTCTGAGCTGTCAGCAGAGCCTGATGCGGGGCTTGAACTCACAGTGCTGAGATCATGACCTGAGCTGAAGCCGGACGCCCAACCGACTGAGCCACCCAGGCGCCCCATCAAAATAAACTTTTAAAATTCATAGCACTTTCATCCATATCTAAGTCAAGACAATAAAGATGAGATGAAGGCTACAAATCTGGCTTATTCAATATGATGTTAATCCACATATTGTTAAACACGTGTAAAAGAATCACTGAGACGATTACCCCACTCTATCCAGTTAGTAACGGAGCTACTCCAACTCAAACAGGAGTCTCTCCACACGGCCTTTTTAAAATGCTGTCACTATTGCATTTCTGTGGACATATTTTGTAATGTACTTTAGGGGAATGGATCAAAAATTATTAAATAACTCATTAAAAGATTGGCTTTCTTTATAAGATCTGAAAAATGTGTCCCAAAAGTACATCCCAGGGATACACATAACGAAGCCTCTTCTTTGCTTTCACCTCTCAAGCACAGTACGCTGTTTCCACGTGACAGCAGAGAATCATGACATCGACTTGTTTCTTCCCTTCAGAGATACTACAGGCACAGAGCAAGAAGTAGGATTCTGTCCTATGCTGCCAACAGTGGCAAAGGGACATATATGATTTCACATTTTTAAAAATTTGCCAAGTTTATGCATAGGTTCTATAACCATACAGTTAAACCTCAAGTGCAGTTTTAGAAATCAAAGTTATTAGGGCTAGGGCACTTATTATAAATTACTATTAGATTCTTCTAAAGCACTCTCCCTCTTTTGCTTTAAAAATATTTTAAAAAGCACAAATTGACCTACATCTTAAAGGAGACCACAGCAAATGTATATACCATTTCTTAAAACTATAGAAACCTGGAGAGAATAGTACAATTTATTGGGCTGCTGAGCTTAGAAACTATGTAGACACCAAGAAGCCAAAACATGAAAGGAAATGGCTGCAAGAAGTTGATAAAAGGGATCTTGCTGGGTGACTTGAGGACACAATTGCTTAAGAATGTATTGAGACTGGGGCGCCTGGGTGGCTCAGTCGACTTCAGCTCAGGTCACGATCTCCCGGGTTTGTGAGTTCAAGCCCCGCGTCAGGCTCTGTACTGACAGCTCAGAGCCTGGAGCCTGCTTCAGGTTCTGTGTCTCCCTCTGTCTCTGCCCCTCCCCCACTTGTGCTGTCTCTATCAAAAATAAATAAAATTAAAAAAAATGTATTGAGACCTACTATAACTGGTTAAACTTTGATTATAAAATAAGATTACAGACTGTTCTTCTATTTCACTACAAAAATTGGGGAACATGTATATCAATCATTGGATAGTATGGTTAAGGTTTCCAACACTGTCATTAACTTAATGGTTTTGCTTTTTTTAAAGAGGAAAACAACCTTTCCAGGAGGCCTGGATTTCACGGCTTTTAATTTAGGCAAAATTCAGTTTTGAAAGTACAAAGGAGATGCTGCCTAGGGAATCCAAGAAGGCTCTCTAGAAGCAAGCTTGTGCTTGAAGACAGCCAGGCACTCCTGCACAGAAAGTGGCCGCCTAGGCACTCCAACGTGCTCCCCACCCCCAGCCACCCAGCCACACATGTGAATCCACGTGAGGACCAATGGCATAGTTCCACATCCATGACATAATGTCATATGGCAAATCACTCCATCTTTTGGGACCTCAGTTCCCTCATTTGTAACAGAAGAGGCTGGACTAGTCCCAGTTATAAAGTAGGACTATTACAGTCATGAATTTAGGAGGACGCCTCTATCCTGCCTACAAATCAAACACCCTAAGGAAAGAACTCCTTCAGTGATGTTTTTCTCACCACCTATGACTTGTCTTAAAAGCAAAAGCAAATGTATGCACTCTATTTCCAGTAAAACAAAACAAAAAACAAAAAAATAAGTTATTTTCCCCTAGTACCTACTTCTAAGAGGCTGAAAGCCCTCAGATAAAGGGCAGTTAACACTGATACAAAGCAAAGAATCACAGACTGTAGGGAGGTGCACAACAGCACGCCTCTTTGGGGTGCCTTACAAATGTTAGATTCATTTATCTCATCTACGCTGGGATTTAAACCTGGAGAACACAGAATCTACTAAGCTTCTAGATCTCTAGTGTGATCTCCAATTATGTGGATTTTTAAGAGCTTTCCCATACGCTCAATACTACTTAACACTAAGATTAAACGTCACAGTGATTAGCACTTGAATATTTTGCCATGGGTCAGGCACTACCTACATTGACTCCACCCTCCTCTACCCTTCCCTGTCTCACAAGCCTACAGCTAAGGAAACAAGAGGCACAAAAAGACTAACTTCATCCCAAAGTCCCAAAGCCAGAGTCTGAATCCTGGCATTCTAGCCCCATGACCCACCTGTTTAAATGCTGGATGGCAAACATATCTAGCACCTGACAATGCTGGATGATCAAAGACGATTAAGACAAGCACTCGGTTTACAGATGGCAGAGGCTGCCAAACATATAAAAAATAATTACAACATGATATGTGTGCTGTAACCCAGGCCTTTAAAAACTGCTGTGGCAACAGAGGAGAGAGAGACTGCCAGGGGAGTTCAGAAAGGCTTTCATTGAGCTGGGTATTGAAAGATGAGCAGACATTCCTGGGGTACAGGAAGAATGGAAAGGCATTCTGGGTACAGAACAGCATGTGCCAAGGTACATAAAGGTGAGAGAGCTCCAGTGTGCCAGGAGGGGAGGGAAGGCAGGGCAGGAATGGGGAGCTTTTACAGACTAGCGAACTGGACCCCTTTCAGCATTTGTTCCTATCTGGCTATGGCAGCTAGAAAGCAGGGTCCCCTTAACAGCTCTCTCCTACAGTGACAATACCTGGTAGGGTCTGAGGGAATGTTTTTCTTCTCTTCCAAGACTCACTTCCCCCAGAGTCAATAAGACTCTAAAGTACAAATAGTCCTGGGATGCAAGCAGTAATATAATAAACCAACCAGTTAGCTGAATTTTAGAGCCAGGCTATCTAGGCAGTAGAGGGCACACAGAAGAAAGAGCAGTAAATTGGCCCCCATGATGAACTGCCATAAACTCGACAGCCTAGGTGCGTGGTCCTTAAGGGGTCAGGAACAGCAGTGTGTGTGTGTGTGTGTGTGTGTGTGTGTGTGTGTGTGTGTGTGT